>NC_085846.1:61709566-62043316 GCF_035594765.1 Anolis carolinensis
TGGTATCAAATGATGAAATTAGACCACAGTGCTCTAAAGCTGAAACCGATTGAAGCCTTCAGCAGTGCTGCTCCTCCAGGTGTTTTGGACTGGTAAACTGGTTGGGATTTCTGGGAACCAAAGTCCAAAACATCTGAAGTAGTAGCATTTGAGAATCACTGGTATAGAGCAACACTGCTCAAGGCTTCAATTCATTTCAGCTTTAGAGCACTGTGGTCTAATTTTATGCACTCACAGTGGCTAGGTGTACAGACCTTTGAGAAACACTGTTCTATATGAATTGCAGAGACAAGCACAGATTAATAGTACCATGCCACATACCAGAACAACAGACAACTGGTACAGAAAGGCCCATGTACCTGGTTCTTCTGCAATGCTCTTGTTTTGGCACCCCCATTATCAGAAGAAAATTGCCAACCAGAAGAAAAGCCTTGTTACCTATCCACAGAATTGTCTCCTCGAGTACGCTAGATTGCAAACTTTCTTCTCCTTGTTTGGGTATAAGTTAAATGTTTTACTTCTCTTATCTGGTCTGAGGCCAATGTGGTTTGAGTGCTGGATTAGGATTTTAGGAGCCCAAAGTTTGAAATCTTACTCAGGTACAGGAATCCACTGAGAGATGCAGAAGAAGTCATATTCTTATCTGTGAGAAGGCAATGGCAAATTCTCTGAATATATTTTCACAAGAAAATCCTCTGATAAGGTTGTCATAAGTTGCAGTTGGCTTGAAGTCGCATAAAACAACTGCTTCCTTCCATTTCATAACAGATGAGCTGGAAGCTGTTGTATTCTATTTTTATATAACTGTAAATTTCCCAGAGAGCAACTGATAGCACTAAATATACATTTTAAAACACAAAACAAATAAATTGTGCAGGAAAAGCCATCATTTCTGATATGCCATGCTACCACTCCTCCAATATCTGACAGATGAAAAATTGGTCAAAGGTTGTGGTTAGGCAAAAGAATTCACAACATTACTATTTTAATTAGAGAAATTCTCATATTTAAACATGGAGTTTAGAGCGATCAAATATCTACTCCCTCTTTTCCATTTCCTCCTGTTGTGTTAAATGATTGTCAGATATGTTTGCATTTTTAATTCATTTTACAGTTATTGAAGTAAGCCTAGGATAAAGAGAACAAGTGGATGAGAAGGAAATTTGGCCTTTTTGTACCTGTAAAAAATGGGATGGGAGAGGATTTACCAGGACGGTTTCTGCTAATTCAGGGTAGGGGAAAGGTTTATGTTGTACATAGTTCACAAACCTGATGGGAGGACAGATGCTAGCCTAAAGCCACAATTCCAAAGGGATGTCAAATCCTTGAAAGTATGATCAACCCATAGTCATTCTGTGTATCAAAAGAGAATACTTTGAAACAAAGCTGTGGGGTTAGACTAGAATGCTGGAATCAGAGTTGGAAGTAATTTGAGATGGAGCTGGAGTTGGTATAACTGTGTTGACTTCTGCTCCAGCAACAATACAAACACTTATAATATTACAGCAATATAAATGTTAAACAATTGTAAAACATAATTTCATAGTTGTGTTTTAATCAAATAAATATATTTTGTATTCTGTCAATTTAAGTCATGTAGTGATGATATGCCCTGTTAACGATTTTACTACAGTAAATTTATTATAAATAATTTACATACAATTTGCATTAGAGCTGGTAGAGAAGCCAAGTTAAAGGTTTAGCATATGGAATCCATAGCCCTGCTGTTCAGGGGTGCACTACATGTTCTTCTAAATAGTGTTAACCGCAGGTCCCTAGATATAGTGAAAAAAGGATGATCCTTTTGCTCCAATCTTAAACTAGATATTGTATCCAACTTGCATGGGATTTTCACCACCACTTTTTAAAGAATAAGTCACAGCTCTTTCTGAATGCTATCCTCCCATATAAAATGATTGCAGTCCAAATGACAGTAGAAAAAAGTTTCAATACAAATTTCATGATTTCAAAGCCAACAGATTTTGTTTGAGTGGGACAAAATAAAACAGCCAGGATAAAATTGAACCAACAGAACAAAATGCATCTGACTTTATTGCAGAAGAAGTGGTTCCTTACAGTAAGAATAAGACCAAAAATTGTCTCTACCATGCTTGATTTGTGATGCAATTCACATTTTCCCTTAGATGAAATGAGCTTACTAGCCCAGCATGGCCAGAGCCGGCCCTAGGTATTTTTCAAGTGTAGGCGAACAGAATTTTTGCGCCCCCCCAAACCAATCACTGAAAAATAAAAGCGTTGGATAAGCGAAAATGTTGGATAATAAGGAAGTATAAAGGAAAAGCCTATAAAACATCAAATTACATTATTATTTTAAAAATTAAGCACCAAACATCATGTTTTACAACAAATCAATAGAAAAAGCAGTTCAATACATGGTAATGTTATGTAGGAATTACTATATTTGCAAATTTAGCACTAAACATTGAACAGGGATATAGGGCAGTGTGGACTTAGATAACCCAGATAGCCCTCAGTATTAAAAAAAAACTCTAAAATCAGGACAATAAATAAAGAACAACACTCTGAAAACAGAAGAAATCCAGACAGTAAACAATCAGGGACAGCTAACTCCTCCCAAAAAAAGATTCTCCCAGGCAAGAAGAAGCCAGGCCTTGAAGCCACAGGGCCATTAAATGCTAATCAAGGTGATTAATTACAACATTCACACTTGCTTCAAAGAAAAGTGCTTTCTCCCACCCTGGACCTTCTACAGATATATAAACCCCACATACCTAGCTTCCAAGTTCCTACAGACCTCACAATCTCTGAAGGCCCCAAAGATGGGCTTGCGTGGTGCGAAGGTGGGTTTGCGCCGGCCGGAAGGCCCAGCGCGGTCGCTGGAAGGCCCGAAAGAGAAGGAGGTGGAGAGTGGTGCCCTCCTCCCAGGACGATGGTGCCCCCGGGACGATGGCGCCACAGGCAAATGCCTATTTCGCCTTATGGTTGGACCGCCTCTGAGCATGGCCAAATAGTCATTTTTCATTCTACCAAAATTAATTTGTATTTCAAATTGCAGACAATCCATATATTCAAGTGGTGTTATGCAAGCTTAAGTAGTATGTCTGCAGACAGCAACTGTTACTTTGCATTACATTTCCTTTAAACGTTAGGAAGATGTTTTGCACGGAATTCCTTAAACTAAGCACCTTGGTTGAAAACTCAGAAAAGATCACAGGACTCCAATAGGATGAAATTTACTTAAGATTTACAAAATGACAACTTGAATAACATAAAAATAAATAGATATATCCTAAATATGGGAAAATAGAGTGCAAAAGTGTTTATTTTAACTCTGGAATAAATCTTGTGTTTTGTTGACCCACATTAATGGCTGGATACAGCAGTTCTGCTGTGAATCAAGCAGTGCATCATGTAGATAACCCACAGCAGCTGAGTAGGAGTCCACTTCCTTTTGGCTGTGTAGGTTAGGCAAAAGAATTCACAACATTACTATTTTAATTAGAGAAATTCTCATATTTATACATTGAGTTTAGAGCGATCAAATACCTACTCCCTCTTTTCCATTTCCTCCTGTTGTGTTAAATGAATGTCAGATATGTTTGCATTTTTAATTCATTTTACGGTTATTGAAGTAAGCCTAGGATAAAGAGAGCAAGTGGATGAGAAAGAAATGTGGCCTTTTTGTACCTGTAAAAAATGGGATGGGAGAGATCAGGTAAAAGTGAATTAATTCAGGACAAAGCAAGAAAACCCTACTTTGACCGAAACTAAATAGATACCCCATTAGAGCGGGCCTTCCTGAAAGGCCCAGGTCTAAGGCGGTATGGGGACTGACTTCGTCTATCCCCACAGCTCAATTCATTTCTTCAGATCCCATGAGCTTGGAAAAGCAAAGAGAGCACCTACACTCTTCCCAACCCCCCCTAAAATTAAAAAAAAATTCTGATGCACTGGAATAGGGACAGGCGGGTGGGTGGGGGGGTTTGTTTTAGCAGCACGTCATTTTTATGTGTCAGGAAGACTGCTGGAGCAGCCTCATGGTAATTTTTTTTAAAAAAAATTAAGACCTTGGGGGGGGGGGGGTTGGGGTGGCTCCATTCTAGTGCAGTAAAGCCCAGGTCTCTCCCATCCCATTTTTTCTTTAACCCCCTTCAAAGAGGGTTTAAGTCCTGTCTGGAAGGGCCCTGGGATTCAGGAAGTGGCTTGCTAGACCCAGATAAGATATATCATATTTAAAATATGCTGTCTAATATATGAGGCTTCATGTTTACATTTATCGACTGTAATATTGCTTATTTGTTGTAATCTGTCCGAAGATGACGACAAATAAAGTTCTGGAAAACAGAATGTTATATATGTGTTTATGTACATGTGTGTTTTGTGTGTGTCTATATGAAGATGAATGTGTGTGTATGAATAACTGAAAAAGTGAAGAAGCCAAGTTTAGTTGCAAAAATATGGAGTCATGCAGTTACTGTCATATAGTAGTAACTGTAGTGTGATATTTGTCCAGTGCTTAGGGCCAAAGTCCTAAAGCACTGCAGACTCCAAAAGCTTACTTGAGTTAGAAGGTTTGCCAATCACAGTATTCAAGTCGTTCTGTATCAAAGTTCACTGTACCCTTGCTTCACCTTAGCTGTCCTCCACGTTGATGTGAACTGTCATCTATTCATGCAAATGGCATTTCCCCAGCATTCTGTTTCTCCACACTATATTCACCTTATCGCTGTTTTGATACACTTTTCCCCAGCTTTTAAATATTCACATATTTGTGGAATCTAAGCTCCAGAATCATTGTCAGGCATAGAAATCCAGGAATGTTAGGTGGCCTCAAGATGAAGTTTGAACCACAGGTCAGCTATTCAGGAAATAGTCTCATTTCTCTCAGAATAATTTGGAGACTGCTTGATTCCAATGGGGTCTAAATCTCTGTTGAGAAAACTGCTTCTTCAGCCTCCTATGGATTATAATTGAAAATTAACAAATGACTATATATATTTTCTTCTTTGCTGTAATTGGATGACATTTAAAGTCTTAAGTAGCCAATTATAAGAAAATGACGTACGCTGGATTTCAGACAAATAGATAGTGGATTTGGTGTTACAGATATATATTTAAAAGGAACTGCCAATAACTATTTATTGCCATCACTGTATAGAATTCTCAAGAATGCTTTTCTCTTCTGGGCGGGGGGGGGGGGGAATAAAACCTCTCAAGACTCAGGTGAATAAGTAATAAAAAGTAATAACTCAGAAGTAAGATTTCTGTAATAGATAAGACTTTATAATTTGGTGCTTTCCAAGAAAGAAAAGAAAGAAAAGATGTTCTTACGTTATGTGCATATATGTGTGCTTTGTTATGTGTTCAGTATTCCTGCTTTAAAGAGATTGGAGAGCCTTCATAAAGCCATATAAAGTATATGCCACGCTCCATTCTCTTCTGTGATATATCATTTTTTGCATATTTTCTGGCCTAACTCAAAGCTTCTTACAACTTGAGTAGAACTGTTGCATCAATAGGACGTGAACACATAAGTAAATCCAACTGAATTAATGTATCTATTCCATTTCAGGAATACAACTAGATTTAGGTCACTGTCTGTAATATTGGATCCATCTGATTCCAAACTGTCAAGTAAGGTGTTGGAAATGTGAGCTCATATTTTAATTTAATCAGCTTTAGAAAATCCTGCTTCCGTTTAACCTTCAGAGGGCCCTTCTACACAGAGACTAAAATCCAGTTTGAAGTCAGATCATGTTGTCCACAAAATCTATATATTGCCAATGTGTGCTGCAACACACATCCAGACAGAAATGGCATTTAAAAAAAATCACTGGAAATTGTGGAATAAGCCATAACATATGATGGATCTCATCACTGCATATCCCATGCAGAGCAGAAAGCCTAAACCAAAATGCAGAGCGCTTGTGAAGATAGTTCTGGTGCTGAAGCATTTGGGGGTAGAAAACAGTTCAGCTGGAAGGTTAACAAATATTTACCTAGAGCAGTGGTGGCAAACCTATGACACACAGCGCCCTCTCTCCTGGCACATCTGTTCCCCTGCTTGCCCCCCACTTGCTCACTTGCCTACGCCCTGTTAACCCACTCGCCAGGAGTTTTCACAGAATTCTGTGGCTGGCTGGAAGCAGTAACAGAGACATGAGGTGAAGACTGGTTTAAGATTAACTACCAATGTAGATTCACTTTCAATTGTCGAACCGTTTATCAATTCCTATTGGTTCAACATGTCTCCTCTAATTACAACTAGCAACTGGATTTGAACACGTTAGATTTAGTTTAAACAATGTCTATGTGTGGAATAGTTACTTCTTAATTTAGCAGATCAATCAAACTTTATCATTTACTAGCTGTGCCCGGCCACGCGTTGCTGTGGCAAAGTATGGTGGTATGGGAAATAAAGTATTGAGGAATTGGTGGTAGTTAAGGTAAAGGGTCCCCTGGGCTGAGTGAGTTGCTAGGAGACCAAGTGAGCGGAGTTAGCCTTCTAACTGGCAACAATTGGATAAAAACAATTATTCCTCTCCCTCTAATTAGGACTTTATTTTTCTTTTCTTTTTGTTGTATCAACCTAGAGGCATGGATGAGGGGTTGTGCTGTCAATTTTCGAGGTTGTGGGGTGTTTACTTTTGTTGTTTTGTCTACTGCCGTGATGCCATCACTCATTTATATATATAGATTCTAGCGGTGCTACTAATAATGCAAATGAGAAACACAACATTGCTTAAACTGCAGCCACACAAAAGATGGAAGGTACGGAGTGAATGGCAATGCTAGCTTCTAACTTAATATGCATTACATTATAAACTGGAATGGAAAGTAAAACATTGCCAAAGTATGCAAATGAATGAATGAATGACATATTGTTTACTTGAGCTCACCCTCTCCTTCAACCAAGCTCCCTGAAAAATAGGTGCCAGTCCCATTTCGCTTTAGAAGAGATCCCCAATGAAATCTGTTGCTACAGTAAACCAATGATCATGTAAACAAGTTACAACAGAACATATATCCTTGGTCATCTTCCATAAATTTATTTCTCTTCCCTGTCACTATATACCCCACTTTTTTAGTATAATGAGGTAAGATGCTCAACAAATGTTAATGTCCTTCTCTTAGAGATAATATTAAATTGCAAAAAAGCATTATATTCTAGCAGCATTTTCTGTGGATTTTGTATAGATAATAACCATAGCAAGGCTATATACAGAAATCAAACACCCTTTTCTTTAGCAAAAATGCTTTAGAGATGCACTCATCCTGAATAAGTCCATTAAATTGATTACAAGTCATGGTCAGTCAGTAGCTCTGATAGTGCAAATAAGTACAGTAGAGTCGCACTTATCCAACGTTCTGGATTATCCAACGCATTTTGTAGTCAATGTTTTCAATACATCGTGATATTTTGGTGCTAAATTCGTAAATACAGTAATTACTACATAACATTACTGCGTATTGAACTACTTTTACTGTCAAATTTGTCGTGTAACATGATGTTTTGGTGCTTAATTTGTAAAATCATAACCTAATTTGATATTTAATAGGCTTTTCCTTAATCCCTCCTTATTATCCAACATATTCGCTTATCCAACATTCTGCCAGCCCATTTATGTTGGATAAGTGAGACTCTACTGTAACTCATTCACACCCACTTCAGCAATCCCTTTATTTAAGTAGAAAAGAAAATAAGGGATAAATTTTCATTTAGGCCTGGACTAGGAATTAATTGCACCCAAACTCACCACAAACTGTGAACTACCAATACACCTGCATTTACAAATAGTATATGGAACCTAACTTGCTTAAGAATCCAAAATCACGGGTTAACACAGGGGTAGGAACATTCTCAGAACTTGCTATGTTGGCTAGGGCTTGAGAGTACCGTAGACTAAGAACATTTCACCTCTCAGCTATTGCAGGGAGTCCAGATGAAGCAAAGCTGAAATCGCAGCACAAGTACTGCATACAGTCATTAATATGGCTCAACATGGTTTCAAAAGGATTGGGGACATCATGAATCCCAAAGGAGAAATATTAAAGTGGGATAAAATAAAAGATAAATGTGGTCAAGGGAACTGGATAGCATGGTTAGGTCTGTCCAGTAAAGCCCAGGCCATGAAAAGAAGAGAAGTAGTTGAAACCCCACTGGAAAGAATAATTAAAAGGAAAATAGAAATAGATAAAGGAATAACTGGGCTATTGTATGATGAACTAATCACATTAACTTACAATACAAAAATAACCATTATAGATAATTGGAAACAGGAAAAAAAACTTTACTGAGAAATTAATTGGGACTTGGATTGACAATATTCATAAAATCAAACATATAAGGATTAAAGAAACCCAAAGGAAAATAATATCCAAATGGTACAGAACCCCACTCCAAGTAACACACATAACGGGAAATACTTCAAATAAGTGTTGGCATAACTGTGGGGAAATAGGTTCATTTTCCCACATGTGGTGGGACTGTAGAAAAATTCAGAACTTTTATAGAAAAATAAGAAAAATAATGGAAGAAATAATAGGGAAAGAATTAATATGGGACAAAGCTAGATACATGTCTCTCACAGTAAAGGTAAGGGAAGATAACAATAATTGGACAGAGATTCTAAAATATATGACAGCCGCAAGACAAGCCACGATAGCCCGAGGATGGAGGGATGATACAAAATGGGATGTAGAAACCTGGTGGGCTTATATATCAGAATATATAATTAACGACTTCTAATCGACAAAATAGACGGAGACGAAAGATACCGCACCTTGAACCAGGCGTTCCACACAATTAAACTGATGTATTGACAATTTTGAATGGCTGTTCCAGGGGGATGGGGGGTATGGGGGGAGGGTGGGGGTGGAGGGTGATACATTTCTAAGGACTGTTTAAAATGTCATTTAAGAAATAGTTACCTTTGGAACAATGCATACTGAAATAAGTTATGAATGGCAAAAATAGTTAATTGTTATGATGTATCAAAAAGAATTTTTTTTAAAAAAAGAGAGGATGGGATTTACTCCAGAGCTTTCAGGAAGCTCCAGTGATCCCAGAATTTTGGTGGTGTGGACAGTAGGATCAGTCTACATGTCCAATGCACTCACTACTGCATTGCCAACCATAAGCAGCTCCCTCGGAGCCCTGGTGGAGTAGTGGGAAAGCCTTGTGACTTGAAGGTTGGGTTGCTGACCTGAAGGCTGCCAGGTTCGAATCCCACCCGGGGAGAATGCGGATGAGCTCCCTCTATCAGCTCCAGCTCCATGCGGGGACATGAGAGAAGCCTCCCACAAGGATGGTAAAACATCAAAAACATCCGGGCGTCCCCTGGGTAACATCCTTGCAGACGGCCAATTCTTTCACACCAGAAGCGACTCAGGTTGTTCCTGACACAAAAAGAAAAAAAAAACCCTGGCACCCAGCAATATGACCAGGAAGTATGATGCCATAATGCACTCACAGACCAGCCAGGCTCAGGGATGATCCTAAGATGCATCAGAGTACAGTAGAGTCTTGCTTATCCAACCTTCGCTTATCCAATGTTCTGTATTATCCAACACAATCTACCTTTGTCGATGTTTTTGTAGTCAATGTTTTCAATACATTGTGATGTTTTGGTGCTAAATTCATAAATACGGTAATTACTACATAACGCTACCATGTATCAAACTGCTTTTTCTGTTGATTTGTTGTAAAACATGATGTTTTGGTGCTTAATTTGTAAAATCATAATGTAATTTGACATTTAATAGGCTTTTCCTTAATCCCTCCTTATTATCCAACATTTTTGCTTATCCAACATTCTGTTGGCCTGTTTATGTTGGATAAGCGAGACTCTACTGTAATTCTGAAATGGTTCTAACAAGCTGGAATATGTTCAGAGAAAGGCAATTAAAATGATCAAAGGTCTGGAGACCATGCCCTATTAGGAGTGCTTTAAAGAGCTGGGTATGTTTAGCCTGACAAAGAGAAGGTTGAGAAGAGACATGATCACCATGTTTAAATATTTGAAAGGCTGTCATAAGGAAAAGGGAGAAAGTTTGTTGTCTGATGTCCTGGAGACTGGGACGTGGAACAATGGGTTTAAATTACAGGAAAGGAGAATCCACCTGAACATTAGGAAAAACCTGACCGTATGAGCTGTCCAACAGTGAAAAACTCTGCCTTTGTCCTGCTTTGTCTTTCAAGAACAGCCTTAAAACACTGTGGTAAGTAAATGAAAACTGTTTTACTTCAGCGAAACATGAAGTACAGCACACTCAGTGGAATAATGCAAAGGAAGCAAGGAAGTCAAAGGGCAAGCACAGTTCTTAGTCTCTGATACATTCCCAAATCAAATAGTAGTCTTACTTCAGACAAAGAAACAGCAATAAATCCAGATGCAGACTTGAAGCACGCACACGGGGAGTGAAGGCATTAGAGTCAGTTTGTTACCAGCAAGAGCTGGCTGCACCTGCTTCTGCTTTATAGTCCTGAGTCCCCTCCCTAATTACTCAGCTGCATTTCTGGCAGCTATTCTAGCTGAACGATGTCTCTGCTCTGTTTCCTTTCACCTCTCCTTGCAAAGTCTCCTCCTCAGATTCCAACTCACCCTCAGATTCATGAACACTTTCCTGCTCCCCTTCCTCTTCTGAAGAAGAGGAATCCCTAACAGCCTTGGAGTGTGGTGGAAGCTCCTTCCTTGGAGGCCTTTAAACAGAGGCTGGATGGCCATCTGTCGGGGGTGCTTTGACTGTGCTTTTACTGCATGGCAAGAGGTTGGACTAGATGGCCCATGTGGTCTCTTCCAATTCTATGATTCCATGAAATTTGCATGTGAATTAGCAACTACCCTTAGTTTCACAATCCAGGTTCAGAATTAATATGAAACTCTCATTTTTTGGATTATTTACTCATTTGTACAAAATGAAGTGTGAGTGGACTCAGGATAATATTCATTGCCTCAGTGACTAGAATTTGGCTATTGTATATTATCTGCATACTGACCAGAAGTAATTGTTTATGCTCAAACATCTGTCTCTCTGAATGGAGCTTGTGCTTCTGCATATCTTCACAGACAGCATATCGCTCAATGTTGATTTCCAGATCGACACGGATCTGTTTAATCTGCAAAGTGAGCCAGTTGAAAAGTACTGAATTTCAGATGTTTCCCAGCTCCATTCAAGATCTTGTGTTAACATATGTGTTCAAGGCTTGAGATACTTCAGGAAATGGCTACTTCCACCTCTCCCAAAAATGAAGATTACCTATTGCAGGCATTTCGACTGTTAGGAGTGAATTTATACATGACATATAGCATTTTTAGCAACGGCAACAACATCATCACAGAATTCCCTTTAAAGGAATATGAATCAAGAATAATATTTTTCAATGATTCAGCAAAACACACAAAACTGTATTTGAGCACCCACATTTTATTTATGTTGCTAGCAATTTTTAAAATTTTTAATTTGATTATGTTATTGTTGTTATTATTGCCCGTGAACACTTATAGATTTATAGTATGTTTTATTGATGTTCTTTATCTTGAAAACTCCACTCCTTGGGAAAAATATTTAATATAGGCTTATTTGTGCTGGCTCTCAAATTGCCTGTTGAGTTATGGCAACCCCATGAATTCCATAGCACTTTCTTTGATAATTGCTACCCCACAAATGGTTTTGCCACTTCCTTCCTCTGAAATCTAGCCTAGTGTACTGGTATTTTTTCTGATATCTAATCCAATTACTGACCAGAGATGTTGCTGTTTAGCTATCAATATTAGATAGGATCTGATAGTCTTATAGAGCTTTGTAATATATAAGAAATGTCTGTCCATTGAGCTAGCTGGTCTTGTCACATATGAAAGTTACTTCTTCTGTTATCAAATGATACACAAGCAACCACTATATGCCATCCCAAATACACAGCTTATCTAAATCAATTTCAGAAGGTCAGCAAGGTCCAAACTTAATAATATTTTAATGGGAGATCACACTAGGGATCTCAAGGCATATCTCAATATGACTCAGAAAAATTCATAGAATCATAGAATCACAGAATAGTAGAGTTGGAAGAGACCTCATGGGCCATCTAGTCCAACCCCCCGCTAAGAAGCAGGAAACCTCATTCAAAGCACCCCCGTCAGATGGCCATCCAGCCTCTGCTTAAAAACCTCCAAAGAAGGAGCCTCCACCACACTCCGGGGGAGAGAGTTCCACTGCCGAACAGCCCTCACAGTGAGGAAGTTCTTCCTGATGTTCAGGTGGAATCTCCTTTCCTGTTGTTTGAAGCCATTGTTCCGTGTCCTGGTCTGCAGGGCAGCAGAAAACAAGTTTGCTCCCTCCTCCCTATTACTTCCCCTCACATATCATGTATCCTCTCAGCCATCTCTTTTGCAGGCTAAACATGCCCAGTTCTTTAAGCCGCTCCTGATAGGGCTTGATCTCCAGACCGTTAATCATTTTAGTTGCCCTCCTCTGGACACTTTCCAGCTTGTCAACATCTCCCTTCAGCTGCGGTGCCCAAAACTGGACACAGTATTCCAGGTGTGGTCTGACCAAGGCAAAGTAGAGGGGGAGCATGACTTCCCTGGATCTAGATGCTATACCCCTATTGATGCAGGCCAGAATCCTATTGGCTTTTTTAGCTGCCGTATCACATTGTTGGCTCATGTTTTAACTTGTTGTCCATGAGGACTCCAAGGTCTTTTTCGCACATACTGCTGTCAAGCCAGGCGTCCCCCATTCTGTATCTTTGCATTCCATTTTTTCTGCTGAAGTGAAGTATCTTGCATTTGTCCCTGTTGAACTTCATTTTGTTAGTTTCAGCCCATCTCTCTAGTCTGTCAAGATTGTTTTGAATTCTGGTCCTGTCTTCTGGAGTGTTAGCTATCCCTCCCAGTTTGGTGTCGTCTGCAAACTTGATGATCGTGCCTTCTAACCCTTCGTCTAAGTCGTTACTAAAGATGTTGAACAGAACCGGGCCCAGGACGGAGCCCTGAGGCACTCCACTTGTCACTTATTTCCAAGATGAAGACGACACATTGGTGAGCACCCTTTGGGTTCGTTCGCTTAGCCAATTACAGATCCACCTAACCGTAGTTTTGTCTAGCCCACATTTTACTAGTTTGTTTGCCAATCGGTGTTGACTATTAGCAATGACCGCATTTGTTTCTAAGTGTTCGCAGACCACTTCCTTAATGATCTTTTCCAGAATCTTGCCTGGTATCGAAGTGAGGCTGACCGGACGGTAATTGTTTGGGTCGTTCTTTTTTCCCTTCTTGAAGATAGGGACCACATTTGCCCTCCTCCAATCTGCTGGGACTTCTCCCGTTCTCCAAGAACTCTCGAACATAATTGCCAGCGGTTCTGAAATAACTTCTGCTAGTTCCTTCAATACTCTTGGATGTAGCTGATCTGGCCCTGGGGACTTGAATTCGTTTAGAGTGGCCAGGTGTTCCTGTACAACTTGTTTCCCTATTTGGGGTTGGATTTCCCCCAATCCTTCGTCCATTCCATGTTGCTGAGGTTGAAGATGGCTTTCTTTTTGTGAGAAAGCCAAGGCAAAGAAGGCATTAAGTAGTTCTGCCTTTTCCCTGTCCCCTGTCACCATCACCCCATCTTCTCCTCGCAGTGGCCCTATCGCCTCCTTGTTCTTCCTTTTTCTACCAACGTAAGCAAAAAAGCCTTTTTTGTTTTTTTTAATGTCCCTGGCAAGCCTGAGCTCATTTTGCGCTTTAGCCTTGTGAACATTTTCCCTACAGGAGTTGGCTATACGTTTGAATTCTTCTTTGGTGATTTCTCCCCTTTCCCACTTCTTGTGCATGTCACTTTTGAGTCTTGGCTCGGTTAGAAGTTTCAGCCTTCCTTTGTATGGCAAACTGCAGGAGCACATGGTCACTTGCCCCTAAGGATCCGACCACTTTGACTGTATTGATCAGGTCTTCCACATTTGTTAAGATTAGATCAAGAGTAGCCGATCCCCTTGTTGCCTCTTCTACCTTCTGGACCATAAAATTGTCTGCAAGGCAAGTGAGGAATTTTTTGTTCTTTGTACTCTTGGCCGAGTTTGTTTTCCAGCAGATATTGGGATAGTTGAAATCGCCCATGACTACTATATCTCTTCTTTGTGCCTGTTTGGTCAGCTGTTGACAGAAGGCTTCATCTGTAGTAGAAACCCACAACAAGATCTTTTTGAGTCCCAGTTCCCTTGATTCTCATCCAGATGCTTTCAAGCTGGTTTCCCGGATTACAGTCTTGCATTTATTCTGCAACTGTTTTTGTCATATAAAGCTACTCCCCCTCCTCTCCCCTTTGTTCTATTTCTGTGAAAGAGGTTATAGCCTTCAATTGCTAAATTCCAGTGATGGGAGTCATCCCACCAGGTTTCAGTGATGCCTATGACATCGTATGTGTGGTGCTGTACTAAGAGTTGGAGTTCGTCTTGCTTATTTCCCATGCTCTGTGCATTAGTGTAAAGACATGTAAGCCCCTGTGACCTCTCCTCAAGCTGTTTATTTGAGATTATTGTGCTCTCTGTACTTGGTCCTTGCTGTGTTTGTGCAGCCCTCCGTTTAGCCTTTTGGCGGTTCCCTGTGGTCATGGGTAATATAGTGTTCGCCAGGCTGTTGTTCCCCTCCCCCAGTGGATCTAGTTTAAAGTGCGCCTGATGAGGTTTGTGAGTCTGTGTGCAAAAAGATGTTTTCCTACTTGTGTGAGATGCACCCCATCACTTGCCAGTAGGCCATCCTCCTGGAAGAGTAGGCCATGGCCGAGGAAGCCAAAGTGCTCCTCCTGACACCATATTCTGAGCCAGTTATTGACCTGTACTATTTTTCTGGCCCTTGTAGAGCCATGTCCTACAAGAGGGAGGAGGGATGAAAAGATCACATGTACATTACGCAGTTTTAGCTTTGTTCCTAGAGCTCGAAAATCGTTTGTGATCTTTTGAAAAGTATGCCTAGCGGTGTCATTAGTTCCTGCATGAATCAACATAAGATGGGGAGGGTGTGATGACTCATGGGCCATGTAGTCCCGTTCCTAGCGCTGTTGGACAGATGAAGAGGAAAACTTGGGTTTTCCACCGTTTCAGCCAGAATTGGAACTTTCCCAGCCAGAATTGGAGCCCTTGCACCTGCAGGAGGTTTGTCTTCCAGAAATCTGCCAAACAAGCCCTGAGTCAAAATCTCCCCCATTTTCTCGCCGTAATTATTATCAACAACAAAAAGGAGTTCAACAGGCTAATCGCAGAAGCCTGAGAATCGCAGCCAGGCATTCAGCTGATTAAGACTGCTCCCATGAGAAACTTTAGGGAGTCATGCATCTGGACACAGAGATTGACTTTCGGTTCTGGTTCCCCAGAGAAGTGTTCTTTGGTGGGAAAACGAGACCCTATTTAGGTTCTTTGCCCTGTAGGAATCTTGCGGAGTCAATTCGTCAGCTACTGGAGTAGGTTGTGTGTGGACAGCGCTACTCCCGTTTCCAAGCCTTCGTTCCCGTTTCCAGCCTTGTTTTGCTTCACGGACCTTGCCTTGCTTCCTAGGACTCAGCCTTGCTTTCCAGGACCTTGCCAAGTATTTACCACGGATCTTGTCCCTGTTCCTCGTTCCTTGTTGCCTTGTATCAAGCCTTGTGTTCCAAGAATCAAGTTTACTCCCTAGCCTTACATCAAGTTCCTTGGACTAAGAACCTTGTCATCTCCCCTCACTTTGCTTGGCAAAGTGAGTGTTTCGGTTACTGGATTACAACTTTGGACCTTAATATTTTATATTGGACATTGTTTTCCTGGACTATAATTGACCTTTCCTGAAAGGTCTTCTTCTGAACTATATTCTACACTTATTTTTATTGCCTTTACTTATTTCCTTAATAAAGATATTAGATAGATTCTGGCCTCTGTGTATGGTTATTGGTGCTCTGCAGCCTGGGTCGTGACAGAGGGTGATGTGGCTTTAGGAGCCTGCTGAGCCTCTGAGTGATATGGTGTATTTTTGCACCCGGGAGGCAACATATTTCTCGAGCCATCCCATCCAGTGTGGAAATGATGGCTTCCGTTCCTCTAAGGAGGGAGTCACCTACTACCAAGACCTGAAATCCTGGAGAGACACTGCCAGGCAAAGTAGACATTATCAGCTATGATGCAATAGAATGTCGCAATATAAAAGGCTTCTAGATATTAACTAATGCTTATTATGAAAGGTTCTGCAGTAGATTATTGTCACTAACAGTCATAACTCCTAAAAAAATTGTGCTTTCAGCATAACCTGTATGTGTACTTTGTATTAAAATATTACCTCTCAATATTTCAACAATTTTCATGACTTTTCAGATTTTCTGTGTATACATGTGTGTGTGTGTGTATACACACACACAAACAAAATATAATCTCAGTCACTTGTAATGGGGGAAATTAAGATACCATATCGCTTGTTGGAGGAAAAATTGCAAATAAACAATCATCTCATTTTTCTCCTCACATTTTGGACCTTTTAATGAATATAGAAAATGTGTTAAAGACAGACTTTAAATAAAGCCTCATGTTCCAACTCTGAAATAGTATTGTTTTCAGCTGGCAATTGGGTTACCAAAAATATTAAAAATAATCTTTACACAAGAAAGCTCCCAAAATACCAGGAGATTCGATTCAGGGCATCAAAGTAAAATTACACAGCAGTTATAAACTCAGGACACATGATGCCTTGAAGAAGGCTCATAGAATGTTGCCAAAGGATTAATCTGATGTGGTAAGAACCTATGCTGTGCAGTTTCAGCTACTGAGTCAGGCATCAAGAACAGTTCACTAGATGGCAGGGCTGGTCCAACGTGAAGGCCATTGAAGCGGCCGCTTCGGGCACACGTCAAGGGGGGGGGTGCTGTCGAGGCCTCGACAGCGCCCCCTTGTAAATTTACCGAGGAGGGAGGCGGCGGCGGGGACCATTGTCTCCCTCCTCGGCGAAGAGCTAGGCCTCAGATGAGGCCTTCGCCGAGGAGGGAGGTGATGGTCCCCCCTGCTGCTGCCGCCTCCTTCCTCCGCAAATGCAAAAGGCCTATCTGGGGCCTAGATATTCTTGCAAGGTCTTGCAAGGACTCACGAGACCTTGCGAGAAAAGCTAGGCCTCAGATAGGCCTTCCCCATTCGCCGAGGGCGGAGGCAGTGGCGGGACCATCGCCTCCCTCCTCAGCAAAAGTTGAGGCTCGCCACCGCCTCCACCCTCGACAAACAGGGAAGGCCTACTGTGGCCTAGCTATTCTCACGAATTCTCGCGAGTCCTCACGAGAATAGCTAGGCTGCAGTAGGCCTTCCCCGTTCACTGAGGGGGGAGGCGGTGGTGGGACCATCACCTCCTTCCTCCGCAAAAGTTGAGGCTTTCGCTGAGGAGGGAGGCGATGGTCCCTGCCGCAGCCTCCCTCCTTGGCGAACGCGGAAGGCCTATCTGAGGCCTAGCTTTTCTCGCGAGCGGCGGGGACCATTGCCGCTTTCCTTGGCAAACGCAGAAGGCCTTCACCTGGGAGGGAGGTGATGGTCCTCCCTGCCGCTGAAGCTGCCAAAGCCGCCACCAAAGCCGGTATGTGCGGGGGTGGGGATGCAATTTCGGGGGGCACGGCCACTAGGTTCGCTTACAAAGCAAAATTACCTAGGGCCGTCCCTGCTAGATGGTGAGAACCTTGGTTTCATATCTGATTGTTAGCTCTTTACTATCTCAGCCTGTTGATAACAGCACTTAGGAACTATGAACTCCAGAAAAGAAGAAAGTGAAGTGAACACAAATTGTTACAACCCAAAATGGGCAAAACACATTGAGTACCCAAACTGCATGGTTGCTATTTCCTAGAAGAGGGAATTAGCTGCAGTTCCTGACAGCGTGTGTGTTTTCCACACACCAAAAACCAGACTCAAATCCCATCATCTCTGGGTAAGGTAGAATTCGGAGAGAATCAGAGAGAGAGCTGTCTGCTAGTCAGTGTAAACAAAACTAAGTAGATTGTTTAGTAAACATCAGTTTACTTTTTTTCTACAAAATCTTCTGAAAAGTGATGCCATTTTGTAGGTCCTTAGAATAAACATTTTTCATAAATAAGCAAGCATCAAAATTAGCAGTATTGGCTTAAGCAGAAACAATTACTTGGCTAAGAGGTGAATGTTGGACACATATACTCAGTTTACATAAATGCAAATGTTTTTTTCCTGTTGGATGTCTTGTAAATAAAAGACAGAAAACAATTGGGAATCTACTTTTTGTTGTTAAGTAAATCAAGGCAAGAGCTATATAACTCAGTAATACAATCTGAAGAAGACTTTTTGTGTTTTGGGCATCTTCCCAAATGACCATTTCAGTTTGCTCATTAGGCTCCTATACTCCACATTTTAGTGTTTTGAAATGGTAGAGTAACACACCAAAAGCTATACACTGATGCAGATGTAATATTTATGAGATTGCTATAAAGTACCTGTAGATGATTTATGGCCAGCAAACTAATTTGGAAACATATCAGCAAGCAACAAGGCAAAGCTCTCTCTTTTTTAAAAAAATAAACCAGACTGTGCAGGAGCTGTGCTGAGATAGAGCTTAAGTTAAGTCAGAGGGGACATACCTTAAGAGGGGTTTATCAGAAAGCCTCACAATAAAATATTCTTATGCACCTGGCAGCATTAGAGATCTCTACACATTGAGCATGAACATCTGTAAACTGCTCTGTAACTGTCTGGATAAACACAAATGCAGAGCTTCCACTATTAGGAACTCTGGCAAGGCAAGGCTCCAGAAATGCAAGCTCTACAACCCTGGTTGGCTGACTATGGCTATAAAGTCTCCATACTTTTGCTCTCAGCATACAAAGATCTTGAACACTGGTTGATGTTGGAGGACATTATGGCTGCAGGTTTTATAGAAACATTCTTTTATTCTCTCACAAATTTATCTCTCCACATAATCAGATATATTCATGAAAAGAGATAATGTCAGTATTTTATCATGCTCAAGGTCTGAATGTCCTAATTCTAACATGATGCTTTGCTACATTGTATCAAAGCTCCGAGCTTGATCCAGACTGATTTAGATGGATCTTAAATCATTGGGACAGGTCAGTAATGACTTAGCATAAACCTTTTGTGGATTCAACCAGTACTATTCTGACTACTGTTGAATTGATTTATACTGATGAGGACAAAAATACCTGAAGAGCAACTGCTTGAGTAATTTTTAAAAAGCATAGATTCAACAATTAAATAAAGATTTCTGAGCATGTTATATTTTTAATTCATAGAGAATTTATATGTAAAGCACATGATATCCAAAATATGTAAATGCACACAAGATTAATCTATCTGCATTACATATGATATAAAATGATCAAACACAAATTAAAAATACTATCATTTATATCTAAAGCAATTTATAGGTGTAAAATAATAAATACTTTAAAACCACTATCACCACTATCAATCCACTTACTCATAAACATTCTGGCTGAATACAAGATTATACCAATGGAAGTAGTCTGAGTCCAAAACAGTGTCTCTCAATTTTGATCAATCTGTTTTATACACAATGGTTTTTCCCCACCACAAATTATGACTTCATATCTTAAATGATAAAATTTGTTTGAGATATGAGGTCATAGTTTAAGAAGCTATGTTTGGTCTAAACAAACTCAAATCCTATTGGAAGGGGCTTAAATACATTTAAGTGCTTGTATCCTATTGATTGACCCATAAGCTGTCCATCAACTATACAGCAAATCATTGTCACATAACTTTTATGATCCTTAATTTAGATTTCAGTCCTTAAAACTTGAGCAAACTGAAACTTATTTATCAGTAATTAATTCATTAATGTTCACAACACCTTTGCACTCCAAGTATATGGAGAATTCAAAATTGTTTTCTACAAATATATAAACATGGCTAATATAACGATTTCTGTTGAAATTATCATTTTGTACCTATTCATTCAGCAAATAATGGTACAATGTGAACTACTGCTGCCACTGAATTTTAAATTACTCACATGAGATTTATCCAGTTAAGAAATTGTATGTTTTTTTCATATTTATAACATTGTGACTTGTTAAGGAATTTTTAACATGTTCTTCAAAATAATATGATATTTTTCTAGTAAAGCAACATTTTTAATAATCACATATTTTAACATTTTAGCACTACCAACTTTAAAACACACACACACACACTATTTTGTTTTGAAATGTTTCCCTTTCAAACCACTTTATGTTTTTAGTACATTGTTCTGTGCCTTCAAGTCATTTCTGACTTATGGCAACTCTAAGATGAATCTATCTCAGAGTTTTCTGAGGCTAAGAGTATGTGAGCTGCCCAAGACCACCCAAGGTTTTCATGATCAAGTGGGCATTCAAATCCTTTTTCCCAGAGTCGTAGTCCAATGCTCAAACCATTTCGCCATGCTACCTCTTGCCAGCCCTTTCTATAATACTATCTTTATTGTAATTTCATTATTTCTTGCACTGAATCAAATGCAAATATAGAGAGTGAACCTGTAACTAATTATAAAAAGTAAAAGCAATCAGTCAGGGGAAGACGTCTGTTGGTGCTAGCCATTTGCCATCAGATATGTGCACCTTAGGGATATTGGTCTCAGAATTCATTTACATGCATTTGCTATATTATATTTTTATGTTTTCATATTTAATGTTGTATATTTACCCACTAAAATATACATATACTCTCCAAGGATTCATTACTGGCTGGCTATATATCCTACTGTTGACAAAGTGACCTCACAGTATGTTAGTTTATTCCAATGCCCATGAGATCTTATAGTCACTTAAGCTAATAGGCTGTACATAAGGCATGGCGGCAATTAAACAGAACCTCTATTCTTCATCATTGACAGTATACCTTGACAGACTTTATGCTAGAAGAAAACAATAGAATACATTCATCACTTGCAGATCAAGTTTGGGTCCTTGAGATATTTGGCTGGACACTACTTAAAATATAAGCTAGACCTGAAGACCTTGATCTGACAATTTTGGATAATGTTACTATTCCTATAAACTGGGAAAACCGTATTTGGTGTGGATCCTCCACCTTTGTGACATGTTAATTTAATATAGCAGCTTGTTTAAAACATCTTTTTTTCTCTGAACTCACATTCCACTTTAAACCCATCTCCAAAATGTATTTTCAATATTTAGCAGCTGTATTGTCTAGTTTCTGTGTCCTCACCCCATTCCTTGCAAGCATTACTGAAATATCGAGTCGTGTTGTCACTGTGTATCTACTTATGCTCCGGGGAAAGCAATGTCATTTGACTGGCTTACCTCAATCACAGGAAGTTAAGTTCTAGATCTAAAGCGAAAAACTGATAGCATTTAATTTAATTGTTTTTGTTTTTTAAAAAACGTCCACTTTTTATTTTTTGATCCCTGGTTTGAACTTCTTCATCCTTAATGCTTTTATAATATGTGGACCGCACATATAAGAAAAAGCCTGACCAAATAACAGGAGGACTGTGTCAAAAATCTATAGCTCCCAATCATGATAGAATTTTCTGGTATGGAGACTTTTGATGCCCATAATCTACTACCCATAACTTGACTGTCCAAGTAATATTTTGGAAATCTGACCGTTCTTCAGTCTTTTCTTGTATTATATGAAAAACACTGATTGTCAGTTAACACCAGCTTTTTCTTTTTATATGAAACTTATTTGTCCATTGTGGAAGAGAAAGGGAAGGCAAGCTTTTTACCTTAACAACTATGTTTGAAAAATTAGAAATCTTAACATTTAATCCATACACGGTTTATAGTAGGTAATTTTTTTAAAAAAACTTTATTTATATGCTGCTACCATCTCCCAGAGGGACTTGGGGCAGTTCACAAAACACTTAAAGTGTGACAAACAAAATACAACAAGTGCAAAACAAAACATAGACAAACAGTCAAATACAACATCATAAATGCACAGTACTCCCTGGTACAATGCAATACTATCAGCTGAAAATGGATACTTCTTATACCTAAACAAAGGCTAGTGATGTTTGTTTGCTCTGAAGACATACCAATTGCTACCCAGTTATCTCAGGCAAACAATTATTATTTGTCCCAATGGTTACTATAAAATTCAAAATTCAAATATTAGAATATATAAATTCAGTTCCAAATGTAATCCCACCCTTTTTATTTTACCCGATAATATATATTTATACCCAAAATTCAGGTCTAGCTTGTAATACGAACACGTATTCTTATTGCAAGAGTAAGCCAATCTGACACTTTCAGATAAGAATCCATGGGATCTGGCCACACAGCTTAGAAGGAATCCTTATTTAGCCTTACCTAATTCCTTTAGGTCAAATTTAGTAATTCTGAGTCTCATTTAGCAAGTGAGAAAAAGTGGCATATAAATATAACAACAGCAGCAGCAGCAGAAATCAAAAATATACATCGGAAATGATTTAGACTACTAAGATATTAAGCATTATATAGAGTATATACAATGTTTTATATAGCGAAGTAAAATAAAAATTATATCAAATAGTTCAACATGGATTACCTGATTTGTGCAGTGGAAAGTAGATACCCTTCTATGGATATTCTGGATGCATAAAAAGCTAGAACACCCAAACATAATGATTTGCCACTTTAGATCTGTGGCATTTTATTTACTGATAATTATCACAAGAGATTTATACTTTCTAATTATCTTGAAATATCTAATTATCTTGAAATGAAGAGAAGCATATATTGAAGAAACTTGTTAAATTCTACTCAGGGAAATGTGAAAACATAACCCTCGGGCATCTTTAATCCGCTTTTTTAAAGCACACAATTCACATACAAAGAACAAATAAATCTTATGTCTTTTTAAAGGCAATACTATTTCAAAATATTTTATTGGTTAGCAAAATCTAGAGGAACCAATATTTGTTCCTCTGCATATTTGTTTGCATAAAAAACCAACAAATCAGGATCTTCATAATTATCCAACCTTTCAGTTATCCCATTTTCTCCCAAATTCAAAATCTTTCATTGAATTCCCACTGTCATCAATCTTTGCAAACATTTACTAAAAAGATGTTATCTTGACATTATCTCATGTAATATACATGGAAGTGTAATAAGAATGTACTACATTCCAGACAGCTTTTACCTTTGCTTCCCCCCCTTTTTTTTTCTACCCTCAGTAGCAACAACCAATCATTGCTCTCCTCTTCCATCATGCTCCTTTATGGCAGAGTGAGATGCCTCTTCATTAAGTAGCATTACAAAGAGAACACACCCGAAATCCCAAGTGCAGCATACTCTAACAACGCCAATGCTACAGTTCTCAAGGAAACCAGGCTCAGATGGAAACTGAGAGCCAAGTCAAAGTAAGATTAGTAATTAGCAAGCCTAATTGCGCATACCAGCTCACCTCAGTCCATAGTGAAATTGCTTTTTTTAAAAAAAAATAATCAGTGTGCAGTCAAAATTGTGAGTGATGGGGATTGCAAAGCCAGCTTAACCAAATAAACAAAAACACAGAAAAGCAATGGTATCATTCTTACACATAAGCCTTGTCATTTTAAAGGGTTTTATTTTTCAAAATACACTGCACCACAGACATGCTGTTTCAAATGGTCACAATGGTAAAATGGACAGCAGCAACATGGATGGATTCAAACACAGCAGTAGTTACAATCAAAGCACGCCGTGAAATGCAGCTAGCTGGTTTAGAGCTGAATGAAATCGTACTTTCCCCAAAAGTTTTCCGCATGAACCTAGTTGCATGAGAAGAAATGTTAGAATGAAACCATGCTTCGCTTCTTCCTCAAAATAAAGCATCCGAAGCATAACAGGTTCTCCAAGAGGACACAGAACAAAATTGAAACGTAGTTAAGCGCAAGCAGCCAATGCAACAGACAGCTGACTGCTGATTTGAGACTCAAATGACTAACAGTAAGTTTTATCTTTCCAGGCGTTTGCCTCCATGACATCATAACGATGCTAACCCAAATGCCCTCCTTCTTGCCAAATCAAAACAGCACTGAGCAGCACTGTGATAAACACTATGAGATGTTTTATCAGGCAGCTGTCCATACAAAGGAAGTTTCAGGCTGAATTTTCCCCATACCATCTAAAAAGACGGGTGGTCTCAAAAATCATCAAAATCAGGGCAAAGGGCTCCTAAAGTGACCACACCTCTGACTGTCCTCCTTAAACTTTAGGGAGAGGTTTCAATGTTCCATTACAACTAAAGCACCATCCCTGCACATGGACAGTTTGACCACAGGCAATTTCATTAGACACATACTTTCTTTTAAAAAGTCCCCTCGCCCCTCTTTCTTTCACTCTTAAACTTTAAAAAGTGGCTTCAGTAATCCACTCAAGCTAAAACTCCGCCCCAGCAAACTGAGGGCTCTTTCACACAGCCATATAATGTCATGCCATTTCTTTGTAAAGTGTCCCCATATCGACCAAGATGCTTCCCATTTGAACAAGGCATGGCAGATGCCTATCAGCCCAGCGCTTACCTCAGCAATTGTTAACCATTCTAGATATTGGTTTGAGCATGAAGGTTTGAGCATGTCAGTTACAACACAATGCGGCACAGTTGCCTAAAGTCCCAAAAGAACCAAATACAAATAGATAATATTCTCCACAGATATATATTCGCCCCCCTCCCCTCATTCCACAGATATCTATACACCCCACTTGCCTCATTTCCACAGACCTCTGAACAAGCCTCTGAGGATGCCGACCATAAATGCTGGCAAAACCTCAGGAGAGAATGCTACAGGAACACGGCCATACAGCCTGAAAACCCCACAGCAACCCAGATAATACAGTATATGCTTTCACTCTTAACAAGACAAGATTTGGAGAATCACAAAAACATAGAATAACAGAGTTGGAAGAGAGCACAAGGACCATCTAGTTCAACCCCCTGTCATGCAGGAAAAGCACAATCAAAGTCCCCTTGATAGATGGCCATCCAGCCTCTATTTAAAAGCTTCCACCACTGTCCAAGGAAGAGTTCCCCTGCTGAACAGCTCTCAGCACTGTTTGACAGTCTTGCCAATCTGTTTGAATGGGGAAGCAAATAAATCACTTACTGTGACTATCAATGACCATACAATAGGGGTGCGGCTACCGGAAGTACCAAAAGAATCAAATACACTTTCTCTCTTCACAAGACAAGATTTATAGAATCACAGAATCATAGAATAACAGAGTTGACAGATGATCATTCAGTCTCTGTTTAAAAGCACAATCAAAGCCCCCTTAACAAATGACAATCCAGCCTCTGTTTAACAGCCTCCACCACAGTCTGAGGCAGGGAGATCCATTCTTGCCAATCTGTTACTGTAACTATCAACAACCATACAATAGGGCTGCAACTACCAGAAGTACCTAAAAAACCAAATGCAAAAGCATACAAATAGATTATATATGCCAGGTATGGACAAACTTTGGCCCTCCAGGTGCTTTGGACTTCACTCCCAACCGGCTGTTAAGAATTGTAGGAACTGAAGACTGAAGTTTGCCCATGCCTGATATACGATTTCTCTCTTCACAAGGCAAGATTTCTAGAATCACAAAATCACAGAATAACAGAGTTGAAAGAGACCACAAGGGCCATCTAGTCCAACCTCCTGTCATGCAGGGAAAGCACAATCAAAGTTCCCCTGACAGATGGCCATCCATCCTCTGTTTAAAAGTTCCCACTACAGTCCGAGGCAGAGAGTTCGACTACTGAACAGCTCTGAGCAGTGCTTACCATCTATTTGAATGCACAGGCCAAATCACTTAATGTGACTCAATGACCATACAATAGGAGTGCAGCTACCAGAAGTTCATAAAGAACCAAATGCGAAAGCTTTCTCTCTTCACAAGGCAAGATTTCTATACGCTCCTCATAGAATCATATAATAATAGTTGGAAGAGAGCACAAGAGCCATATAGTCCAACCCCCTGTCTTGCAGGAAAAGCACAATCAAAGTACTCCTGACAGATAGCCATTCGGTCTCTGTTTAAAGGCACAAAGTCCCCTAGACAGATGGCCATCCAGCCTCTGTTTAAAGGCAAAATCAAAGTCCCCTTGATGGATGGCCATCCAGCCTCTCTTAAAAGGCACAATCAAAGTCTTCTTGAGAGAAAGGTAAAAGGTAAAGGTTTCCCCTGACGTTAAGTCCAGTCGTGACTGACTCTGGGGGTTGGTGCTCATCTCCATTTCTCTAAGCCGAAAAGCCGGCGTTGTCCATAGACATCTCCAAGATCATGTGGCCAGCATGACTGAATGGAGTGCCGTTACCTTCCTGCTGGAGCGGTACCTATTGATCTACTCACATTTGCATCTTTTCGAACTGCTAGGTTGGCAGGAGCTGGGGCTAACAGCGAGCGCTCATTCCGCTCCTGGGATTTGAACCTGGGACCTTTGGTCCGCAATTTCAGCAGCTCAGCGCTTTAACACACTGTGCCACCAGGGGCCCCTGAGAGAAAGACAGGATATAAATATGGTAAATAAATAAATTCTTGACAGATGGGTATCCAGCCTGTGTTTAAAGGCACAATCAAAGTCCTCTAGACAGATGCTCATCCAGCCTCTGTTTAAAAGCCTCTACCACAGTCGGAGGCAGGGAGTTCCACTACTAGTAAACAGCTCTGAGCAATGCTTGCCATTCCTGAATATGGAGGCTAAATCACTGTCAATGACCATACAATAGGAGTGCAGCTACCGGAAGTGCCTAAAGAACCAAATGCTAAGGCAGACAGACAGGGAGCTGTTTAAGCAGAGAAGCACGGCCAAAGAGTGGCAGTCTTCCTTGGGCAAACTCGACCCACCTTTTTGGCACGCGCATAGGCGGGGAAGTCAAAGTCCTCGCAACGGACAACCCATGCGGCCAAACCCTGCTCTCAAGCCCTCCCAAAGAAGCGGGGACAGGACAACAAGGCGACAGAGAGGCACAAAGAGCAGGCGGGCAGGCAGGCAGACACAGAGCGCACGTCGAGAGGTTGAAGCGGGACGCTTTTACCTGAGAGGAACAGGCTGCTGTGACGGCTAAGACGCCCCCGTCCTGGCGCCTGCCAGAGAGAGAGGGAGAAAGAGCGAGCGACGGCTGTCACCACGCGACGCCTGCTTCTCGGGGAGGCATGCCCGGCGACGATGACAAGGGCGGCTCCTCCTCTGCCTCCTCTTCGCCCTGGACGCCTCTCTCCCTTCTCCCCCTCCCCAATTCCCCTTGCCTTTCTCGGCACAACTTCGAAGTGTTGTCCCTTCCCTCGTTTCCCCCTCACAGCCTTCCTTTCTCCTGGCTCTGCTTTGCCCTTTTGGCAGCGCACCTCCCTTCCCCTGCCTGTCCCTCGCGCTGACTCTGTGACTACTGCCTCCTACTCGTCGCGGCAGCTGCCGCCTCGTCGCCTTCCTCTCCCTCAGCCTCGCCTCTCCCCGCCCACGCCGCCGACCAGAGCCAACGTAGTCCCTCCGCGCTCTCCCTCTCGCGCTCATTCTAGCCTCAGAAGCCGCACAAGGCAGGCGGGCGGGTAGGTTGCTGCTGCCTCTCCTCTCACCCTCACCCTTCGCACTCCTGCAAACGCCGCGCGCTGCCTGCCTCATAAATGTGTGTGTGTGTGTGCGTGTGTGCGCGCCGTGCGGGGTGTAAGGGGTTTTTTTTGGTTCGGTTTTTTTTTTTGCAGCCACGTCGTGTCATCCAGTCGCACCCCCCCCCCCTTTCTTTCTCTCGCGCGCGCCCCGCCCCAACGCTGCGAGACACAAAGCGTAGGCAACAGCACTAATAAGCGAAAGGTTCATTAATCTCTGGCAATTGCTGCTGCCACCATCTCCTCCCTCCCGCTCTCTCTTCCTCATCGACGCCTTTCATCTGCCCAAACAATTCCTGGGCAGAGCATTTGGTTTAATGGAGCCCCCTTCTTTATTTCTCCCCTTTGCATATCATTTCACTTTTTGTTATTTGGTTTGCCCAGTTTATCACCAGAGATGTCCTATTGCTCCCTCAGCCATCATCAATCGCTCCTTTCTGTGGGGAGAAAATAATAATAATAATAATAATAATAATAATAATAATAATAATAATAATAATAATAATAGGTTATTGTGACTTTTCTGGGCTGTATGGTCATGTTCCAGAAGCATTCTTTCCTGACATTTTGCCTGCATCTATGGCAGGCACCCTCAGAGGTTGAGAGGTCTGTTGGAAACTAGGCAAGTGGGGTTTATATATCTGTGGAAAGTTCAGGGTGGGAGAAAGAACTCTTGTCTGTTTGAGGCAGGTATGAATATTGCAATTGGCCACCTTGATTAGCATTGAATAGCCTTTCGGCTTCAAGGTCCGGCTGCCTACTGCCTGGGGGAATCTTTTATTGGGAAGTGTTAGCTGGCCCTGATCAATGCATCTCTAGTTTCCAACAGACCCCACAACCTCTGAGGATGCCTGCCATAGATGCAGGCCAAACATCAGGAAAGAATGCTTCTGGAACGTGGCCATGCAGCCTGGAAAACTCACAGCAACCCAGGGATTTTGGACATTCAACAATACATAATAATAAATACTTTATTTCTAACCTGCCATCTCTCCCCGAAGGAACTCAGGGCGGCTTCCAAAGACAAAAAAATGGCAAAACATTCAATGCCACATGCAATGACAAATAGAAATAAAACAGAAACAAACAAATAGATTGCCTTGTCTCTTCTATAACTCTATTTTTTTCAACCAGGGCTGCTTTTCACAAGCGACGCTTTTCCACCGGAGAAATTTGTATATAAAATAGGTATCTAAAAATCAAACATTTGCTGAATACAACTTGGCATTTGCAAGGCTGGCTAAACAAGCCATTTTCCCCTTTTGCAGAGAAAAAGGAGTATTTTCTGCGGAGGCCACTGTAAACACTGCAGGTTGTTGCTAATGGATTAGTGTAAATAGGTTGTGTTCGGAAACCTTTAATAGTTGCCAAAATTTTAGTGACCCCCGTCACCAAGCTAAGGGGACTATCTGAGGACAGGAGCAGTGTTTTAAACAACGGTCCTCATTTCTCTGACAGCCCTTTAAGCTGTGCTACAATCCCCAAATGGACAGTATTGCTTATTTTGGGGGACGAATCATATAGCTGTCCCACCTCCCCATATGTGTTTATGACACATATTGCTATTGTGGGAAGGAGGAGAACCTATAAACATGATAATGAAACAGAATAAGCAGCATACCTTATTTGTAAGTGTTCTTCAAATCCGTAGGCACTGACCAGGCAATGAATCACGCAATGCCATCTCATGCCCTTCTTTCTGAAGTTTGGGATCTGGTAGTCTAATCGGTCTTTCTGCCCTCCATCCTCACTGCACCTTGTTTTAGTTCAGTTTCTTTACAGAGTATTGCAGTGCGCCAAATTGACAAAACAAACAACACCGGGAAAGTGGTAATTGAGGCTCATCTTTCTAATGCACCACTCATTTGCCTGGCTGAATAAATCACGAGCGCTCATTCCATGGCCAGCCAAGAAAAGGGCACTCACCTCTTTTTCGCTAGGTGGATATTAATATGTAACAAAATTACAGCCATTGCAGCCCCAGATCTAATTGCTATAGATCATTTACAGCAGACACAGCAAGCCAGCTGCTGGGAAAACATATATTTTAATAAATGCCTTGTCACACCATCACAGTCCACTAGAATGATCTTAAATGGAGACAGAAACATTTAATATTGCTGTCTGTAGTCATTAATCTTGTCCCCCGAACAAGCATGTTGCATACACTGAGGGAAGGAAGCATTTCTATCAAATTAAGATGAAGGAAATGTATGTCATCAAGTGTTCGGAGTTTGCCAAAATAAATTGGGAAAATGTGTTTGCGTGTGTGTGTGTGTGCCTGTGCCAGAGAGAATAACAAGTTTTTCAAAGCTGAGAAAAATATAGGAGAGCCAAAGCTGGAAAGTTAGGAAAGAACTCTGCAGAAGTTCAAGTGAGAAGAAAATTACATACCGGATCTAGCTTTGAAAAAATATACTTGGACTTTTTTGGAAATCAACACCTGCTTTTCAAACTGACTTTTCTCAAAGTGAACCTCAATATAGTGCATGCATTATCCGACTGTTGGTATATACCTCAAAGTGATTTTTGGAGGCATTCAGCTAATTATACCAAAAGCTGCCTGCACTAATGTACCTCCTGACGGGTTGCAGCCTATTAACATTTGGCAACAAAGAAGTACCCATAAATAAAACTTGCTTATGTTGAATTGTTACATATTATAGTCCTGGAAAAACTGAACTTTATTAGAGCCTTGGCCCCTGGCTTTTACTGCAGAAGGAGGCCTTGATTTATTTGATAATTTCCCCCCTAAACCTCTTTGAAAGTAATGTCTGGTGCATGCAAGGTGATCCTAAAGAGAGGTGTCTTTTTTTCACTCAAGAATGTGCCAAAAAGAGAAAGGAAGGAAGTGAGGGAGGGAAGAGAAAAATGCTACATATTGAAGCAAAATCATCCTAGGTAGAAGACATGAATTCATTTTAGCAATTCAGGTCTGAGCATCAACACTGGACGATCAAGACATTTTAGACTCAAAAGTGTAAAAGACAGAATCTGAGTCCATAAATACACATGTTTGAATCATTTCTTTTGCTACATTCTCCAATGATACTTTGTGTATTGCTGTCATATACAAAGTAACTTAAAACAATGTCCTTCATTTTCCAGAAGAATTTGATCTGTGCTCTGAGGAAGCAGGCACTGCATAAGATTGCACAACGAAAAGCTACCAAAAAAAATCTTAAGACCGCACTGTGAAAATCATGATTATCTCAAAATGGTTTTGAGTAACTAAATGCAAAGGGACATAAAAGTTGATTAAGAAATTAGTGCATGGGTATGGGTTGTTTACATACCATTTTTCTTATCTAAATTGCTCAAACTGTGTTTGCATATGCCTTGTGTTTCTCTTTCCAAAGAAGCAAGTTTAAGCCGGGAAACAACAAACAGCACCAGGATTTAAACATCCACATACTTTTCTGCTTCTCTTATTAGAAAGGCTTGTTTCCCTGTGGGTGGTTTAAACAAACAAACAAAATAACAGGGGTCAGCCATAGATTTCCCAATAAAGTTTGATTTTTAGCTGCAAGACTACAGTGCTCCAAGACTTCGTGATTAGTCCAAACACAATGTTTCAGAGTCATTAAGACTGACAAGGAGGCACTGAAACAGATATCAGGTAACAAGCTAAAGAGTACCTGGATCATATTAATTAATTCAGATCTACAAGCTTTGATGAAATTCTCCTAAGGACCGCAAAACCTAGGGGAAATCTCAGGAACTCAGTAATTAGAATTCCAAAATTCCAGAATGGTTTGCATTGTACCAGAAGATTAACAGAGTTAGTGAATGTAATTCACAATAACAATAATGAATGTGCATATTTCTGAGATTTGCTGTCAAATCTCAGAAAGACATTACAGGAATCTTCCTCAACCCATCTACATTATATGTACTACAACTTCCATCAGACACAGGACCCATCTACACTAACCGTTTAATGCAGTTTGAAGCTAGTTTCAAAGTGTGACAGGCAGACGACAAACACCCACAAAAGCAAACCCTGGCAGTAGTGATGCAGGGCCTGAATTTTTTTTTTAAGTATAGTACTGAGATTTCCACCACCAACATCACCACCAGGGTGATGTTCTAGCTTCTAGGGAGGGAAATTCCCATTGATATTGTGTAGTATAAGCAACCCTATGTGGAATAGGAGCCATAAAAGGAATGGCAGAAATTGCTGTGTTAGCAGGGTTATTTCTCCTCTAGCTTAGCCATGAAATACTGCCTCTCAGCTCTTTGTTGCCTTATTATCATATTAGCTCCCCCCCCCCCCCCACAGCTGCCCCATTCTAGACCCTTCAGTTGGATGCATTTCGAGTCTGATTTCACTATTGGCTGCCCTAGAAACATTCCAGATGCCCCTCCTGTCCTTGCCCCTGGAATATTTCAAGGACTTTTTGTTGTCTAATACTTTAGCCTTAAACTCTCATGGGATGGGATACACATGAACTGCCAATCCTAACTTTTAATTTTGTGTATTTTTGCTTAGTATTTTTTAAAATATATATTTTTTGAAACAAGCAGTAGCATAATAAAGATCAATATCTATCAAATGAAGTACAGTTAGAAAAGAAAAGATTTTTACAGTTGCCTTGACTGTACAAGGCCCTGATTTGGGACAGATTCAGCACGTTGAAGAGCTCCTGTAAAATGAAACTGGATATACTTACATGGACACAATCATCCACTGTTCATATGTAATGGTTTCCCTTTTCTTTTCTATTTGCCACTACTAGCCTCCCCAGAAAAGAACTATGGTGGACATATCCCTGAAGACCTCCATATTATCTATTCTCTTCTATGTATATAATAAAAGTCAAAATATGTATGTATGTATGTATGTATGTATGTATGTATGTATGTATCTATATACCTATCTATGTATCTTCCATGAGGGCTCCCACATTCAGAGGCCTGTGTGACTACCACTGATGATGGATCTGAACCAAACTTGGCACACACAATTATTATGTCCAACTTAAAGACCCATGTGTATCCTACATCTGGAGAGCCATGTGTATTTCTAATGGGACCATTGATAACATCCAAAACCAAACAATGCCAATTTCTAACAAATACCATTACAAAGACACTATACATGTCTATAGGTGTGCAAGCTTTGGTGTCTGTGGACATGCATAGGCGTTTATGGGTATGCGCACATTGGTGTCTATGGGACAGATCTGGAACTGATGAAAGTTTTAGCCTGATCAGGTCTTGGGCTGCAACCTGTCAGCTGTACAATTTTATAAATGGGCCCATTATACAGGTATGCATTTTCTAATGGTACAATTCATAGCATCCAAAACCAAACAATGACTATTTCTCATAAATAGCATTACAAAATACCTAACCTGGGCAACAGTAGGTACCCAAGCTAGTAAGAAATACAATGTTGCACACTTTCCACAAATAAATAGGTCTGTGTAGCCTCTTCATTTAATTTGCTTTCATGTGCCAGTTTTTCTAAATAATGCTGTTCACTGTACACTTAGCAACCACACATGTATGGTATAACCTGCAATTATTTTTCAGTGTCTGGCACTCTCTTACCTAGTCTAGTTGTTGTTCATAAAGCTGCATAAAGACCTTAAGAAGGTTTTTCTTTTTTCTTTTTGCCAAAAATAGACAGAAGTGCTATTAGAAAGCCTAATTTTATGGATCACTGACTTACATTTGAACAGTTTCAAATATATCCTAAAGTCTGAATACGTGACCAACGAATTCTGTGATTCTGTAGTTTCATTGCATTTTCTTTATTGTTACTGAAAGTGTTTTTAACAGCAATGTATTTCACATGACCTTTCACTGTATTTCTTTTATAATGAACTTGATATCTGTCTCCCACAGATTTAAGAATTCAAACAATTCTTCTTTGTCTCTAAGGTTGTCTTGATTTCACTTGTATATCAACAATACATAAATATGTTCTTAAGTTTTGATTTTGCCCCAAACATTCATTTTCAAAGAAAATTAATATTCCAACTCCCTAACCTTTACTGATTAGGGGCAAAGCACCGTATTTTCTGGAATTTGTAGCCAAGATATTAGTGGGCCTTGTCTTTTATCCTCTTACTTGGAAGTAGGCTTGCTATGATGATTAGCTCTCTAATTGTAATCATTCCTTTCTTTCTCCATGCCCTAAATTATGAATGAGAATTATGCAATCCTCCAAATAATGTATTCCCAGAAGCCCTAGCCAGTATATCCAATGGTGAGTTAAGAGTTCAGTGTGGGTAAGGGGAGACATGTAATTCCTTTCCCTGGAACTTGTGAATATTGGTCTAGACGCAAAAATCAGAGGTGAGTAAGTAAACTGGGATGGTTAAGACTTTATGCCACAGATTACACATTTTAATGTTATTCTAAGAAATCTTTGTGTACATCTTTATGCTTGTATTTAGGCAGTACTTTGTTGTGAATTGTATTTAGGCAAGACTTTGTTTTGAATTGTTCTGTCTTCATGTAAGCCACCTTGCATGAACTTGTGGAAAAAGACAAGCTATAATGATCAGCATCACCTTCACCATTTCTGATGTTCATGCTGTGAATGCCACTCCTTATCAAGCTAAAATGGCACCAGCCATGCAGAAAGAGGTTTTTGCAGGGTCAGACCAAGCTCAAGGTTTGCAGTAGTATAAAATCTTAAGAAAAAATTAAATAACCATCAAAGGGTGGAAGACAGAAGGTTTGAGTAGGAATTTGAGAGACCAGGGTTTGAATTTCCACTCAGACATAGAAATCCAGTAGGTGACCTTGGGTAAACCACACTCCCTCAACCTAAAAAAAGACAGTGGTAAACGCTTTCTCAAGATACCTTGCCCAGTGTTGCCACAAGTCAGAAATGCATTGAATGCAACAACAAATAAGGGGAGAAGACTCACAAAGACTGAGTGTGTTCAATGGCTACATGGTACTGATGGATTGTAGAGTATGTTATGTTGATGCCAAGTCCCAGTTAAACAAACCACGTAAGATTCAAACAAAGTCCCAATATTTACACATAGACAGCCCAAAGTGAAAGACCTTGTAGGCGTAGCATTATAACACACATTGGAAGTGAGATAAATTCCAAGTTTGGAGTCCAAATTACTGTGGTCATGCTGAAAGTGTTCCAAAGTCTATGCAACAAGAAGAATTTCAATCCAAAGTCAATAAAGATAGCAGAATTTGAGGATGAAGGCAAAATCCAAAACACATGAGCCAATGTGTCCAGAGTCAACATGGTCGATAATTCAGTTACACTACAAGTAAGAGACTGCCACCTGCAACAATACTGAAAACTTGATAACCTTTTAACCTGTGATCTCAGATGTTGCTTGAGGAGCCTGTTTCTCAAGCAGAGCCATGGGTTGCAGCACACTCTCATCTGTATTTTAAAAAGGATGGAGTACTTAACCTTTCATCAACCTGCCCTGATATTCTTTCTTCTGCTTGCTCCTCCTGCTGGGAGTTGAAGATTCATCTTCTGCAATGGTAACGATAGGCTGGGAGGGCTGCTGGGAACTACAGGTCTCCAAAACCAACACTAGTCCTTCCAACACCCCTTGTCCTCACTGTCAGTGCTGACCAGGACAGGGTAACATTTTGAATAATGAAAAGTCATTGTGGTTGTTGCGTCCTTTTAGAAAAAACCCCAGTGGGCCTCATCGCTTCCATACCTTGTAGAATTTTGTGCAGAGGCTAGAAGGAACAATGAGGGAACCAATCAACTCCTCAGAGGTCAATCCTGAGTCTCAGCATCTATGTTCCTTTAAAGTAGAGGTGGCCCTCCAGACATATGAGAGTTCTAAGTAAAAACAACTTTCCAGATCTCACTCAGCAATTCTAGGAAATTGCAGACTGCAGGCACATTTCATGGGTGTTCGAAGTTTTATTTGGGGAACAATTGCCTTATTTTATCCCCATAGCTACACCCCTGAATGTTATTGATCACCATGACAGATGAGCTAGCATTTAGGAAATAAAGTAGAAGAAGTATGAAATTATTCTGTAACTGAAAGAAAGAAGAATAAGATGTACAATGTCTATAAAATCTATGTTTAGAAAGCGCAGTTTTCAAAAAGGATTTCATAGTGATTTCAACCATTATGCTAATACTGTAATTTCACTGTAAAGAGGAACATTTGTATAATTGTTTTACTTAAAATAAAAATTAGACTATTTTGCTGTTTTAACAAATTTGTTTGCTATATACAATATAGGTAAAGATAAAGGTTTTCCCCTGACATTAAGTCTAGTTGTGTCCGATTCTGGGGGTTGGTGCTCATCTGCTGAAGAGCCGACATAGTCTGTAGACACCTCCAAGGTCATGTGGTTGGCATGACTGCATGGAGCACTGTTACCTTCATGCCAGAGCAGTACCTATTGATCACCAAATAAGAATTCAAATAAATAGCCAACTCCTGTAGGGAAACGGTTCGCAAGGCTAAAGCGGAAAATGAGCTCAGGCTTGCCAGAGACATTAAAAACAATAATAAGAGCTTCTTTGCCTGCGTCGGTAGGAAAAGGAAGATGATAAAGCCTTTGCGAGGAGAAGATGGGGAAATTCTGACAGGGGATAGGGAAAAGGCAGAACTATTTAATGCCTTCTTTGCCTCGGTCTTCTCACAAAAAGAAAGCCATCCTCAACCTCAGCAACATGGAGTGGACAAAGGACTGGGGGAAATCCAACCCCAAATAGGGAAACAAGTCGTCCAGGAATATCTGGCCGCTCTAATCGAATTCAAGTCTCCAGGGCCGAATCAACTACACCCAAGAGTATTGAAGGAACTAGTGGAAGTTATTTCAGAACCGCTAGAAATCATCTTTGAGAGCTCTGGGAGAACAGATGAAGCCCCAGAAGATTGGAGGAGGGCAAATATGGTCCCTATCTTCAAGAAGGGGAAAAAGGATGACCCAAACAATTACCATCCGGTCAGCCTCATATCGATACCAGGCAAGATTCTGGAAAAAATAGTTAAGTAAGTGGTCTGCAAATATTTAGAAACAAATGCAGTCATTGCTAATAGTCAACACAGATTTATCAAAAACAAATAATGTCAGACTAATCTGATCTCTTTTTTCTATAGAGTTACAAGTTGGGTAAATGCGGGGAACACCATGGATGTAGCCTATCTGGATTTCAGTAAGGCCTTCGACAAGGTCCCCATGACCTTCTGGCGAACAAGCTGGTCAAATGTGGGCTAGGCAAAACTACGTTTAGGTGGATCTATAATTGGCTAAATGAATGAACCCAAAGGGTGCTCACCAATGCGTCTTCTTTATCCACGAGTGGAGTGCCGCAGGGTTCCATCCTGGACCCGGTTCTGTTCAACATCTTTATTAACGACTTAGATGAAGGGTTAGAAGGCATGATCATCAAGTTTGCAAACAACACCAAATTGGTAGGGATAGCCAATACTCCAGAAGACAGAAGCAGAATTCAAAATGATCTTAACAGATTAGAGAGATGGGCCATAACTAACAAAATGAAATTCAACAGAGACAAATGCAAGATACTCCATTTAGGCCGAAAAAATGAAATGCAAAGATAAAGAATGGAGGACGCCTGGCTCAACAGCAGTACGTGTGAAAAGATCTTGGAGTCCTCGTGGACAACAAGTTAAACATGAGCCTACAATGTGATACAGCTGTGGAAAAAGCCAATGGGATATTGGCCTGCATAAATATAGTGTCCAGATCCAGGGAAGTCATGCTACCCCTCCATTCTGCCTTGGTCAGACCACACCTGGAATACTGTGTCCAATTGCGGGCAACGCAGTTGGAAGGAGATGTTGACAAGCTGGAAAGTGTCCAGAGGAGGGTGACTAAAATGATTAAGGGTCTGGAGAACAAGCCCTATGAGGAGCGGCTTAAAGAGCTGGGCATGTTTAGCCTGCAGAAGAGAAGGCTGAGAGGAGACATGATAGCCATGTATAAATATGCGGGGGGAAGTCATAGGGAGGAGGAGCAAGCTTGTTTTCTGCTGCCTTGGAGACTAGGATGTGGAACAATGGCTTCAAACTACAGGAAAGGAGATTCTACCTAAACATCAGGAAGAACTTCCTCACTGTGAGAGCTGTTTGGCAGTGGAACTCTCTACCCCGGAGTGTGGTGGAGGCTCCTTCTTTGGAGGCTTTTAAGTAGAGGCTGGATGGCCATCTGTCAGGGATGCTTTGAATGTGATTTTCCTGCTTCTTGGCAGGGGGTTGGTCTGGATGGCCTGTGAAGTCCCTTCCAACTCTATGATTCTATGATTCTATGATTCTACTCAAATTTACATGTTTTCGAACTGTTAGGTTGGCAGAAGCTGGAGTTGACAACGGGAGCTCACTCCACTCCCCAGATTCTAATTGCCAACCTTTTGGTCAGCAAGTTCAGCAGCTCAGCAGTTTAACCTACTGTGCCACTGGGGACTCCATTTACAGTATAAATAATACCATCTAATCCATGTTGAGATGTGTGGGCATCTTCTGCAATAGATGGCAACTAAATTGCTTTGAAATCTCTTTTTCCATCTCTAAATGGTATTTGACCTCACAATACCTAAATTGAAAACCAAGACCCTTGCACCTTTAGTTCTAAAAGTATACTGATTTCCTATTTTATGAGTGCTCTGGTAACTGTGAAAATCCCAAATATGCCATGATTTTATCTTTTAATCCTCATATCACAGATTTCTCTGTATTTGATGTTCAACTGCAAAATAGAAAGAATAGCTATGTAAAACCATCTAATCTTATTTTCATTGATATTTCTCATCTATTCTACACTAATATTAGGAAACATTGGCAATACAGATAAAACAACAAAACAGCAGAAAAAAGTAACTAAAAACATAGTATTGCTGAACATGATCTAAATTCTATTGTTAGTCGAAATTAAATATATCCATTTACTTGCCACTCAACAGTTGAGTCAACACTTGATTCATACACAAAGACGTGATCTTGATTCAGCTAGAGAAGATCCAGTAAATCAATGGCAATTTCATTAGGATTTAATTGACCATTGAATGATATATTTAAATGGGTCTATTCTAGTTGGGACTAATTGCCAGATTCATGCCAGATTCTTGTAACACTTTTAAAATCAGCATGTTGCAGTCAACAGGGACATTATTATGGCATGATCCTGTTTTTAAAGAGCTGTACAGAATGGGAATGTTTGACTGGTCCATTTATAGAACTCTAGGCTAAATTTCACTTTCAGTGATTTCCCCCCCTTCAGCAAATTAAAAATGCTTTTGCAAATACAGAACATCTGGGCAAAGTTACTTATTGTAACTTATTTGTTGTGGTTCTAAAAAGTACCAAGCTCTGAAGTTAGGAAGCACTAGAGCCACAGTGCTGTAGTAGTTTAAACACTAGATTAGGACTGTGGAAGGCAAGGGTTGAAATTCCTGCTCAGCCATTTAAACTCACTTGAGTGACCTCAGGCAATGAAGGCAATACAAACCTCCTCTGAATATATCTTGGCAAGATAAATCTTTGATAGGTTTACCATAAGCTGGAAACAACTGGAAATCATACAACAACAATGAAGGGGAGAAGACTCAGCAGCTACAAAGTATGGATGGATTGTAGGAGGCAACATTCTGAACAGATTGATTTAACAGGTATTTTGTAACTGGGATTACCAATAGGTTCAAAATATGTGTGTTTCTGTGCATTCGACTAATGTGGCTACATTTCCTAAAATGTGTATATTACGGTATATTTGTTTTTGCCATAAACACAAGAAATAAGTTGGGAAATTTTTACCTTAATGTTCAAATAATGAAAAGAATTTTCCAGTCAAATTGCTGTTAAATAGGCACTGAACAGGCCTGTAGCGAGGGGGTGGTTTTAGGGGTTCAACCCCCCCCCCCCGAAATTTTTCAAGTTATAAAAAAAAATCTCGTTTACTCATGAATTTTAACTGGTTAACCAAATCCCCATGCTAAGTCTATGAGATGCAAAACATTAAGAGTCCCTCCAGGCACTATCTCAAGCAGATATTGACAGGTTTGTAGCGGGGAGGGGTATGTGCTAGGGGTTCAACCACCCCCCCCCCCAAATTTTCAAAACCCCTCCCGAATTTTTTTGCTGGCTATGGCCCTGGCACTGAGTACTTTAATACTTCAGGATTTAAGTTCTAGAGGGTACTTAATACTGAAATCTGTATAAACAAACATGCATAATATTAATTAGCCAATCCCATTACCAAAGTTAATCAAGTTTTCAGGTATGGAAGCTCTAAAGAAATATTTCATCCTTTCTCTTCTGCTCTACTTTTTGTAATTTCTCAGTAAAAAGCCACAGATAACCTTTCAGTAGCAGCTTGCAGGCTGCAGTGATGTAAACTGGGATGTGATGTAAAACCCACTCTCCCTGGATTCAAACTGCCAACCTGTCATTTAGCAGTCCTGCTGGCACAAGGGTTTAACCACTGGGGCACCACTGGGGTCTCCAAACTTAAAATAAACTGCAGATATGATTCACTTGAAAGTCAAATATATCCTTTGTATCCAGACATTCAAATAAATGTGAAAACTAGTCACAAAACTAAGAATAAAATCCTATGCATACTTATCATGGCAGGCCTCACTGAAATTTATGGAACTTATTTCTGAGTTGGTATATACAGGCTTGTATTCTGGTTCCAGCTGACTTAAGTTTCTGTTTAAGTCTGCTATTGTAATGAATTTAGTTTAAAGTGAGCACTTCTGCTTTTGGTACTAGCCTTGACTCAAAAGGCTGGGCTAAATCCAATTGCAAGTCTCAATTATCAGGTCATACAAAAGTTGTTTTTTTATTTCCTATTGCCTGCCTGTCTGCCTGTCTGGAGCTCTAGCCTTGATCCCTTCCCAAATGCAAATGGAAAGACCAATGGCCATTGTTCTATCTGTTTTCCTTCCTCTTTCAGCCCTGATTGGCTGAGAGGCCTGGCATCTTTTTGGCTTCGCCTCCCTGTAGTGTTTGGTTGCTCTGAATTTTAACTGCATCACAGGTTACTCAACTTACAAACACCAGACTAAAGTTTCGATTCTTATTTTTTTGGCACAGGCCATGCCTGCATGTGAGATATCACGTCGTAAGTACAAAACTAACAAAATAGTTCCAACTTACGATGAGATATGAAAAATTTGCACAGCCCCACTATTCAGGGAAGAATGGTAAGAAGAAGAAAGCCTCGCTAGGAAAGAAATTTCAGAGCCTAGAAACAATAACTAAGAAAGAATATCCAGATGTGTTTCCAGTTAGTCTGTTGTAAATGTGAAAGGTTTACAAGAAAACACTCTCATTGTGGAGAAAAATGTTTAGTGTTAATGAAAAGTTCATATTCTTTAGCACTACTCCATCAGCTTGAAGGTATTTCAAAGATTAGTATAACATTTTGTCTTGTGTAGATATTAGTAGGTAAATCATTGTCTTACAGGCTTTTTTCCACATGTTGATTATACTAATAATTACTGTGATCTGCTTTACATGGTTGATGTAAAGATTGCCATAAACTGAATGAAATTAGGTGTGAAGATCTCCTTGAGCACTGTAAATAGCATATAATTATAAAATGTTGTTATACATTATATCAAATCATAGCCTATAGTTAGTTTCAGATTAAACTCAAAAAATTGAACTAGTAAAAATTAGCAATGTAAGCAAAATTAATTATAGGTTTAGTACCACCTTGGTCCTAAAGTTGAAATAGCATGAGTTAGCTTGCTTAGCATAATATAACATAGTTAAATTTGGTCATCTGTGTATTTCTCCGGAAACCATTGTAAATCTATTTTTTGAGGGGAAAGTGAAAAGAATGTCAACTATAATCTTTACATATGTTATCTCATCTATTCACAAATGTATGATTTTGTTGCCCATTCTTAGTAAAGTAACAATGTTGTTTGTATCTTATGTTATTAGTAGGGTTGTCCAAATATTCATTATGTTTCTCGTTTTGTAATTATTTCGGATTGTTCTCGTTTTTTGAAACGAGTATTGAAACATTTTCCCTGGGCACAACTGGCAATGTAATTCGAACCATCATTGGCCCATTCTCTAATTGTTTCTTAAAATTTTCGTTAAATTTTTTCCTTCCAAAATTTTTTAAAATATTTTTTTAATTTTTTTTTAATTTTTTTGTTTGTTTCTGCAACCTAACATGAATGGGAGCCTAGCGCAGCCTAACGTGACTACCGCTCCCTGGCCAATCAGAGACTTCCACGATGGCTGAAAAAGGTGGGGGCTAGCGTCCTCCGCGTCCATGTGGAGGATCTCTCTAAAAATCCCCTCCCCAACTGAGCCAAGCCATTCTGGGTTGGGATACCGAGGAGAGAGGGTGTTTCGCGCGCGCTGGGAAGCTGCTTGCTTGCTTGGGGGAGAGAGGGCTAAGTGACTGGGGGTAGAGTGTTTCTGTTGTTGCTGGTTTGATGTTGTGTTTTTTTGGGGGAAATTGGCTGGGGGCTTGAGGCAGAGTCCTTGCTGTGGCTGGCTTTAGGGAACTTTTTTTTCCCAAAGGACGTCTGCGTCCCTGCTAGTGCTGAGCTTGGGGTGCTTTCCATCTACTCCTGAGGGAGACCTTTTGCCTTTCTGTTTTCTTTTTTGGAATTTAGCAATCACCACATCAGCCCTTCTTTGCAATCCTGAAAGGGGGGGGGGCTTGAAAATAATAGTTTCCAAAGGACGTGGGGCACCCGCCAAGGCATTGCTTCCCTCACGCTCCGTTTGTAATCCCAAGCCCCCGGGCTGAGTGTTATTGCAGCAATCACAAAGACACACATTGTTTTCAAACCTAAAGGGTACATTGGAAGAAATAGTTTCCAAAGGACGTGGGGCACCCGCCAAGGCATTGCTTCCCTCACACTCCATTTCTATTCCCAAGCCTTGGGCTGAGTTTTATTTCTGCAATCACATAGTTAGACATTGATTTGATTCAATAGAGGGTCCACAGCAATTTATAGTTTCCAAAGGACATTGCCAATCCTGTCAAGGCATTGCTTGGCGTGTGCTGCATTTCTAATCCAAAGTCCTCAGCCAGAGTTTCATTTTTGCAATCACAAGGTCAGCCAGTGGCACCATTCATCAAAAGGTTCAAAGGCAATTTATAGTTTCCAAAGGACGTTGCCAATCCTGTCAAGGCATTGCTTGGTGTGTGCTGCATTTCTAATCCAAAGTCTACACAAGTAGAAGAGGGACTTTTACAGTGATAAGAACCCAATTGAACAGGAAATAAGACTTTCAAACCAGGAACAGGTTTCTTCAAATATTGAAAAATAGTGTATTATAAAAAGTTATGAAAATTCGCCAAAAATAATAGGAGACAGGAAACATTCTGCAATTTATTGAGCGAAGAGTGTGGAATGTGTTCTCCCACTGTACCAAATTTGATGAGAATAGCTCAAAAAATGAAAAGTCCCCCCCCCCCGGTTTCCTGTTTTTTGGCGATTGCGCATGCGCGTCTGCCATTTTAGAAACATTTTAGAAACATTACGAATTTTTGGAAATATCCGAAAATTTTGGGTGAAAAATTAAGAAATAATTTCTATATCGAAGAGCCGGCACCCCTTACTTTAGAAACGAGAATTGAAACATTTTTTCCATCGATCGGACAAGCCTAGTTATTAGCTATTGCTGCAAATGGGTTATGGATCCTGCCTAAAGATCTGTCTTGGTATAAGCCAGTGGTTCTCAACCTGTGGATCCCCAGGTGTTTTGGCCTACAACTCCCAGTAACCCCAGCCAGTTTACCAGCTGTTAGGATTTCTGGGAGTTGAATGCCAAAACATCTGGGGACCCACTGGTTGAGAACCACTGGTAAAAAGGTGAAGGTTTTCCCCTGATGTTAAGTCTAGTCATTAGGCATGTCTGATCGATGAAAAAAATGTTTCAATTCTCGTTTCTAAAGTAGGGGGCGCTGGCGCTTCAATATAGAGAGTATTTCTGAATTTTTCACCCAAAAATTTCGAATATTTCCGAAAATTCGTAATGTTTCTAAATGTTTCTAAAACATGCGCAATCGCCAAAAAAAAAAAAAAAAAAAAAAAGGGAACCCGGGGGGACTCATCAAATTTGGTACAGTGGGAGAACACATTCAACACTCTTTGCTCAACAAATTGCAGAACATTTCCTGTCTCCTATGATTTTTGGCGAATTTTCATAACTTTTTATAATACACTATTCTTTAATATTTGAAGAAACCTGTTCCTGCTTTGAAAGTCTTATTTCCTGTTCAATTGGGTTCTTATCACTGTGAAAGTCCCTCTTTTTTACTTGTGTATCTTTGTTTCTGTGGCCGGAAATCTGCGAAAATTGTGGACATTTGCAGACACTGGAACCCCCCCCCCCCCTGCTCCTATCTAAAAATAAGCAGAGTGAGGCGGTGATATTTCAGCTTCCTAAGACATGGGAGCTCGTGTCCCACTCCCTTGGGACATGAGCCCCGCACCATACACCCTGCCCCTATCTAATAAAAAGCGGTGCCTGGGGGTGTTTTTTTTGGGGGGCAACAAGGAAAAGAGGTGGCTCGGGTCCCACTTCCCAGGGGGGCCAGTCACCGTTGGCTGGCCCCACGCCACACACCCCGCCCCTATCTAATAATAGGCAGGGTGGGGGTGGTGTATTTGGGGCAGCAAGAAAAACGGGGGGGGGGGCTTGTGTCCCACTGCCTGGGGGCCGGCCACCCTTGTCTGGCCCCACGCCACAACCCCTGCATCCATTTAATAATATGTAGGGCAGTGGGTGTTGCCCTAGTGACAGCTAGGGACATGGGGGGGCTTGGGTCCCTCTCCTCTTGGGATCCGGCCAACGTTGATTGTCACCCAGCACAACCCATTTCTGCCAAGAAGCAGGAATTTGCTTCTTGAGTGTCTGTCTCATACCACCGTGTTTGTTGCACCCACAAAGGCCTGTTCCTTGCCGGGCAACAATGGCTGGGCTTGGCTGCATCACCCCGGCCAAGCACAAACAAGATGCCAGCCCGCAGGGTGGATGGGCACCACCCTCGCAACAAACGACAAAAAACTGGCGGAGAACCCCAGGGTGGGTCCCATTCCACCATGTTCCCTCTTCTACAGACAGACGCTTCTGTATCAACCGGACCTGTGCCCCAATGTCTCTAGCCGCCACAAAGGCACACTCCCTCCCAGCCAACCATGGCCGGTCCTGGCCGCAGCCCCACTGGACAGGCACAAGCAATCTGCCAGCCTGCAGGGTGGCCGTGGCAACCATCACATCAAATGATGAAAAACTGGAGAAGAACCCCAGGGTGTATCCCATTACACCGTGTTTCTTGCAGCCACAAAGGCGCACCCCCTGCCGGCCAGGGGGAGCATCGCCATAAGAAAAGGAACCAGGATGTAGTATTTCAGGAAAAATTGCTCAAATTATGAAAATAATGACAGCTGGGTCAAATTAAAATCACCCCTTCTCATCTTAAGCAAGAGATGTTTGAAACCTGGTCGACTTGAGCCGCATGGCCATCCTAAGAACATGGAAGCAGTGGGATTGCTGTCATCCCACTGTTGACACAGGAGCCAAAGATGCAACCCTCAGACCGACATAGCGGACAAGGAAGGCATCAAGTCCAGAATGACACATTAGAAACAATTATGAAGTTAAACCTTTTTTATTATGAAAAATGGCATCATATAAAACAACATTTTTAAAATCCTGTGTTAACATTGAGATATTGTATGACTGTTTTTTCTTTTCTATATTGTGATTTGTATTATGTTGCTTTTATTTTGTCCTTATGTTGTTTGGGCCTCTGCACCGAGTCCACGCAGGGAGATGTCGGCGGGGTATAAATAAAGTTTTATTATTATTTTTATTGTTAATATTATTATTATTATTTGGAGAGGCCGCCTCACTTCAAAGGGATTTCTGGATATTTCAAAACTGGGAGGTTGGCCTTGAGGAAGACCAATTTCTCAACAGAAAGGGGATCCAGCAAGCTGCAGCAAGGGGTCACAACATCGCCGGCCATGCTGAAGACCCTCTCTAAAGCCTTGAACTGCGTGGATCATAATAAACTATGGCATGTTCTTGGTGGTATGGGGATTCCAAGTCACCTTGTCTGTCCCCTGAGAAATCTGTATAAAGATCAAGTAGCCACAGTAAGAACAGATCACGGAACAACAGACTGGTTCAAGATTGGGAAAGGGGTGTGGCAGGGCTGCATGCTTTCACCCTCTCTATTCAACTTGTTCGCAGAACATATCATGCAACATGTAGGGCTTGAGGAATCCTAGGCCGGATTTAAAATTGCTGGAAGAAACATTAACAACCTTTGGTATGAGATACCAGTCTGATGGCTGAAAGCGAGGAGGAGCTGTGGAGCCTTATCACCAAGGTGAAAGAAGAAAGAGCCAAAGCTGGGTTGAAGTTAAACATCAAGAAAACCAAGATTATGGGAACCACACTGATTTATAACTGGCAAATTCTGGGATTCGACGTAGAGGCGATGACAGACTTTATATTTCTTGGTGCGAAGATCACTGCAGATGCAGACTGTAGCCAGGAAATCGGAAGACCTTTCCCTCTTGGTAGGAGAGCAATGGCCAAACTTGACAAAATAGTGAAGAGCAGAGACATCACACAGCCATGGGAGGTCAGCATACTTGCATTGTCATAGCAATGCTATTCCCCATAGTAACCTGTGGATGCGAGAGCTGGACCATAAGGAAGGCTGAGCGAAGGAAGATAAACATTTTTGAACTGTGTTGCTGTAGGTAAATCCTGAGAGTGCCTTGGACGGCAAGAAGATCCAACCAGTCCATCCTCCAGGAAATAATGCCTGGCTGCTCAATGGAGGGAAGGATATTAGAGGCAAAGCAGCAGAATTTTGGCCACATCATAAGGAGACAGTAAAGCTTGGAAAAGTTCAGGATGATGAGGAAAATAGAAGGCAAAAGTAAGAGAGGTCGACCAAGGGCAAGATGGATGGACGGTATCCCTGAAGTGACTGGCATGAACTAGAAGGAAATGGGGCCGGTGATGGCCGACAGGGAAGTCTGGTGTGGACTGGTCCATGAGCTCACAAAGACTCGGAGAAGACTAAACGTTCGAGCACTGCGGGAAACACTTCCACCTTTGTTATTCCACCTCCCCCCCCCCCCCCCCCGCCGCTGCTGCTGCTGCCCTTGCTGCTGCCAAAGCTGCTCTCTTGAGGTCGGAAACCTATCGCACAGCACTTCTGGGCTGTCTGACTCACCCCTGGTGCTACTGCTAGGGGTGGCGGGCATCTGTGCCAGGGGGCCCATGTGCTCTGTGCACCCCCCCCCCTGCGGCAACGCACTCCTTCTCATGCACAAGGTTAACGAGACGTGCCTTCCATTCCGGATAGTCTTTGGAGCAGACGGTGTCCTTCAACCTCGGATCACAAATGGCTGCCATCATATGGACATAGCTGCTTAGCATAGCCATTTACGGACGGCAAGGGTCAGCTTTCTCACTACCTCCAGGACCTGCGGTGTTGGATTGCTGGCCAGGGAGTCGAGTGTTTGACGTCCTCCCAGCATATCGAGATGCCTCTTTAGGGCCAAGACCAGAGGCACTCCCTGGCTGAGGAGGTCCCCCTGTGCTGAAAGGGTCTCTGTAGCTTCCTTAAACAGACTCAGAATTTCCACCAGCTGGGAGATGGTGTCCCACTCTTGCTTGCTCGGCACCAGCTTGCCAATAGACGCAACCAAGGTAAGGGAGATTCCATGGACTGCCTTCTGCTGCTCCACCATTCTTGCTAGCATCTTGTAGGTGGAGTTCCACCGGGTGGATACGTCCTATAGCAGCTTGTGCTGTGGTAGCCCCTCCAATTTCTGCCTGTCCCTTAACTCTCAGGCCGCCTTCACGCTGCGATGGAAAAACCCGGAGATCTTGCGGGAGCGTTCAATTAGCTGAGTGAGGTGTGCGCCACTGCTGGAGGCCTGCTGCTGCTCTTCCACGCTCTTGAAAGCATCCTTGACGGTGTTATGCAGCAAGTGTGCCATACATATAACGTCGGTGAAGCCAGCGCTTTCAACAGCTCTAATCATGCTTTCCCCCGCGTCAGTGACCATGAACCTCGTCCTCATTGTCTCCAGATGCCTTGGTTTCCAGGCCGCCATCATGTTGTCGAGGATCTTGCAGATTGTTTCCGCCTTGTGGTCCCTATCTACACCCTCCATGGTGAGGAGGACCCAGTGCTGGCCGGTCTCCACGCTGTCACCTTTATCCCACCAATGCGATGTCAAAGAAAGGTAGGAATGGCCACCCCCAATACTTATCCAAATGTCAGATGTGTAATGGATGTGCCCTCCAAGGGCGACCCGCAACATTGCCTCTACGTGTACCTTGCAGGCTTCATACAGCCCTGGTATCACTGTCCTTGAAAAGGTTTGTCGTGATGGGATTTTGTATTGTGGACACAGCAGTTCCATCAACCGCACAACGCCTTCTTGCTCCACCATTCTGAAGGGATGGTGGTCGAGAGCCAGCATCTCTCCCACTCGCTGAGTGATCTGCTCAAAGGTGGGTGCTGTTCCCCCGTTCTCTTCCTTCCAGTGGAATGGCCCCAATTGTCCAAGGTTAATTGGGACCCTCTACCAGCCAACCCTAACGGAGATGTAGGAGAGCTCAGGGTACTGCTTGCGGGGCTAAGGGATCCCCCTCCCAAGGGAATTGATGCATGATGTCTCTTCATGTGGACCCGTAAGCCAGTGGTGGACAAATGCCTCAGGTCTTTACCCCTGCTAATTTTTGTCCCGCAGTGCCTGCACACAGCCAAAGAAGACTGTTGGGAATGGACCATGAAGTGGTCCCAGAGGAAAGACTTCGGCCTTCCCAATGGCGGGGCCCCCGGCGGCCTTTGTGGGGTGCTCACAGGACAGAGGGAGGAAGGAGTGGGTTGCAACATAATGTCCTCTGTGGGAACGTCACGACTGGGATTGCCATCTTCCTCATCATCATCTGATGATGAAAGTGTTAGGGGAAGCCTATCAATTTCTTTCTTTATTTGTATGTCAGGCGCAAGGACAACAACACGACCCAGTTCAGAGACATCAGTGGCAGCTTCAGAGATGGTTGACTGTGTTGTTTGATCTTGGAGGGGACACATTTCCGCTGTTGAGCCACCGGGACCACGCCCTTCCACAATTTCTGTTGGCACAGCACTGCCCTCGGGAGCACCCCTTTGTTTCCTTCCAGTGCCACCCCTCGTTCCTCTTCCCGAGGCAATGGCTCTCCCAGAACTCTTGCGAGAACCACCATGAACGCTTCATTGCTATGCTCTCGCAGTTGACCTCTCTGAAATGGCTCCGTATGTGAAAATTTAGTATTGAAACCGAGAGACCCTTAGTAATTTTGTCTGGGGTTCTTGAAATCAATGGTGTCTCTGTCTGTGGCTATGTGATCCCATAAGCCTGAAAGGCAATGCCTTGCCTTGTATTAGAAATGGAGCAGTGACGACGCCAAGCAATGCCTTGGCAGGAGTGCCAACGTCCTTTGGAAACTATAAATTGCCTTGGATCCTCTATTGATCAATGGCTGACCTTGTGATTGCAAAAATAAAACTCAGCCCGAGGGCTGTGGATTAGAAACGGAGTGTAAGGAAAGCAATGCCTTGCCAGGAGTGCCAACGTCCTTTGGTAACTATAAATTGCTTAATGCCTTGCTATCTTTTCAAGCAAGGACTCTGTGCAAGATCCCACAAGCCCCAAGCCAATGCCTTATTACCCAAAAAATTAACACATTCACATGTCCAAGAGAAGGACGAACCAGCAACAAAAGCCCAAACCCTTACCAGATCCAAACCCCTTTTACTCTACAGCCAGAACTTCACCCTCTCTCCCTCAATACAGGCGGCTTGTTTGCTTTCCGCTTGCTATGCGCAGCGCACCATCCTCTCCGCGCGGAAACCCACCCCAGAATGCCTCGCCAGGGCTACGCAGGGGGCTTTTGTGGCATGTGGACGCAGAGGACCCTAGCCCCCACCTTTGCATCCATCGTGGAAGCGTCTGATTGGCCCGGGAGCGGCAGCCATTTTAGGCTGCGCTAGGCTCCCATTCAAGGTAGGTTGCAGAAACAAAAAAAATTAAAAATATTTTTAAAAATATATTTTAAAAATTTGGGAGGAAAAATTTAAGGAAACAATTTAAGGAAAATTTAAGACACAATTAGAGAATGGGCCAACGATGGTTCAAATTACATTGTCGGTTGCGCCCAGAGACAACATCTCGGAATGCAATTCAAAAAGCGGGAACAATCCGATTTAAATCCGAATTAAGACTCAAAACGATTTTTTGGACAACCCTACTAGTCATGTCTGACTCTAGGGGTTGTTGCTCATCTCTATTTCTAAGCCGGCATTGTCTAAAGACACCTCCAAGGTGGTTTTTGTTTGTTTGTTTGTTTTTTTCCTCTCTAAAGGGAATTTTTATTAATCATTATTTTGTAATACATAATCATAATTACATTTTCCTTTTCCATTCCCTTCTCCCTCCCCACCCCCACCCCACCCCCTTCCCTGTTGACAACTTAAACCAGGGGTCCCCAAACTAAGGCCCGGGGGCCGGATGAGGCCCTCCAAGGTCATATACCTGGCCCCCCACCCTCATTTATAATTTATTTTATATCATATAAAATTAATTATATGTTATATATTCCATATAATACAGTATAGTGGTATAGTTCAATATAGTAATATATAATGCTAATATTGTGCTATGCTAATATAATATATTGTATGTACATACAGCTGCTCTGAGTTCCCTTCGTGGTGAGAAGGGTGGGATATAAATGTAGTAAATGAATAAATAAATAATTTTAGACTTAGGTTCACCCAGAGTCTAAAATGACATGAAGACACACAACAACAACAATCCTAATTAACCTGACTATCTCATTTGCCAGAATCAGACCCACACTTCCTATTGAAAGCCTGATAGGTTTATGTTGGTTAAAATTGTTTTTATTTTTAAATATTGTATTGTTCTTTCATTGTTATTGTTGTTGTTTTGCACTACAAATAAGATATGTGCGGTGTGCATAGGAATTTGTCTGTTTTTTTTTTCCAAAATGATAATTCGGCCCCTCAATAGTCTGAAGGATTGTGGACTGGCCCTCTGTTTTAAAAGTTTGAGGACCCCTGACTTAAACCTTATTTTCTTGTTACATGAACCTTCTTTCCATTCTTTCCCATTTTTTCTTCCAGCTTTCATCATATGGTTTCACAATCTGTAGCCATCTGCTAAATGGAGTCCATATTTCTTTAATTTTCTTCTGTTTGTCTGACCATGTTTTTTTGTTTCTTATAATGTCCATAATATCCAATTGTATTTGATCCCACATATACCATTTTCAAGTGTCCATTGTTATCCTTCCACCCCCACGCTATTACTGCTTGTGCGGCTCTAAACATTATCATCATTCATTCTTGGTCTTGGTCCTTAATTCTTCTGTCCCCATATAACCCTATTAACAGAATTTGCATATTTATATCAAATTTGGTTTTACTATGTAATTCAACCTGGGTTAGAATTTGATTCCAATTTTTTTTATCTCTTCACATTCCCACCATAGATGAGAGTACCATGCCTCCCTACTCCCACAATGCCAACATTTGGGATTTAATCCCTGAATCATGTGTGCCAGCTGAATGGGTGTTCTGTACCATTTTGTAATTATTTTCAGTTCTAATTCCTTATATTTATCTATTTTTATATTTATCTATTTTTTTTATTTAAACCATTGACAATCTTTTCTATCTTTTCTTTTCCTAGGCCCCCTTCCTTTTCCCATTTGTTTTCCATTATTCTATACATAGATTCCTTATCTTCTATCATTCTTCTACATCTTTTACTTAATCCTTTTTTACCACCAAGTCTCTCTTTTAATATCTTGTCTATTATATTTTCTCCCTCATTACTTTCTTCCTTCTTGATTTGTTCCCAAATTCCTCTTAGTGTTAACCAATTTATCCCACCCCCAATCTTTCCAATTGTTTCCATTCCATTAATTCCTTATTTTCATTATATAAATCTTTAATTTTACTATATCCCATCTGTTTCAATTTTTTATAATACTCCTGTCCTCATTATTTCTTAAACTACCTATCGGGGCTTCTTTTGATAAGTATGGCATCCATTTCTCTTTCTATTTCCCCCATATTTTTAATGCTATTTTCCTTGGGCCTATTGTTTTTTCTATTCCCTCTTTTAATTTTTTTGTAAATATTCCATAGTCTCCTTGATTTTTATTTACTTTATTCTTTATTCTTATCCATTTCTCTTGCTTCTCCTCTAACAATTCCAACCACGCTTTCAGCTGGAATGCTTCGTAGTATTCTTGTAACTTCAGTATTCCCCATTCTATTTCTTTATTGGATCTATACAGCTCCTTATTACTTATTCTTGATTTCCCCCTCCAAATATCCACTTCCTTATTTCTCTATCCCATTTTTTGAATTTTTATTGTGAAATCTCCAATGGTAGAGTTCGAAACAAATACAATAATTTGGGGAGTATACACATTTTAATTGATCTCATTCTCAGTGAAATACTTACGTTCTTATCCTTCCAATTAATCATTTATAGCTGTATCCTATTCCATGTCTTCTTATAGTTATCATCCCAGATCCTTGTTGGCTTATTAGTTAAATAAATTCCCAAATATTTAATTTTGTTTTTTACAATCTGTATATCTTTTCTTTTCCGGATCTCTTCTAAAATTCCTTTCCCCAGGTTAAACCCCAACACCTCTGATTTTGTCATATTTATCCATAAACCTGAGATTTTATAATAATCTTCCAATATTATTTCCAGTTCTTTCAAGGTATCTAGTGGATTTTCTGTGATTATTAAAAAATTGTCTGCAAACAGATTCACTTTCACTTCCTCCTTTCCTGTCCTAAATCCTGTTATTCTACCATTATTTTTAATTCTATCTGCTAAATATTCTATAGTCATTGTGAATAACATTGGTGATATAGGACACCCCTGTTTAACACCTCTTTCAATGTCTATTTTTCTGGAATATCCTTCATGAACTTTTAATTTTGCTACTCCTTTTTTTATACATTTCTCTTATAACCTCTATGAATTCTTGTCCCAATACCAAATTCTCCATCCTTTTAAATAAAAAGTTATGATTCACTGTGTCGAATGCTTTGCATATATCCAGTTTAATAAATGCTATTTTTCTTACTTTTCTGTGCAATAATATTAAGCAAATTCCTAATTGGATGGCTGATATTTATCTCCTTTATAAATCCATATTGGTCTTCCCCTATCACTTTTGGTAATATATCCTTTAGTCTATTTGCTAATATTTTCACAAATATTTTGTAATCTTCGTTCATTAAACTAATTGGTCTATAAGAATTTACTTCTCTAGGATTCTTCTCTGGTTTGATAATTGTTATTATTTCTGCCTCCCTCCAAGACTCAGGTACTTCACCTCCTCTTATTATATTATTAAAAACTATTACCAATTCCGGTATTAGTTCTTCCTTCATTTGTTTGTAAAACACTGCTGTGTAACCATCAGCTCCGGGTGATTTTGCATTTTTAAAGTTTCCTATTGAAAAAAAAAAGACACCTCCAAGGTCATGTGGCCGGCATGACTGCATGGAGAACCATTACCTTCCTGCCAGAGTGGTATCTACTGATCTACTCACATTTGCATGTTTTCAAACTGCTGGGTTGGCAGAAGCTGGTACTAACAGAGGGAGCTCACCCTACTCCCCAGATTCAAACCTTTGACCTTTTGGTCAGCAAGTTCAGCAGATCAACGGTTTAATCCACTGCACCACCAGGGCCTCCAAACCACTGGTATAACTTCTATACTTAAGGCGTCTGTAACCATCGATTTGTAAGGCATTGGAAGAATGGGACATTTTGCATTATGCAAGAAAAAATGTTTACCTCAAACAGTTCGTTGTGCTATTGGTACTGATACTGATGCTCAGAAACAGGATTTGGAACCACAGTGACTGTAAACGTGAGCCCATATCCCAAATATAAGTGTCAGATCCCTATAGAAGTGAGACTGAGGATTTCCACAGTCTAATTTTATATTTTACTTTCTTTGCAAGAGTCATCTCAGCAACTTGCTCGATGCCCTGGATCATTTGAGAAGTGCATAGCAATGCAGTTTTAATGTAGGGCACAATTAGTTGCTTAGAGGCCACACCTGCTTCCTCATGGAATTTAGTTTTTCTTCATCACTTCAATCATCACTTGATGCAGGTTTGTCCTGAGTAGTTTGCCCTAGATTTATACAATGGAAATGTTGAATTGTGGTGTCATAATCCTTCTACGTGCAATTTGGTTTACACTAGCATCATCATAATTTGATACCAATGACTATAATATCATGTGAAATCATGAGTATACTAATGATATAACTAGGAATGTACAAACGGATCAGTTTGTTCTTACTGTTGATATTATCATTCCATTTTTGTTCTGCATCAGATTGAAGGACCATCTACTACGCCTGTGTGATCAATGAAAAAATGTTTCAATACTCATTATAAAATTAAGGGGCGGGGCGGGGGTGGGGGGGATCATTTCTAAAGTATTTCCAAGATTGGATGGGGTCCGTATCATAACTATAACAAGTCAACTATTTTTTTTTGTTAATTTTCGTTAAGTAATTGTGTCAATGGGGAAACTTTAGGAGCTCCTTTTCTCCTTGTTGTTGCAGTTATTGGCATGAAATCTACAATTCTAGAACACATGTACCACTTTTAGCCTATCAAGTTTCAGAATATTTCACTCTTCCATGGATTTTTGGGGAACTTTCAAAATTTTTACAATTTTTTTAAAAAACCCTACAAGAGCTATCTTTTTGAATCTTTTATAGAATGACACAAGATAAAAGGGAATCATCCCACCCCCCGCCAAGTTTCAAAAATATTCATACATCTGAGTTTTGGGAATTTAAAAAATGTTTTGACAAACAACAGCCATCTCATTGATTGTCACTCTCTATATGACAAACAACACAATATATTAACCCATAGAACTTCAATTTAGGGATTTCCTCACAGTCCAGCACAGATCATACTAATATTGAAGTATCAGTCAGTCCTCTTTGCAGATTGAATCATTTATTGGAATTCTGGCTGCTGTTAGGAGTGAGAAATCTCTTCCCTATTCTCATTGGGACTTTCTGATGCTGAGCAGAATTCTGGTAAATGCAGGGCCTTCTGAATTCTGTGCTCTCTCCGTCTCTTTCCCAGCTCACTCAGCTTTCTTCATGGCAAGGAGGCAGCATATCTCTTCTTAATTTAATTTACAAATTAGATATGACAAACAATTTAAAAATGAAGCTTTGCACACCCCTACTGTCTACAGCAGAAAAAAATCTCTTGTAGGAACAAACAAGGTACAACCATTTTAACAGTGAAAGTAATTTCTTGCTTTATATTTTTCAGGAAAAAAACATTGGTTTTTCTGATGTCACTTGATGTTCTACTTTTTGAAAATGCCCTCATGGATATGGCCTGAGAGAAGAACTGTATTAGGTTGCAGTTGGGTTATGCAGTCAGGTCTCCCACCTATACGTAGGACCCATTCACCCTGAAATCAAAGGAAGTAAATAAAGCAAACTTTTGCCTTTCTCCTTGGATCTGCTGACGAATCATCACACATTTCATGGCTGGATGCCTGATTCTGACAAGCAAGCATATTTGCCAGTGGGACTCTGCTGGGGAAGTGTTTGGTAGGGAAGGAAGTAGTAGTGCCTCAAGGAGCCAAGCCCAACCCTCTCATTCATGGTTGGCTTGGCTGGGAAGCAAGTGGCAGCCCCAAAGAGAAGAGAGTTCCCCAATCTTAATTTGGGCAGGTGATATACTATGATCCGGGGGGGGGGGGGGGTATTATACTATGATCCTGGGGGGGGGGGGGTGTGCGCGCAGGGGAATCCAGATCAGATCCATGACAGAATAATCCAAATTGTATCTGAATTATTTTACTGGCCTAGACTCCTCACCATTACACCCACTACCACTAACACAGAGAAATGTCTTTCTTGTTTTTTCTTGTGTCCTTCCCGTTGTTTCCAACTTTCTATTATGCACATTTTACCATGTGCACATTTCTAGTACATTTTTAAAGTATATACACTTTTAGCCAGGCACACCACGCATGATTTCATGTGCATCCCCTGCCTCCAAACACATAATTGCCACAAATCTCAGCACTACAAAACTTTCTGAGGCAAAGGTGATATCTAGTGAACATATGTTCTCAGACAGTTTTATAGCATTTTCTCTCCCCCCCCCCTCCCGCCGCCCCTCAGAATTGTCCTCTTCTCTCCGAGAAGGAAATTAAGCTGTCCTACTTTTTCCCGTGGTCAAAGAAGAGGATTGACGTGCCTGCCTTTTCTTGAAACCTTGATAAAGATGGGATTTGATTGCTATCTTCAGGAGTCCATACTGTCTCACGTATACAGTTTGGCACATGACTTGTGTTAATGTGAGTCCATTGTAGAGGAGTTCCCATAAAGAATGAATTACTGCTAATCTCAGAATTGGATCTCCCTTGCACCAAATGACACTGGAATAAAAGCACAATGGTATTCATAGAACATGGTGCACAGAGAATGTGATAGTTAGCTTTGGGTGTTATTGGGGCCCCTAAACCTTCTTGCTAAATTACCTTATTTAGCACTCTGTGCCCTCACAACATACAATTGCCTCAAAATTTCCTCCAGCTGCTGTCACCCCTCCCCAACATTGCCTTATCCATTAGACATATTTAAATTTCCTCTTTGTTTTGTAATCTAAGTTTTTTACACCCTCAAATTACCAGCCTTTCAAGACACAAGGCCCTCCATTCAAATAGCAGAACACGGTGCAATTTTAGCATCATATAATTTCCTCTATAATTGCCAAATCATTTTCTTTCTCGTCTCCCACCCCTTTTTTGTTTTCTGTTTAAAGAAAGAAGTCTCCATGGAAGCATGACTAAAACAGACAGGAGATTTCATAAAGAAAAGATGGCCCTGCCTGATGTTGCACTAACCATGGCACTGAATCATAGACCTATGAAAGATTCACAGTTCTTCATGCAGACTTCTCATATCTGTTCTTCCATTCAGTAAATCTTCTGCTCTCTGGATCCACAGGTTCCCAAGTGCAAAACACTTTCATTTATGTATCAACCAAATTCTCAAATAATGTGGAACAACATTCTTAACATGAAACAGTTGGAGGCATTTTTCTATCTCTGCTACTGCTACCTTGGGAAACAGGCTGGGGTGGGCTAAGGAAGCCGATATTTATCCAACTAAAAGTAACACAGTTTCAGTCTTTTCTATTGTGAATATTTTGGCATAATGGATTTCCATTCTAATGCTCCAATTACATTTGTACATTCTTTCAAAATGAATATCACTAATGACTTCTATTATTATTTACATGCATCCTTAATTATAAGGTTCTGCCTTTCACTCATAATATGTTCCATTTCTCTCTCCCCCTTTGCTAACCCAGATATAAGCAAAAATTATTTTAGCTTTCTGTTGTATAAAAGCTTATGATGAATTAGCCCACATAATACCTCTTGATAATGCACACACAGTCTGAACCCCTCATGGAATTGTAAATTAGATGAAGTCAAAAGGAGAAGTGGGTATATTTCTTTTCAGGAGGGGAAACGCTAATATAAAGATAAATCACATCTATTTAAAGTTGCAGACATGCAAATTTAATTGAAAACAGATAAATATCAAGTCACTTCCTAGGACAAACAGAAATTTCTCATGCAGGGCAGTAAATACAGATGGTACATGTCTCCTTTTCCTGGACTTAAATAACGAATTGTTGCTATTTACTTCTTGATGTAATTGTGGATGAGTACATCTAAGGCAGGGGTCCCCAAACTAAGGCCCAGGGGCCGGATGCGGCCCTCCAAGGTAATTTACCTGGCCCCGCCCTCATTTATAATATATTTTTATATCAGTTTTAATAATATAATATATTGTATATACATATAATATTGATAATATTACCATTTTATACAATACAATACTAACAATACTATCATAATAATATTAATTATATGTTATATATTACATATAATATTACAGTATAGTGGTATAGTTCAATATAGTATAATGCTAATATTGTGCTATGCTAATAATATAATATATTGTATGTACATACAGCTGCTCTGAGTTCCCTTCAGGGTGAGAAGGGTGGGATATAAATGTAGTAAATAAATGTAGTAAATGATTTTGGACTTAAATAAATAATTCTGGACTTAAGCTCACCCAGAGTCTAAAATGACATGAAGACACACAACAACAACAATCCTAATTAACCTGACTACCTCATTGGCCAGAAGCAGGCCCACACTTCCTATTGAAATCCTGATAGGTTTATGTTGGTTAAAATTATTTTCATTTTTAAATATTGTATTGTTCTTTCATTGTTATTGTTGTTGTTTTGCACTACAAATAAGATATGTGAAGTGTGCATAGGAATTTGTTCGGTTTTTTCCCCCCAAATGAACAAAGTTGGGAGTGAGAAAGTTTTAATTTAATTTAACAGGGGAGACAGTTTTTGACTGTGATAGGAAGTGGGTTTATGAGTCTGATATTAAAGTCATAGGAAGTGATCACATAGGATTTGAGAGTACCTTGAGTTTAATTGATTGATGAATTGATGGTTTTGGTATGTGATTGATGCTTTGTGTATGTTGGTGGACATATTGTTGTTGAGTGAAAGTTTGACGGAAAGAGACAGTAGGAACGGGGTGTGAACTTTGAACTTGTGAAAGTCTAGAGTGGTTTACTATAGGAAGACTCTTGAGAAGGTAATAGGAATGAATATGCAGGAAACTTCGAGGAATAACGATCTTTCTCATCTATGTGATCTTTTGGGGAAATCGTTCAGTACTGTTTTGCAACAGTTGGAGGTACTGAACAAGAAAATTGACCATCTTTTTAAAGGAATTTCCCTGATTGTGAAAAATCCTTCTCCTATAGACATTATAACAACTGTACCAGCCAGTCTTATTAACATTGATGAGGAATTCAGCACTCTGGAAGGCCAAGGAAGGAAGAGGCTGGAGGAGCAGAAGGTAGTTAATAGGTTAGATTCTGAAGTGGATAGGGAGGGGGAGGGGTTTTTATCTAGGGGAGAGGGACAGGGGAGGGATGGTTGGAAGGAGACCAACAGAGTCGTGCAGAGGACAAACAACATGTCATCCCTTGAATCCTTGGTCACTCCCTGCAATTCCCAACATTTGTTACGAACTAATAGTAACAAGTAACAACAGTGGAAGTTTCAGACTCATTACTGAACAGAGGCAGATGGACATCTAAGCGAGCGGTCCGGACATCTCTATCGCAAATTCTTTCTGTAAGCTGGTCGGAAGTGAAGATCAAGACTATTGACTGGCTTCATAGAGATTACCAATCCCAGAACCGCTCCTCGTGTCTTCTTATTGGACTGGAAGACAGATTGTTAGTGGAGGAATTATTCTCACTTGGGCCCAAATTACAACAGTGGGGCATCACTCTCAGAAAGGTATTAGTAGACCCATTGATTCGCCTCTTGGACATCGGGCTGAATTCTGATAAAAAAGATTCCCCAATTTTAAGTCATGCCTGTTCCACCTCCCAGTCCCGCCCACAGTCATTACCCTTGTTTAGTCCCCTCTCCATGTTAGATGATGCTATATCGGATGATTCCTTTTCTCTCCCACCAGTGGAGATGGGCTCCTTCCTTAAACAAAAAAACACATTTGGAGGCTTTCCATCTCAGGACAGCTGACTAATTCCTTCAGAAGGCAACTCCAATCAGCCAACCCACCAGGGGGAAGAGGGTTCACTCGGGTGGGGCATCATCGAGGTGGTGTGGGGGAGGAGGAAGAGCGGTCACTTGCGACCCAGGGAGAAGCGCAACAGAGTTCTTGCGACCCTGGAGAGGAATAGGTGTGGTAGTCTTCAGGACAGACCCCCCAGCCTTAAGGTCCTGCTTTTGAATGCCAGATCCGTCAACGGTAAGACAGCTGTCATTCAGGATTTGATCCTGGATCAGGGGGCGGATCTGGCATGCATCACCGAGACATGGCTGGATGAGCTGGGTGGTGTGAATCTCACCCAGCTGTGTCCACCGGGTTTCGGGGTGCATCAGCAGGCCAGGGCTGGGGGGCGGGGAGGAGGAGTCACTGTGATCTTTCAGCAGTCCATTGCCCTGATCAGATGCGTCGTTCCACAATCCTCGAGGTTTGAGTGTGTCTACTTGAAGGTGGGAGCCCGAGACAGCTTGGGGATTCTGCTGGTGTACCGTCCACCCTGCGACCCAGCAGTCTCTCTGTCCGAGCTAGCAGAACAACTTATAGTTTTGGGGGACTTCAACATCCACACCGAGACCACATTGACAGGTGCAGCTCAGGATTTCATGGTTGCCATGACGACCATGGGGCTGACTCAAGTTATAGCTAGGCCCACAAATCAGGTGGGACACACACTGGAGCTTGTCTTTATTGTGGATGGTGGGACAGTCAGAGTGGAAGAGCAAAACATTCTTCCATTGTCATGGTCTGACCATCATCTCATCTGTTTAAGTTTCGCCGTGTCTTCTAACCTCCGCAGGGTGGTGGACCCACTAAGATGGTCTGCCCCAGGAGGCTGATGGATCCGGATGGACTCCTGAGGTCTCTTGGGGATCTTCCTCTTCTGGAGACTGGCGATCCTGTCGATATCCTGGCTGATCGAGATAATAGTGAGCTGGCAAGGGCACTCGACACGATCGCTCCTGAACGTCCCCTCTCGCTGCGTAGAGTCACGTCGACCCCCTGGTTCACTGAGGAGCTGGCTGTGATGAAGCGTGCGAGGAGGGGACTAGAGTGCATCTGGAGGAAATCTGGAGGAAATGTGTCTGACCAAGCACGGGCTAAAGCCGCTATTGAGGCTTACTCCGTGGCTTTGCGAGCAGCCAGGAAAGCCTTCACGACTGCCCACATAGCGACTGCAGCCAACAGGCCATCGGAGTTGTTCCAAGTTGTTGGGGAGCTCCTGCGTCCACCCGAGACTCAGGGGCTTCCCGATGACTTGGCAACTCGGTGCAGCGATTTCGCGCACCATTTTGCAGACAAAGTTGCTCAGATACGCCGTGAGTTGGACTCCAGCTTAAATGTAGTTCCAGCGGAGGTAAACGAGGTACTTGTCTGTCCGATTTTGTGGGATTCTTTCCGGCTTGTTCTTCCTGATGACATGGAGGGGATTCTTGAGTCTGTGAGGGCGACCACTTGTGCTCTGGATCCTTGTCCTTCTTGGCTGGTTAAGCTGGCCAAAGATAGGTTGTTGGATTGGTTTGTGGCTATAATAAATGCCTCCTTGGGTCAGGGGACATTTCCATCCTGCTTTAAGCAGGCGGTAGTAAAACCGCTATTAAAAAAGACCTCCCTAGACCCATCTGTATGTAACAACTACAGACCAATTTCCAACCTCCCGTTTCTGGGCAAGGTTCTAGAGCGGGTGGTTGCCACACAGCTTCAGGAGTTTCTCGATGACACTGATTTTCTGGACCGCTCGCAGTCTGGCTTCAGGCCTGGGCACAGTACCGAGACGGCTTTGGTCGCCTTGGTGGATGACCTCCGCAGGGAGCTGGACAGGGGGAGTGTGACCCTGCTGATTCTCTTGGACATCTCAGCGGCTTTCGACACCATCGATCATGGTATCCTTCTGGGATGGGGCTTGGTGGCACGGTTTTGCAGTGGCTCCGGTCCTTCCTGGAGGGCCACTCCCAGATGGTGAAGCTGGGGGATACCTGCTCGGACCCCTGGCCTTTGACCTGTGGGGTCCCGCAAGGGTCTATCTTATCCCCCATGCTATTTAACATCTACATGAAACTGTTGGGAGAGGTCATCCGGAGTTTTGGAGGGTGTTGCCATCTCTACGCAGATGACACGCAAATCCACTACTCATTTCCATCAGACTCCAAGGAAGCCCCTCGGTTGCTGAACCAGTGCCTGGCCGCTGTGGCGGACTGGACGAGGAGGAACAAGCTGAGGATCCATCCTGACAAGACAGAGGCCCTCCTGGTCAGTCGCTCATCGGATCAGGGTATTGGGTGGCAACCTGTGCTGGATGGGGTTGCACTCCCCCTGAAATCACAGGTCCGCAGTTTGGGGGTCCTCCTGGATTCAGCGTTGATGCTAGAGGTGCAGGTGTCGGCGGTGGCCGGGAGGGCCTTCGCACAACTCAAACTTGTGCGCCAAATGCGACCATACCTCGTGAAGTCTGACTTGACCACGGTGGTCCATGCCTTAGTTACCTCTAGACTGGACTACTGTAATGCGCTCTACGTGGGGCTTCCCTTGAAGACGGCCTGGAAATTACAATTGGTCCAGCGCTCGGCTGCCAGATTAATAACGGGGGCGAATTACAGGGAAAGATCCACTCCCTTGTTCAAGGAGCTCCACTGGCTGCCGTTCATTTTCTGGTCCCAATTCAAGGTGCAGACCATCATCTATAAAGCCCTAAATGGTTTGGGACCCACCTACCTTCGTGACCGTATCTCCTATCATAAACCTGCCCGATCTCTTCGATCATCAGGGGAGGGTCTCCTGTCGCCACTGCCTATATCTCAGGCCCGCCTTGTGGGAACAAGGGAGAGGGTCTTCTCTGCTGTGGCCCCCCCGACTGTGGAACTCACTGCCCACTGAGATTAGGCAAGCCCCCACATTACTAGCCTTCAAGAAAGACTTGAAAACATGGCTCTTCCGTTGTGCTTTTGGAGAGTAACTACTATATACTTCTTTTCTGTTGCTCCCCTCCAATATCTATCCTCTAGACTGTACCACTATCTTATGACCCTGTTTTTTATTATGGTTTTTATTCTTATTCCTTTCTCACCCCGAGTTTTAACTCAGTGTTTATGTGGTCTGCCCTTGTTTTTATGCTTACCTGATTTTGCATTCTAATGTATATTATTATCTATTGTATTGTTTAATGTGTTATGATGTGTTGTTTCTTTGATATTTTGTTATATTGTATTGTTCTGGGCATGGCCTCATGTAAGCTACCCCGAGTCCCCGTTGGGGAGATGGTGGCGGGGTATAAATAAATTATTATTGTTATTATTATTATTATTATTATTATTATTATTATTATTATTATTATGATAATTCAGCCCCTCAACAGTCTGAAGGATTGTGGACCAGCCCTCTGCTTTAAAAGTTTGAGGACCCCTGATCTAAGGACACAGCACTGAAAACTTACTTCTTAGGATTTAATCATATGTGGCAGACAAACCAGCACTGCAGCTACTTGATTACCTCCTTACCCCCATAATTCTCCCATCTCTGACTCTTGATGGGCAAAATTCCTCCATAAATGCTACATTCCCACTACCTATCAGACTGCAATGAGTCCCTTTTACTTCTACTGAATGAAATTCCCTGAACAACCTATACCAGAGCCAGAAACACATTGCTTTTATGGACTACAACTCTGAGAATCTGCCACCTACTGGGGTAGGTATGGCATTCTGGGAGATGTTTCCATGCTCTGATTTAGATCATTGGAAAATCAAGGACCTAAATGAGAAGTGGGCAAAGTGCTGAAGCCTCAGACACTGTTTTGGTGACTCTGATGCCCCATCAGAACCCAAAGACCACAATCCCAAATTTTTTTAAAAAAACAACTGGCAAAGGTTTTAGGCATCTCTACTCCAAGCCCATGTGCCCTCTCACCAAACATATTTATTTATTTATTTAAAACATTTATATTCCGCCCTTTTCACCCTGAAGGGGACTCAGGGTGGAGCACAATATATATACTGCAAGCTGGGACATAAAATAACACAAAACATTAAAATTACTTATATCTACTTTAAAATCAGCTGTTCAAACCAACTCAAGACACCATGCTAGCTCTGGTCAACAGAGTAGGTTTGCTATTATTGCCTCATTGCACTGCCCCAAAGGCTTGGTCCCACAGCCAGGTCTTAACGATTTTTCTGAAGGACAAGATGGAGGGGGCTCATCTAATCTTGCCAGGGAGAGAGTTCCATAGCCGGGAGACAATCACTGAAAAGGCCGTCTCTCCCATCCCCACCAAGTGCACCTGTGATGGTGGTGGAACTGAGAGCAGAGCCTCCCCAGAAGAACTTAGGCTTTGTGGTGGTTCATAAAGGGAAATGCATTCAGACAGGTAAACTGGGCTGGTAAACTGGACTGGTGCCGATTAGGGCTTTATAGGTCAAAACTAGCACTTTGAATTGTGCCTGATAGCAAACAGGCAGCCAGTGGAGCTGATGTAACATGGAAGTTGTGTGCTCCCTGTATGCCACCCCGGTTATTAACCTGGTTGCCTCTCGTTGGACTATTTGAAGCTTCTGAACAGTCTTCAAAGGCAACCCCACATAGAGCACATTGCAGTAGTCTATCCTGGATGTAACAAGAGCGTTGACCACCATGGCCAAGTCTGACTTCCCAAGGTATGGGTGGAACTGGCACACAGGTTTTAATTGTGGGAAATCCACCCTAGCTACCACTGAAACTTGAGATTTCAGGCTCAGCAATGAGTCTAGGAGGACTCCCAAGCTGCAAACCCAAGCCTTCAAGGGGAGTGTAACCCCATCCAGCACAGGCTTGCGACTAAGAAGATCTCTGTCTTGTCTGGATTCAACTTCAATTTGTTACCCTCATTCAGACCATCACAGCAGCCAGGCACTGGTTCACGACCTGGACATAAAAATACCTTCCCAGAAGCACCCTAGAAACACTTACTACACCAAATATTTGCAAACATCCTGTTTTATTTTGTTGTTTCTTGCAAAATAGTGATAGGGAGTGATAAAATATTTTTCTTTTATCATTTTAAGAAGGGATGCAGATAAAATAGAAGTACTTTGACTTATTCTGGAAGGGTTGCCCACAGGGGGCTTTGGGGAAAAAATGACCCCTGACTCCCTCATCCCCATCATTCCCTACCTCAACCTTAAACATTTCAGGACCCTACGTGAAAGGAAAATATCCCTGCCATTTCACTCCAGTGCAGTGAAAGGACTAAAAGTACAGAGGAATGACTACAAATATAGAGATGGGAGCATATGAAAGCAAGTTCAATAGGTTCTCCCATGCACCCTTCTTGAATGACAGTATATATTTATTCTATGGGTTTTTCAATGGCTTTATCTTTTATATTGTATTAGCATATAAATTTTCATGTAAATTGCTAAGAGATTGTATGATGTCAAGTGTTACCAAAAGTACTATGAATGAATAAATTAGTAAGTAAGATAAGTGGAATGCCTAAAGATGGTGTCTGCTTTGGTAAGAGGATAGATTGCTTTTGCCATTGGCAAAGCATCTCCTTCTCTTGTTCCACCTCAAACACAGACAATGATAACTGCCATCATCTTGTGAGTGCTGCTTTGTACTGAATATTTGCATATTCACTTTGTGCATTAGTGTATAACAAGTGTAGTAAAATTCATTATGAAGAGACAACCAGGCTCTTCCATAAAGCATAGCACCAATTTACATTAAAGACCAACATCAACAAGTGAGATTATTAATCAGAGCAATAATACAGAAAAATGATACCACTGTGTTAATGGTACAATCAAATAGGTAGTTATACTGATCTAAACAATCTAAAAACAACATTGATCACAGGATATGTCAACTTCCTCATGACATGATGGAGAATTAAGATGTGGGAACTGCATTGCCTCCTCAGATGTGGATTTGGATGAGAATATATATATATACACACACACACACACACACACACACACACTAGCTGTGCCCGGCCACGCATTGCTGTGGCTTAGTCTGGTGGTGTTGGTCAGTCTACATTAGGTTGTATTGATGCTGTGACCTCCACCCTTCTTTATACTCACATTAGTAGTAGTATTTGAAGTCTGTTACCTTCTTCAATTTTTGTGTTGATTGATAATTGCTTGAGATCCCTGTTGTCTTTGGTTTGTTGTTAATTGTAATGTCTGATTCTGCTGAGTGCAGTTTATATTTTTATTGTGGTACAATAGTCTTTTTTTTTGTTTTGCCTGTGTAGGTGTTCATTATTATTGTTGTTGTAGTGATTATGAAGGTTGGATAAGTTAGATGCTACTGTATTGTTTTTTGGAGGCCCAGTGTAGCACTGACTGGCCTCTCAGCCTCAGTGCCTGGCTGTTTCTTGCCTGTGATGGTGTTGATTCTTATTGTTGTTGTTGTTGTCATTGTTATTATTGTAATTGTTTTTTTGGAGGCCAAGTGTGAATGTAGGGATTGGGGAGGTGGATGAGTTGTGTTGTCAAAGGTTGTATTTGTTATAGTCACAATGCGTTGTTGTGAGTTTTGTGGGTCTGGATTGTGGTTTTGTGGTGTGGTTGTGTTGTTATAACTGAGAAGCAAGGCTTTTGTGTTGTGTTGCGAAGTTTTGTATTTCTGGGATGTTTAGTTTTGTTGTTATAGTCACTGCGCAAACAACTTTATCATTTTATATATATACTAGCTGTGCCCGGCCACGCGTTGCTGTGGCTGAGTCTGGTGGTGTTGGTCAGTCTACATTAGGTTGTATTTATGCTGTGAGCTCCACCTTCTTTATACTCACATTAGTAGTAGTATTTGAAGTCTGTTACCTTCTTCAATTTTTGTGTTGATTGATAATTGCTTGAGATCCCTGTTGTCTTTGGTTTGTTGTTAGTTGTAATGTCTGATTCTGCTGAGTGCGGTTTATATTTTTATTGTGGTACAATAGTCATTTTTTTGTTTTGCCTGTGTAGGTGTTTATTATTATTGTTGTTGTAGTGGTCATGAAGGTTCGATAAGTTAGATGCTACTGTATTGTTTTTTGGAGGCCCAGTGTAGCACTGACTGGTCTCTCAGCCTCAGTGCCTGGCTGTTTCTTGCCTGTGATGGTGTTGATTCTTATTGTTGTTGTTGTTGTCATTGTTATTATTGTAATTGTTTTTTTGGAGGCCAAGTGTGAATTTAGGGATTGGGGAGGTGGATGAGTTGTGTTGTCAAATTTTGTATTTGTTATAGTCACAATGCGTTGTTGTGAGTTTTGTGGGTCCGGATTGTGGTTTTGTGGTGTGGTTGTGTTGTTACAACTGAGAGGCAAGGCTTTTGTGTTGTGTTGCCAAGTTTTGTATTTCTGGGGCGTTTAGTTGTGTGCCAAGTTTTGTATTTCTGGGGCGTTTAGTTGTGTGCCAAGTTTTGTATTTCTGGGGCGTTTAGTTGTGTTGTTATAGTCACGATGCACTGTTGTGAGTTTTGTGGGTCCGGACTGTGGTTTTGTGGTGTGGTTGTGTTGTTACAACTGGGAGGGAATGCTTTTGTGTTGTGTTGCCAAGTTTAATATTTCTGGGGCGTTTAGTTGTGTTGTTATAGTCATGATGCGTTGTTGTGAGTTTTGTGGGTCCAGTGTGGTTTTGTGGTGTGGTTGTGTTGTTACAACTGGGAGGCAAGGCTTTTGCATTGTTTTGCCAAGTTTTGTATTTCTGGGGCGTTTAGTTGTGTTGTTATAGTCATGATGCGTTGTTGTGAGTTTTGTGGGTCCGGATTGTGGTTTTGTGTTGTGGTTGTGTTCTTACAACTGGGAGGCAAGGCTTTTGCGTTGTGTTGTCAAATTTTGTATTTCTGGGGCGTTTAGTTGTGTTATAGTCACGATGCGTTGTTGTGAGTTTTGTGGGTCCGGATTGTGGTTTTGTGGTGTGGTTTTGTTGTTACAACCGGGAGGCAAGGCTTTTGCATTGCGTTGTCAAGTTTTGCATTTCTGGGGCGTTTAGTTGTGTGCCAAGTTTCATATTTCTGGGGCGTTTAGTTGTGTTGTTATAGTCACGATGCATTGTTGTGAGTTTTGTGGGTCCGGATTGTGGTTTTGTGGTGTGGTTGTGTTGTTACAACTGGGAGGCAAGGCTTTTGCGTTGTGTTGTCAAGTTTTATATTTCTGGGGCGTTTAGTTGTGTGCCAAGTTTCGTATTTCTGGGGCGTTTAGTTGTGTTGTTATTGTCACGATGCGTTGTTGTGAGTTTTATGGGTCCGGATTGTGGTTTTGTGGTGTGGTTGTGTTGTTACAACCTGGAGAGAAGGCTTTTGCATTGTGTTGCCAAGTTTCGTATTTCTGGGGCGTTTAGTTGTGTTGTTATAGTCATGATGCGTTGTTGTGAGTTTTGTGGGTCCTGTGTGGTTTTGTGGTGTGGTTGTGTTGTTACAACTGGAAGGCAAGGCTTTTGCATTGTGTTGCCAAGTTTTGTATTTCTGGGGCCTTTAGTTGTGTTGTTATCGCATGATGCGTTGTTGTGAGTTTTGTGGGTCTGGATTGTGGTTTTGTGTTGTGGTTGTGTTGTTGTAACCTGGAGGCAAGCCTTTTGCACTGTGTTGCCAAATTTCGTATTTCTGGGATGTTTAGTTTTGTTGTTATAGTCACTGCGCAAACAACTTTATCATTTTATATATATAGATACTAGGCTTGCTCAAATAATTCGTTTTCCCCGTTAACCGTTATTAATTCGTTATTTTCGTTTGTTTTGAAGCAATTTTGAAGCATTGGTTGTCCACACGTCTGGATATCGCGGTTTCGAATCGCGAGAGGCCGTTTTTCGTTATGTCGTCGTTTTTTTCGTTAGGAAAAAAAAGCTTTTGCAAATCACCCAAACTCCCACCATTCAGGCCCTTTCCTTTTGCCCCTCAGCAAAAGGGGCGTCACGGGCTCAGCCAATGGGAGGGGGCAAGGGGGAAGGAGGCCGAGGAGGAGGAGGAAGACGGAGGGGGGAAATGGCCGCCGCCGCCTCGCCTCAGCTCAGGCCTGATACTCAGAGGTTTTGACGTCTGTGCGAAGCTAGGCAAGTGGGGTTTATATATCTGTGGAAGGTCCAGGGTGGGAGAAAGAACTCTTGTCTGTGGGAGGCAAGTGTGAATGTTGCAATTGGTCACCTTGATTAGCATTGAATAGCCTTGCAGCTTCAAAGCCTGGCTGCTTCCTACCTGGGGGAATCCTTTGTTGGGAGGTATTAGCTGGCCCTGATTGTTTCCTGTCTGGAATTCCCATTTTCTGGGTGTTGTTCTTTTACTGTCCTGATTTTAGCTTTTCTGTAGCTAAAAATGCATATAAAATTGATTCTATAGGGAGGATAAATGATTGGATTTCAACTCCTACAGCTTAGCTTTCTCTGCCAATAATGGTACCATATCAAACTAAACCTCCCAAGATTCTGTAGCAGTGAGCCATCTTGGATATTGTAAGGGATTTATTATTATTATTATTATTATTATTATTATTATTATTATTATTATTATTATTATTATTAGACCTTGCTCCCAGGAAGGTGCCTTCGCTGTGGCTCCCAACTTATCTATCTACCTTTCCACATATTCTCCACATTGTGTGTATGTGTATGTATATTATATATACATGAGCCCCGATGGCGAAGTGTGTTAAAGCACTGAGCTGCTGAACTTGCAGACCGAAAGGTCCCAGGTTCAAATCCCGGGAGCAGAGTGAGTGCCCGCTGTTAGCTCCAGCTTCTGCCAACCTAGCAGCTTGAAAACATGCCAATGTGAGTAGATCAATAGGTACCGCTGTGGTGGGAAGGTAATGGCACTCCATGTAGTCATGCCGGCCACATGACCTTGGAGGTGTCTATGGACAACACTGGCTCTTGGGCTTAGAAATGGAGATGAGCACCAACCCCCAGAGTCAGACATGACTGAACTTAACGTCAAGGGATACCTTTACCTTTACCTATATATATACACACACACACACACACACATTATGCAGGGACTATATATATATTATATATATACACAGTATATATCACACACACACCAATTTAACAAAGTTTCAGCCACAAAAACAAAGTTTCTGAAGTAGAACAATGACTTTCACAGTAAAGACAACCCAATTTAACAGGAAATAAGACTTTCAAACCAGGAACAGATTTCTGCAATTATTAAAAAATGGTTTATTATAAAAGCTATGAAAATTTGCCAAAAATCAGAGGATAAGGGAAACGTTCCAAATTTTGGTGAGCTATCAGTGTTAAATGTGTTCTACCACTGTACCAAGTTGGAAGAAGATCACTCAAAAAATGAGGGTGGGAGAGTCCTGTAAAGTCCTCTCCCTCTGTGCTGTTTTTGGGAATTGCGCATGCGCGTCCGCCATTAACGAATTAATTTAGAAAATAACGAATTTTTGTTAATTTCGAATTTTTGGGGGGCCAAATTCGGAAATACCATCAGAAACGAAAAGCTGCCCCCCTCTAGTTTTGAAACGAGTTTAGAATCAAATTTTTTGTGGATCGATCAAGCCTAATAGATACTAGCTGTGCCCGGCCACGCGTTGCTGTGGCTTAGTCTGGTGGTGTTGGTCAGTCTACATTAGGTTGTATTTATGCTGTGACCTCCACCCTTCTTTATACTCACATTAGTAGTACTATTTGAAGTCTGTTACCTTCTTCAATTTTTGTGTTGATTGATAATTGCTTGAGACCCCTGTTGTCTTTGGTTTGTTGTTAATCGTGATGTCTGATTCTGCTGAGTGCGGTTTACATCTTATTGTGGTAAAATAGTCTTTTTTTTGTCTGTGTAGGTGTTTATTATTGTTGTTGTTGTAGTGGTCATGAAGGCTGGATAAGTTAGATGCTACTGTTTGTTTTTTTGGAGGCCCAGTGTAGCACTGACTGGCCTCTCAGCCTCAGTGCCTGGCTGCTTCTTGCCTGTGATGTTGTAGATTCTTATTGTTGTTGTTGTCATTGTTATTATTGTAATTGTTTTTTTGGAGGCCAAGTGTGAATGTAGGGATTGGGGAGGTGGATGAGCACTGAATGGCCTTGTAGACTCAGTGCATGGCTGATTCTTGCCTGTGTAGGTGTTTATTATTAGTGGGTGAGTGGATGGATAGATGAGTGGATGGATAGATAGAGTGGGTGCTCTCCTTGTTTCCTTTATTCCTATGCTGTTCCCTTTCTCTGCTCCGATCCTGAGCTCGCTGATAAGAACACACTGGTCAGAAAGGAGGGTAAATATAACCGGATCAATGGTCTTTCTCTCCCTTTTGCTCTTGGCCTTCCGGGCAGAGAGGGAGGGCTCTTGTCCTTGGCGTTCCTTCGCTTCCCTTTCTCCTTCCTTCATTCTATCCGTCCCAGCCTTTCCTGCCTGCGGAGCCGTGGAACTGGGTCAGTGGGTTGGATGGCGGGGAAAGGGAGAAGGAAGAGGCCTCTCATTGAAATGCATGGACTCCATCCCATGGGGTGCTGGAATTTGTAGTTTGCATCCAGTCCAACCCCTTTCTTTCTTTTTGTCATGGAGGAGGAACCCACCCAAACCTCTCAGACAGATGGCCATCCGGTTTAGTTGTGTTGTTATAGTCACAATGGTTGTTGAGAGTTTTTTGGGTCCAGATTGTGGTTTTGTGGTGTGGTTGTGTTGTTACAACTGGGAAGGAAGGCTTTTGTGTTGTGTTGGCAAGTTTCATATTTCTGGGGCATTTAGTTGTGTTGTTATAGTCACGATGCATTGTTGTGAGTTTTCTGGGTCCGGATTGTGGTTTTGTGGTGTGGTTGTGTTCTTACAACCGGGAGGCAAGGCTTTTGTGTTGTGTTGTCAAATTTTGTATTTCTGGGGCGTTTAGTTGTGTTGTTATAGTCACGATGCGTTGTTGTGAGTTTTGTGGGTCTAGATTGTGGTTTTGTGGTTTGGTTGTGTTGTTACAACCGGGAGGCAAGGCTTTTGCATTGCGTTGTCAAGTTTTGTATTTCTGGGGCGTTTAGTTGTGTGCCAAGTTTTGTATTTCTGGGGCGTTTAGTTGTGGTGTTATAGTCACGATGCATTGTTATGAGTTTTGTGGGTCCAGATTGTGTTTTGTGGTGTGATTGTGTTGTTACAACTGGGAGGCAAGGCTTTTGCGTTGTTTTGCCAGGTTTCGTATTTCTGGGGCGTTTAGTTGTGTTGTTATAGTCATGATGCGTTGTTGTGAATTTTGTGGGTCCAGATTGTGGTTTTGTGGTTTGGTTGTATTGTTACAACCGGGAGGCAAGGCTTTTGCATTGTGTTGTCAAGTTTCGTATTTCTGGGGCGTTTAGTTGTGTTGTTATAGTCACGATGCATTGTTGTGAGTTTTATGGGTCTGGATTGTGGTTTTGTGGTGTGGTTGTGTTGTTACAACCGGGAGGCAAGGCTTTTGCATTGTGTTGCCAAGTTTTGTATTTCTAGGGCGTTTAGTTGTGTTGTTATAGTCATGATGTGTTGTTGTGAGTTTTGTGGGTCCGGATTGTGGTTTTGTGGTGTGGTTGTGTTGTTGTAACCGGGAGGCAAGGCTTTTGCATTGTGTTGCCAAGTTTCGTATTTCTGGGATGTTTAGTTTTGTTGTTATAGTCACTGCGGCCGCAACTTTATCCTTATATATATATACTAGCTGTGCCCGGCCACGCGTTGCTGTGGCGAAGAATGGTGGTATGGGAAATAAAGTATTGAGGAATTGGTGGTAGTTAAGGTAAAGGGTAAACGTTTTCCTCGGACATTAAGCCCAGTCATGTATGATTCTGGGGGTTGGGGCTCATCTCCATTTCTAAGCCGAAGAGCCGTCGTTGTCCGTAGACTCCTCCAAGGTCATGTGGGATGACTGCATGGAGCGGCGTTACCTTCCCACCGGAGCAGTACCTATTGATGCACTCACATTTACATGTTTTTGAACTTCTGGGTTGGCAGAAGCTGGGGCTAACAGTGGGGGCTCTGTCAGTTCCCCCAATTCAAACCTGCGGCCTTTCGGTCCAGAAGTTCAGCAGCTCAGCGCTTTAACATGCTGTGCCATCAGGGGACATTATTTCCTAAAGGTTGTGAATATGCAATATTTCTGAATGTTTTTTTTTTTTTGTCTGTTGGAGGCAAGTATGAATGCTGCAATTAGGAAAAATGATTAGGATGTAATGGCCTTGCAGATTTAAAGCCTAGCTGTTTCCTCCCTGAGTGATTTGTTTGTTGGGAGGTGTTAGCTGGCCCTGATTGTTTCCTGTCTGGAATTACCTTGTTTTCAGAGTGGTGTTGTTTGTGATATTTTATATGCTTCTACTGTCTGTGGCCCTGAGAAAACAGAGGATTGGCCAGACTTTGATGATGGGAATCCTTTGTTGGGAGGTGTTAGCTGGCCCTGATTGTTTTCTGTGTGGAATTCCCCTATTTTCAGAGTGTTGTTCTTTATTTAGTGTTCTGATTTTAGAGATTGTATTGTTCTGTTTTATTATACCACATTAATTTTTTTATATTCTGATTTTAGTGTTTTTGAATACTTGGAGCCAGATTGTATTCATTTTCACGGTTGACCGCAACACAATAATAATAATAATAATAGTAAGGATAGTAATGATAGTAATAATAAGGACTTTGGTAATACATAGTACTTCACTGCCTTCTCAGCTTCCTTTCTGGAAGAATCCTTTCTTGGGAGGTGTTAGCTGGCCCTGATTGTTTCCTTTGTGGAATTTCCAATTTCCTTGCTTTATTTACTTTCTTTATTTCTTTATTTCTTTATTACTGTCCTGGTTTTAGAGATTATATTGTTCTGCATTATTCTATCCTAGAAATTATTTCATATCAAAGTAGAATCTCACTTATCCAACATTCGCTTATACAATGTTCTGGATTATCCAACACAGTCTGCCTTTTCATAATCAATGTTTTTGTAGTCAGTGTTTCAAATTCATTGTGATATTTTACTGGTAAATTTGTAAATACAGTACAGTAGAGTCTCACTTATCCAACCTAAGTGGGCTGGCAAAATGTTGGATAACCGAATATGTTGGATAATAAGGAGGCGTTAAGGAAAAGCCTATTAAATATCAAATTAGGTTATGATTTTACAAATGAAACACCAAAACATCATGTTAGACAACAAATTTGGCAGAAAAAGTAGTTCAATACGCAGTAATGCTATGTAGTAATTACTGTATTTATGAATTTAGCACCAAAATATCAAGATATATTGAAAACATTGACTACAAAAATGCGTTGGATAATCCAGAACGTTGGATAAGCGAGTGTTGGATAAGTGAGACTCTACTGTAATTACTACATAGCATTACTGCGCATGGAACTACCTTTTCTGTCAAATTTGTTGTATAATATGATGTTTTGGTGCTTAATTTGTATAACGATTACCTAATTTGATGTTTAATCAGCTTTTCCTGAATCCCTTCTTATTATCCAATATATTTACTTATCCTGCCGGCCTGTTTATGTTGGATAAGTGAGAGTCTACTGTATATTGATCATCTTATATTATCTGCTTAGAACTGGATTATATGAGGCCCCTTCTTCACAGTTGTATAAAATGCACACTGAAGTGGATTATATGACAGTGTGGAGTCAAGATAATCCAGTGCAAAGCAGATAATATAAGATTATAAATGGGTTATATAGCTGTGTGGAAGGACCTTGAGTCTACACTGCCATATAATCCAGTGCAAATTAGATAATCTGTGGAAGAAGCCTAAGTGAGGCCTAAATTTGCCTGTCCCCTAACTGAAACCTGGCTGTCCCTTGGTTGCTAGGCAACGAAGTGGGCAGAGATTAGCCCTCTAAACTGGCAGCAATTGGATAAAAACAATTATTGCTCTCCCTCTAATTAGGACTTTATTTTTCTTTTCTTTTTGTTGTATCAACCTAGAGGCGTGGATGATGGGTTGTGTTGTCAAATTTCGAGGTTGGGGGGCCTGTAGTTTTGTTGTTTTGTCCACTACCCTGATGCCATCACTCTTTTATATATATATATATATATATATATATATATATATATATATCTGTGCTTGCAGAATGAAGCTACGTTATCTTGTTATTCAATACTGTCATAAATACTTTTTACAGACGGTTTGGAAACTTCAGTAGGTTCAGAGATCAGTGGCCAGATTAATAACAGGAACTAGTTACAGAGAACGGTCAACTCCTCTGTTTAAACAGCTCCACTGGCTAAATAAGTTTCCGGGCCCAATTCAAGGTGCAGGTTATTACCTATAAAGCCTTAAATGGTTCAGGACCTGCCTATCTCCGTGATCGCCTCCTCTCCTCCGAACCGATGCGAACCCTAAGATCATCCGGGGAGGCGCTCCTCTTGCTCCCGTCTTTGTCTCAAATGCGACTGGTGGGGACGAGGGAGAGGGCCTTCTCGGCAGTGGCCCCTTGGCTCTGGAACTCTCTCCCCAGGGAGATCAGGTTAGCTCCTTTCCTGCCAATTTTCCACTGGGAATTGAAAACATGGCTGTTCCGGAGCTCGTTTAAATGAATAGGCCCAGTAGAGTTGTCATCAGAATAATTCTCTATGTTTATAAAACTGTACAGCACTTTATCACTGTTATTTATGTCCATCATTTATGAAACCTGTCCCCGCTGGTTCGCTTTTAATTACTCTGATTTTATCTGATTGGATTTTAATGTATTGTTCATTATATTATTTTGTTTATTGTTGAAATGTTTTAAGTTTTTGCCAAATATGTTGTGTCATTGTTGGGCTTGTCCCTGTTGTGAGACGCCCCGAGTCCCTTCGGGGAGATGGGTCGGGATATAAAAATAAAGATTATTATTATTATTAAACATTAGAAAGCATTAAAAGGGTTCTTTTATTTCATTCACAATAAGACAGAGTATACCAAAGAGCAATACAGAGAAAGAAAGTAGACATACAGACTCTATAGTTACTTCTATAGTTATAGAAGGCACAATCATCAAGTTTGCAGACGACACCAAATTGGGAGGGACAGCTAACACTCCAGAAGACAGGAGCAGAATTCAAAACGATCTTGACAGACTAGAGAGATGGGCCGAAACTAACAAAATGAAGTTCAACAGGGAGAAATGCAAGATACTTCACTTCGGCAGAAAAAATGGAATGCAAAGATACAGAATGGGGGAAGCCTGGCTTGACAGCAGTGTGTGCGAAAAAGACCTTGGAGTCCTCGTGGACAACAAGTTAAACATGAGCCAGCAATGTGATGCAGCAGCTAAAAAAGTCAATGGGATTCTGGCCTGCATCAATAGGGGTATAGGATCTAGATCCAGGGAAGTCCTGCTCCCCCTCTATTCTGCCTTGGTCAGACCACCTGTGTCCAATTCTGGGTACCACAGTTGGAGGGAGATGTTGACAAGCTGGAATGCATCCAGAGGAGGGCAACTAAAATGATCAAAGGTCTGGAGAACAAGCCCTATGAGGGGAGGCTTAAAGAACTGGGCATGTTTAGCCTGCAGAAGAGAAGGCTAAGAGGAGACATGATATGTACAAATATGTGAAGGGAAGTCATAGGGAGGAGGGAGCAAGCTTGTTTTCTGCTGCCCTGCAGACTAGGACACGGAACAATGGCTTCAAACTACAGGAAAGGAGATTCCACCTGAACATCAGGAAAAACTTCCTGACTGTGAGAGCTGTTCGGCAGTGGAACTCTCTGCCCCAGACTGTGGTGGAGGCTCCTTCTTTGGAGGCTTTTAAGCAGAGGCTGGATGGCCATCTGTTGGGGGTGCTTTGATTGCGATTTCCTGCTTCTTGGCAGGGGGTTGGACTGGATGGCCCATGAGGTCTCTTCCAACTCTACTATTCTATGATTCTATGATTTTATGATTACATTGGGTACACAAAACATTCACACACATATACACACTCACTCATTATCAAGCATACATTACCATACTTCCTTCTCCTGGAAAAGAGACCCTGAAGTAGGCCAGACTGCATTCCCAGCAAATCTGCCATTTTGCAACAAACCATCATCCTCTGTGCCTTGGAGAAGGTGGTGGGTGTACCAAACTCCTCCTGTCCGTCACAATTTTGAAATAGTAAAGTGTCTCTTATATAGCAATATTTCTGCTGATGTTGTTCAGAAGTTGTAAATGTATGGCAGGTGTTTTCCAGCTAAGACATTCTGACACCATCAGTTTTAGGACAGAAGTTGACTTTTCTTCCTTAAGTGATAATTGGTTTTCCTTCTTAAGGAGCATTGTTTTTTTCCATCTTAACATAAGGAACATCGTAAGCACTTCCTAAACTCTAAAGAGTAATTGTCTCTGGTAATGTAAACATATTGTTTTCCACCACAAAGTTAATCATTTGTCATGTCAGCAATTCAGCAATTTTTAATTACAGTTCATGAATTTTTTTTGTAGTTTTCCAGGCCTCATTTCTTAGAATGTCATCTCCAGGCTGCAACCATACACCTTTTATACAATTTCATTCAAACCATGCATAACATATTCCCATTGCATGGGAATATATAGCTGTTTCCCATTGATCTTGTCTTTCCCAAAACATAATGTCAAAAATTATTTCATTAAATTATAATTGAACACTTTGAGGTCACCTCATGAGGAGGTAATGATGATTTTAAAAATATTAATACTTGAAAAGTAGATGGGCTCTAACCTTTTGAATATTTGGTAATACTATGACAAGATCCATTATAATACTTTTTCTTATGTGAGTCTTTCCTGTTCCTCTGTGTACCATTTCTTGTAAAACATATAGTACAGAGACTCAATGCAGGAATTAGAAGGTCCTCTGTTGGGTGGGCAAAGTACAGTCGGCCATTATGATAAAAACCTATGATATGTCACAATAAATCAGATTCTATTTGAAGGCATATTGTAACAGCAATAAACATTTACAAAAGCCAACTGAGAAGTAACTGCAATATTTCAAAGAATACTGCAATGTAAAGGGTGAGAGAGGAAGCAGGATACTTGTGTCCTCCTTAATCTATTGCTGAGCATATTTAAAGTTTTTTGTTTCCTTGATTTTTTTAAAAAGAGGACTGTTAGTAAGAAGTAGAAACTTCCATGTCATTGGTGTACAAACATCTACTTTGGACTTTTTTCAATTGTTTCCATGAGGTTTCCAGGCGCTGAACCTATTTTAGGGATAAGTTTTAGAATCTTGGACAGCTCCTTCTAAGTATAGACTAAAACCCATACCATACTGGTTGCTCTGCTGACATGATATCCACTGGTTATTACTGGCCACGATGTCCCAAAACAAGTATCATGGATATGAGAGGACTCTCAGGCCCTGATTCAACTACTCTTTCATATATCTAACTTTAAGCATTTTTTCCAGATGGATCAGAGGTGAAACACTATGATTTATTTTCCAGTTTTCAATCCCTCTGAGAATTTCTTCATCCAAGATATACAAAATGCTTATTTACAAAGTGCCTGGGCAAATTAAAAAAAATGCTGCATGAAACTTCCTAATCCTTGAAGGATGACTAAAAACATTTGCATTAATATTATGATTTCTTTTCAGAAACCCATGAAATTGTATAGACAAAAGAAGAAATCATATTGTATACATCCCAGGATGTTAATTTCAATTGGCAGAAACCTAACACTTTTCACACTACAATTATTGGATGAGCAATACTCAAGTGCAGCAACTTTCCCCCTCACAGTCCTCATCTTTTAGAAGTTGATATATTGGTATGAGGAAAATAATTTCTTCACACACATACCTGCCTCCTCCCCAATCAGATATTCTGAAGCATAGCAACAATCTTTTTTTCTGCAATCAATAACACAGGAAAAACACCAATTTGTAAAACAGTGTATTTAATGGTCATATATAAGCTCTTATACCCCCAAACACTCATATTGATTAGAAGTATGATTTCAGCTAAGTTCAATGAAAATGGCTACATTATGTGTGCATTCATGGCTCAGCATTACCTTTTGGTGTGGCTATTCATCACAAATGGGAATTTATTTCATACCCTTGCCTTTGTTTTACTGATTGACTGGTTAAAATAAAGATTACACAAGAATGCAGAAATATGAATAAGATAGAAAATATGATTGAATCCAGCACAAACAGGGAACTAATGTAAGACAAAAAAGGTTTTAGAAGAGGGAATACTTTCAAAGCTGACTTAAATAAAATAATATTCATTTAGAAATGGGGCCAAATTCTGGATACAATTACTAGAAGGTTCTTACTGTATATCCCTCTACCTTATCAAGAATGGCATTAGGAACGATAGGAGGGCATCTGACATAAAAGGAGATACTAAGTACCATAATTTGGGAGTGGCTGAAATATTCCAGTGGATCACATGTACTATGCAATCACTTTTCAGTCTCCAAAATTCTCCCTACTGCCAGCAGCCTACATTAAAATTAAAATCAGGAGAACCACACTACAATAGAACCATGCTACCAAGGTTGCCCATTTCTGCTTTAAATCATTTTTACCATGTATATTAGATGTTTTTTAAAAATGCAGTTGTGACTTTTGACAACTATGGAGGAATCCTGATGAACAATGCCCAACCATGGTGGCGGTTCTTTTCCTAGGGTTATTTGGAGCGCTAACTCAGAAAATTGCACCTGTTATAGTTTCCTGGTTATCGTTGTCATGATTTTCTATGGGTGAGCAGATGGTGACTGGTAGATGGTGTATGCACTGTGTCTCAAAAACTAGATTTGATAGTTGATGCTCCGTATGTGGGGTTGCTTTTGAAGACTGTTCAGAAGCTTCAAATGGATCCACTCACCTCTGCAGGAGTCTACCATATACCATGCAGCTGTGGACAAGTCTACATAGGGACCATCAAACGCTGCATTGCCCAAACACGAATCAAGGAACATGAAAGGCACTGCAGACTAACTCAACAGAGAAGTCAGCCATAGCAGAGCACTTGATGAACCAGCACAGTATATTATTTGAGAACACAGAAATGCTGAACCACTCTAACAACTATCATGTCAGATTACACAGAGAAGCCACTGAAATCCACAAGCATGTGGACAATTTCAATAGAAAGGAGGAAACCATAAAAATGAACAAAATCTGGCTACCAGTATTAAAAAAAACTCTAAAATTAGAACAGTAAATAACACTCTAAACACAGAGGAATTCCAGACATGAATCAATCAGTGGCAGCTAATGATTCTGAACAAAGGATTCCCCCAGGCAGGAAGAAGCCAGAAGATGAAGCTTGCTAGGTTATTCTATGCTAATCAGAGTGATTAAAACATTCACACTGGCCTACAACTGACAAGAGTTCTTTCTCCCACCCTGAACCTTCCACAGATAAACCTTCCTTTCTTAGTTTCCCATATACCTCGCAACCTCTGAGGATGCCTGCCACAGATGTGGGCAAAATGTCAGGAGAGAATACTTCTGGAACATGGCCTTACAGCCTGAAAAACACACAACAACCCCAAAGATGATACAACTTGAACATCTGAACTGATTTCAGGGAGGATAATGGGGGATCACATGAACAGAAACTATACTTGTTAAATGCAAAGTTAAATGCAAAGTGTTCAGCAATCTAAACAATATGTGCAATCAGTCTTCTGTATCCATGGATTCTGCATCGACAGATACTACCATTCACAGCTTGAAAATGTCCCCCCCCCCCCGAGAACATATTCAAAATGAAAACCTTATTTTTTCCATTTTATATAAAGAATGCCATGTTACTATGCCATCTATATATATAAAAGACAAATGGTGTCCTCCCCTGCCACTAAACAACAAAAGTACAAGCCCCAGAACATAGAAATTTGGCAGCACAATCCACCATCCTTGCCCCTACGTTCCGACAACAAAAAGAAAAGAAAAATAAAGTCCTAATTAGAGGGAGAGGAATAATTGTCTTTAGCCAATTGCTGCCAGTTAGAAGACTAAGCTCCGCCCACTTGGTCTCCTAGCAACCTACTCAGGCCTCACTCTCTCTTCCACACTGCCTATAAAATACAGATTATCTAATTTGCACTGGATTATATGGCATTGTAGACTCAAGGCCCTTCCACACAGCTATATAACCCATTTATAATCTTATATTATCTGCTTTGAACTGGATTATCTTGAGTCCACACTGCCATATAATCCACTTCAGTGTGCATTTTATTCAGCTCTGTAGAAGGAGCCTCATATAATCCAGTTCTAAGCAGATAATATAAGCTATACAGTAGAGTCTCACTTATCCAACATAAACACCCTGGCAGAACATTGGATAAATGAATATGTTGGATAATAAGAACGGATTCAGGAAAAGCCTATTAAACATTACATTCCCTCACAACCCTATCTGCTGCCAAACGGCCATCCATGTCTATGCCAGGCATCCTCAGAGATTATGAGATCTGTTTGAAAACAGACAAGTGGGATGTGTATTTCTATCTCACCAATGATATCCAGGATGGGACAACTCTGATCTGTCGGAGGCGACTGTGAATGTTCCACTTCTCCACGTTGATTGCCATTGAATGCCCTTGCACCTTCAAGGCCTGGCTGCTTCCTGCTTCGGAGAGGAATCCTTTGTTGGGAGATGTTAGCTGGCCCTCAGTACATCATGTCTGGAATTCCCTGATTGCTCAGTGCTGTTCTTTAGTTAACTGTCCCGATTTCACAGATTTTTTTTTAATACTGGGAGCCACATTTTGTTCATTCCAGGCAGGCAGGAACCATCCAGGCTTTCAAGCTACAAGGCTATTTAGTGCCAATTCCAACATTCACACTTGCCTGTCATGGAACCCAGTTACAGGGCTTTGGTAATTCAGCCCTGTAACTGGGAGTCATAACATAAACAATCCCAGGAGCACCTGGCAGAAGAAGATAGAATATGCCTGGGAACTTGGGGCCGAAAGTATAAACAATTATAATTGGTCTAGTGTGTGAAAATGGTAGTAATGTGATATTGGGGGTGGGACTTGATGATGATATTTACGTGTGGTGTTACGTAGCATCAAAAGTTATAAAAGTAGTTGTATGTAAACATTGGGTCATTCCTGACTTTTCCAAAGTCATGTGTTCTTCAATAAAGATTGGATTTGAGAGCAGCCATCTCTGATCTGCGTTCAGACTGATCCTTTGAAGTGAGCAGGACACTTGCCTAAAGCAGACAACAGTTCTTTCTTCCACCTGGTCATTCCACAGATATATAAACCCCACTTGCTTTCGTTACAACACATTTCGCAACCTCTGAGGATGCCTGCCATACATACAGGCGAAACATCAGGAGAGAATACATTTGGAACATGACATGACCACAGAACTCAGAGCAACTCAATACAAAGAGAAACAAAAATAATAAAATAAATACAAAAATAAAATAAAAAAAACAAAATAAAATAATACAATTAAAAAAACAAATAAAAATAATATAATCAAATAATAAAATACATACAAATAATAAAATAAAATAATAAAAACACAAATAATAATGAAGGAATAAAATAAAATAAATACAAATAATACAATAAAAATAATTAAAAACACTAAAAATAATTAAAAACACTAAAAATTAATACAATAAAATACTATAATAACAGAAAATAACTAATAATAATACAAGAAAATAATAAAATATAATAAATAAAAAGATTAGTTACAATAAAATTACTTAAAAAATACAAATAACATCAAATAAAAATTCCACAACAATTTTTAACCAAAAACACCACCACTTTGCCACAGCAACGCGTGACTAGGCACAGCTAGTTGTATATAATGGGACTTGAGCATCTGCAGATTTTGGTAACTGGAGAGGGGGGCAGGTTCTGGAACCAAATACTAAAGACCCACTGTATATCTCAGAGAGTTTGTAAATGCTTGGTTTCAGTTCTGCATCCATTACACAACCACTTCTAAATTCTCAGTTATTGCTTGAGCCTAAAAACAACAACAAAAAACAACAACAACAACAACAACAACAACAGTTCTTTCATCTTAAATTAAAAGAAGAGTGCTATAGATAATGCAGACAGAAAATCCTGTCTCACTACTGAATAACCAATATGATTGCTACAGGGCCTCAGACTGTGAAATCCACTGCAGTATATCTTAATGCTAACAGATGCTGCTGCTGGTCTGCTTAAGAGCTAGTGAAAGAGAAAAGAGGAGGAGGAAAGGAAAGAGAGAAAAACAGGAGGGATTTGCATATTATTTACACATATCCAAGTGTGGAGGAAAAGGAGAAGTGCACTTATTTGGACAAGATTGCTTTGAAGAATGGTAGAAACATCAGAAGCAGGCACTCCATCTGGCTCTGAATTGCCAGCACTAGCGATGGGGAAGCTAGGCCCTCCAGATGTTGATGGATTTCAATTAGCACCTGGTCAGGAAGTGAGCTATCATAGGAGATGCTGTTTAATAAAATATGGATGGCCAAATAATACCCATTACACTCCAATACAAAAAAAAACCTGGCTCTTTAATGTTCCATTCCTAGTCTTATGTCATAATACCTGGTGATAGTTGGAATGTTTTATATATAAAACATGAGCAAAGCCATTCAGTTGTGTGGTCCAATGGTAAACTACACCTGGCTCTTACGTTTTCAAATGTATCTCTCCACCTGATCTTGGAAATGTTGCTTTCTTTGAATACAACTCCCTAAATCTCCCAGCCAGTAGGACTTGAACAATCAATTAAAATAGGAGTATAGATCCAGGGAAGTCATGCTACCCCTCTATTCTCCCTTGGTCAGACCACACCTGGAATACTGTGGCACCACAATTGAAGAGAGATATTGACAAGCTGGAATGTGTCCAGAGGAGGGCAACTAAAATGATCAAGGGCTTGGAGAATAAGCCCTATGAGGAGCAGCTTAAAGAGCTGGGCATGTTTAGCCTGCAGAAGACAAGGCTGAGAGGAGACATGATAGCCATGTATAAAAATGTGAGGGGAAGTTTTAGGTAGGAGGGAACAAACTTGCTTTCTGCTGCCCTGGAGACTAGGACACAGAACAACGGCTTTAAACTACAGTAAAGGAGATTCCACTTGAACATGAGGAAGAACTTCATCCCTGTGAGAGCTGTTAAGCAGTGAAACTTTCTGCCCCGGAGTGTGGTGGAGGCTCCTTCTTTGGAGGCTTTTAAGCAGATGGCCATCTGTCGGGGGTGTTTTGAATGTGATTTTCCTGCTTCTTGGTAGGAGGTTGGACTGGATGGCCCATGAGGTCTCTTCCAACTCTATGATTTTATGATTTTCTTTTGCTTTATAAAATATTGTGAGGAATGGCAGCAATTTTTCTTTAGAATAAAGAATCCCATGGTGAATGTTTGATTCTATGGGAAAACAGAAGATGGGGAGATGGAAACCAGCATTGTAATCTAGCCCAGTAAAGGCACAATAATTTTCTCTCTTCCATCTCCCTTTTTCTTTCTGCTTGTGCATTTTTGTATCCTTTAGATTGCAAGCCTGTGGACTTCTTTTACTGAGTGAACATCTCTCTAGGAACCTCTAAGTCAGGGGTGACAAACCTAGCTTTGTGGTTGCCTTCAAAGGGCAGTTTGGAGAATCTACAGATACAGGGGGCCAAACACTCACACACACACACATGTTGGTGCTATTTAGTTTTTACCCAATTTGGCTCCCCAGATGTTATTGAACAACAACCCCATCACTCTGACATGCAGACCAGGATAATGGGAATTGCAGTCCGATAGCATTTGTGGCTCTGAGGTTAGAGAAAGATTAAAGGCAAGCCTTGGATCAAAATTCAGACCCCACAATCTTGACTAAACAGAACAAACTGCAGCCTTCCAAATGTTACTGCATCACAACTCCCATCAGCTCTAGACATGAAATTTAATGTTGAGGAATATAGGAGTTGTAGTCCAGCATGTGGAGAGACACCTAACAGGACATGGTGGACCGGACTTGGCCCATGGGCTTTGAATTTGACACATGTGCTCTAACTTCCAGAAGTTGGGCCAACTTCTGCTGAAAACTGACCATGGAGTTGTGCTGGATGACCTAGACATTTTTGGGGAGACCATATTAATGAAATCTGAAAAAATTATAACTTCAAATGTGGAAGGATGATGGTTTAACAGACAAATGCATCTAGTTGGACTGAAAAAACACATCTAGACATTTCAGTGGATTACGTACTTATATGCCCAGCATTGTAGCATACTGCATACATTTCTACCTAAGCCTTGGCTGCTCATAGGACATTTGGGGTACTATGAGTGCAGAGGAGCAGATTCTTACATATCACAGAAAGGCAGAACAAGGATGGGGAATTTATCTTCTTGAACTACAGTTATTTTAATTGTTTGCCACTGACCACATTGGCTGAGATTTCTGGGTGTTGAAGTCTGAGATCTCTGGAGTGGCAGAGGTACCCCTCCTTTGCGGAATATCTGCATCTTTGGATCAGGGACACACAATGTTGTCTTCTTAATAAGATTAATGATTTCCATGCTTGCATTTTAGAAAGGCTATATCTTTAAAGGAAGAAAGTAATACAAAGAATTGAAGACGATTTTTTTCCTCAAAAACATTTCAAGCTGAATTCTTCTTCTGAGAGGAAAGGAATAATTTAATGAAAGCAAGGTGGGATCAATCATGCTATTTGAAAGGATTTCTGGTTGAATGACAAGCCATTAATTGAACCTGCTGAGTAAACAAACGAGCCCATATGAGGCTTCAAGAATAAGATCTTGGAATGTTGAGCATATGAGAAAAAAAAGAAGCTCTGAAATCATTGAACCAAAGGGAAATATTTGAAAAAATAAGGAGCATTTTACTTTCTTCTGAACAGGTAACAACAGTGGTTTACAGTGTTTGATCATAGCTTGTTTGTTCCCCTCCATAAAGCACAATTAGTTGAAAAATTTAGGTTCCTTTGTCCTCACTCTCCACAAGCATTTTATGTGTGCATTGCAGGAACAATGCATTTGACCAATAGATTTATACAGGTAGGTAGGGATATAAATATTCAAATTTTTAATCCTTTCATGGGTAAATAATTTCAACGATTTTCTTCTGGCTCTGGAGAAAAATATTTCTGAACAGTTCTCACCTGAAGTAGTATCAGAACAATGTTTCTGGAAAGAAAGGTGTATTTTAGGGCAATACTGCTTTTTTTCTGTGAAATAGTGGTTACCTGTAAACTTGAAGGAGGTTGATGCACAACATTCAATGTTTCCACATCACAAAGAATGCTAAACGAAGACTCCACATGCATTTCTTTGCAAAATAATTTTCTCTAAAACCCCTTTATCCTGCCACATTTTCAGGTTTCACTTTTGTGGATTTGATTAATATGCTCTCTATAGAAATCTCCAAGGGTGGATCAACACTGTAGAATGAATGCAGTTTGACACCACTTTAACTGCCATAACTCAATGGTTTGGAATCATGGGAGTTGTAGTTTTACAAGGTCTTTATCTCTCTGCCATACAGTAATGGTGGTCCACCAAACTGCAAATCCCAATCTTCCATAGCACTGAGTCACAGCAATTAAAGTGGTGCTAACCTGCATTAATTCTATAATGTAGATGCACCCTTCATCTTCCAGTATGACTCTATGGCCAACTTCTGCTGGTTGCATTTAATATCCTGGAGATTCCCAGAGAGGTGTTTACACAGGTAAAAACCCACAATTTTTTTTAAAAAAATCATGGTTTTATCACAGGGGCCATGTACCCCTGAATAACTGTAAAATTCTCACCATTGGGTTGGCATTGAATTTTTCATCCAGGAAACAAATAGTAATTAACATTCCTACCAAGTAGACAGTATATGCATTTCAAAGTAATGAACATTCCTATCATCCCTTCAAGTAGACAGTATATGCAAATCAAAATTGTAGAACTTAGAATGATCTGTAGCTCATGTGTTTCCCATCAGTTAACCGTCCCAAACACACATACATTAAAGGGGCATAGGTTTCATTGTCTTAGCTGCTCCAAGGTCCTCTTCTCCTTGACCAAGAAGTTTTGTGTGTTGCTTGCTATGGTTCCTAATTCAATTCTTAAAGCACACTCATGTCAAAATGATTTGAGGGTCGATAGGTCTTCCTAAAATAAGCAGTTTTATCCTGATTTTCTTTCTGTCCTTCCTCTTGACTGTACTTTTGATCCCCAGAGAAAAGACAAGACATATCAACACCCATAAATCATCCTGAAATAAAATAAGGTTGGGAATTTTTCACACCCTTCCTGGCTGAGATCCAATGATCATTTTGGCACCTTGTTGAAAGCTAGAGCTTAGATGGAAAATCAGCATTTTGAGCTTCTGTATTTCATTAGGCTGATTTATATTGGGTCCAAACTTGGAGATAAAAGCCCTGTAGTGGATTTGTCTGGTCAGAATTATTCAGTATTTCTAATTGCATTAAAATAAAAAGTGTAGGAAATCTTTCTCCAGCAGCATCATGTAATGAAAACATAGAGATGAGAAGAGCAGAAAGGAAGAAGGGTAGCTCGACCTTGCTGACTGACAGTTCTAGATTCCAATCCAGAGGAAAGGATTGGTAAATAGCTTGTTGAATTTCTCCCAATCCCCTGTGCTTGATGTCTGTAGCCAACTGTTTTGAACAGTTTTGGTGACAGTTAATTTTTATTCATATGTCTTTCTGTAAATGGGAGGAGAGAAGGATAATTAGATCCAGGGCCGGTCGGAGATAAATTTAAATATTAAGCGGGGGCGCTGAAAAGCGCCCCCCGCCGGCCCCGCCTCCTGCGCCCTGGCCCCGCCTCCCAACCAGCGTGCCCTGGCCCCGCCTCCCACGCAGCGTGGGAGGCGGGGCCAGGGCACGCTGGGTGGAAGGCGGGGCCAGGGTTGGCCCCGCCTCCCATGCTATTCGCCCTGGCCCCGCCTCCCACGCAGCGTGGGAGGCGCGGCCAGGGTTGGAAAGAGGGAGGCTTCACCGCCCGGGGAGGGAAGGAGGGGATCTCTCCTCCCCTTCCCGGGCGGCGAAAGAAGCCGGCTTCGCCGCCCGGGGAGGGAAGGAGGGGATCTCTCCTCCCCTCCCCGGGCGGCGAAAGAAGCCGGCTTCGCCGCCCGGGGAGGGAAGGAGGGGATCTCTCCTCCCCTCCCCGGGCGGCGAAAGAAGCCGGCTTCGCCGCCCGGGGAGGGAAGGAGGGGATCTCTCCTCCCCTCCCCGGGCGGCGAAAGAAGCCGGCTTCGCCGCCCGGGGAGGGAAGGAGGGGATCTCTCCTCCCCTCCCCGGGCGGCGAAAGAAGCCGGCTTCGCCGCCCGGGGAGGGAAGGAGGGGATCTCTCCTCCCCTCCCCGGGCGGCGAAAGAAGCCGGCTTCGCCGCCCGGGGAGGGAAGGAGGGGATCTCTCCTCCCCTCCCCGGGCGGCGAAAGAAGCCGGCTTCGCCGCCCGGGGAGGGAAGGAGGGGATCTCTCCTCCCCTCCCCGGGCGGCGAAAGAAGCCGGCTTCGCCGCCCGGGGAGGGAAGGAGGGGATCTCTCCTCCCCTCCCCGGGCGGCGAAAGAAGCCGGCTTCGCCGCCCGGGGAGGGAAGGAGGGGATCTCTCCTCCCCTCCCCGGGCGGCGAAAGAAGCCGGCTTCGCCGCCCGGGGAGGGAAGGAGGGGATCTCTCCTCCCCTCCCCGGGCGGCGAAAGAAGCCGGCTTCGCCGCCCGGGGAGGGAAGGAGGGGATCTCTCCTCCCCTCCCCGGGCGGCGAAAGAAGCCGGCTTCGCCGCCCGGGGAGGGAAGGAGGGGATCTCTCCTCCCCTCCCCGGGCGGCGAAAGAAGCCGGCTTCGCCGCCCGGGGAGGGAAGGAGGGGATCTCTCCTCCCCTTCCCAGGCGGCGAAAGAAGCCGGCTTCGCCGCCCGGGGAGGGGAGGAGGGGATCCCTCCTCCCCTTCCCGGGCGGCGAAAGAGGGAGCCACAAGGCCAGGGCGCACTGGTCGGGCAGCGGGGCACCGTCAGAGCGGTGCCCCGCCTCCCTCCCAGCCTGACGGCGCCCCCCGGGACCTGCGCCCGAGGCGGCGGCGTCACGTGGCCTCTATGGTGGGGCCGGCCCTGATTAGATCACAAATAGGAAGGAGTTCTAAAGTAGAGGTATTGCAACTAAGAAAATTCTGCAATATGCTATAACACATTCATCACTGCCCAGTTTGTTATATACTAGAGAAGAGGATTTCGCCCTAAGAATTTGAGACTTTTTCAGTGTTTTGCTTTCACTTTGTATGGTGCTCAGTTCATTAATATGCAATTCTATTCCATGGTGGAGATAATAATAACATCATGGACAATTCCATAGAATCTTAGAGTTGGAAGAGATCTCAAGGGCCATCCAGTCCAGCCTCCTGCCATCCAGGAACACAATCAAAGCACTCTGCACTCTCTACAGAAACCTCCAGAGAAGGAGACATCACCATACTCCATAATTCCCCTTGCATAGACATCATCTAGTCAGAGTAAAGTAAATTAGATCATTTTGTATACCCGTTTACAATCTCATCAGACTTCTTTAGGCACAGGGCCGGTTGGCTCTCATCACACAACATTGATTGACTTCCAGCAGGGCCCAGTGCCTCAAGTGAAGTGAAAGTATCGCAGGAAGCATTGGTGGCAACACGGGAGGATCCCAGAAGGGCAGTTGGTTCTCGCAGAAGCAGAGGCAGCAGGAGGACATTTTTGCTCCCTGGCTTCAGGTAGGATTTGGCTAAGATTTGGCTAAGATTTTAAACTGAGTGTGGGCTTGGCTCCTGTGGTCAAAGTCTAACTGTTGTGTGACTGTTGTGTTGAAAGAGAGCCAGGTACTTAAGTTGATTGACAGCAGGCATTGTCCCCTGTTAATTGAGTTTCTGGGAAAGCTTTATTTGCCAGTGTGAGTTTCTGCCAGAGCCTGATCCCAGAAGGGCAGTTGGTTCTCGCAAAAGCAGAGGCAGCAGGAGGACATTTTTGCTCCCTGGCTTCAGGTAGGATTTGGCTAAGATTTGGCTAAGATTTTAAACTGAGTGTGGGCTTGGCTCCTGTGGTCAAAGTCTAACTGTTGTGTGACTGTTGTGTTGAAAGAGAGCCAGGTACTTAAGTTGATTGACAGCAGGCATTGTCCCCTGTTAATTGAGTTTCTGGGAAAGCTTTATTTGCCAGTGTGAGTTTCTGCCAGAGCCTGATCCCAGAAGGGCAGTTGGTTCTCGCAGAAGCAGAGGCAGCAGGAGGACATTTTTGCTCCCTGGCTTCAGGTAGGATTTGGCTAAGATTTGGCTAAGATTTTAAACTGAGTGTGGGCTTGGCTCCTGTGGTCAAAGTCTAACTGTTGTGTGACTGTTGTGTTGAAAGAGAGCCAGGTACTTAAGTTGATTGACAGCAGGCATTGTCCCCTGTTAATTGAGTTTCTGGGAAAGCTTTATTTGCCAGTGTGAGTTTCTGCCAGAGCCTGATCCCAGAAGGGCAGTTGGTTCTCGCAGAAGCAGAGGCAGCAGGAGGACATTTTTGCTCCCTGGCTTCAGGTAGGATTTGGCTAAGATTTGGCTAAGATTTTAAACTGAGTGTGGGCTTGGCTCCTGTGGTCAAAGTCTAACTGTTGTGTGACTGTTGTGTTGAAAGAGAGCCAGGTACTTAAGTTGATTGACAGCAGGCATTGTCCCCTGTTAATTGAGTTTCTGGGAAAGCTTTATTTGCCAGTGTGAGTTTCTGCCAGAGCCTGATCCCAGAAGGGCAGTTGGTTCTCGCAGAAGCAGAGGCAGCAGGAGGACATTTTTGCTCCCTGGCTTCAGGTAGGATTTGGCTAAGATTTGGCTAAGATTTTAAACTGAGTGTGGGCTTGGCTCCTGTGGTCAAAGTCTAACTGTTGAAAAAGGCACCTTTACTAACTATCCTTTGCAGTACATACAGGAAACAAAGCAACATAAACAAATACACAAAGAGGTGGTTTGTTGCAGTTTGCACATAAAGTGCGTGCATATTACTTAACTGTACAAAGATCCCACTTGGCCACCACGCTCACCAAGAGATGCAACAAAAGCAAAACATTCCCATCACATGCACCAGCTGTGGCATGTTCCGCTTTTTCACACAAAAACTAGACAACTACATCTGCTCCAAATGCAAACAGATGACTCTGATGGAGCAGAGGATCCAACAGCTCGAGCACCGTATTAAGACCCTTAAGGACATTCAGGCACTCGAGCTCTTCTTGGACACTGCACAACACGCTGCTGTAGATCAGCAGCCTGCATCACACCAACACCACCAAGACCATGATCAGGAACCTTATGGGGAGATCAACTCAAAGGTAGACAACCCTCAGGCTTGGAAGGAGGTCACCCATAGAAGGAGACGCAGGACCAGGCAGCCTCCGCAGAACTCCTCTGCTCAGCTGCATTTACACAACAGATTTGAAATTCTTACATCATTAACATACAATCAGGAAACACATCTTGTGGAGGACCACAGTTTCTTAGATACCACTCAGTGGACCACCCTGGATCAATGCGCAGGGGATAGCCCTGACGGGGACAGTGCATCACCACAGTCACACTTATGTAATCATGCAAATGCTCCACCCCCAATCATAGACCAGGAGCAACAGGAACATCCTTGGGAGAGTAATGGGCTCTCGGATGTATCTCAATGGATTGTCATTGATGAATGCACTGGGGATGTTGAGGAGGAGGACAACACTTTACACCTACATGATTCACTTCAACAGGAACACTCTTCAGGGGACATACACACTGTCTTGCACAAAAGGGACCCTGTCAATCATCAAAGGAAACAGGTCTTGGTAGTAGGTGACTCCCTCCTTAGAGGAACGGAAGCCATCATTTCCAGACCGGATGGGATGGCTCGAGAAACATGCTGCCTCCCGGGGGCAAAAATACACCATATCACTCAGAGGCTCAGCAGGCTCCTAAAGCCCCATCACCCTCCCCACCTTATGTTGATTCATGTAGGTACCAATGACACCGCTAGGCATACTTTTCAAAAGATCACAAATGATTTTCGAGCTCTGGGAACAAAGCTAAAACTGTATAATGTACATGTGATCTTTTCATCCCTCCTCCCTGTTGTAGGACACGGCTCTACAAGGGCCGGAAAAATAGTACAGGTCAATAACTGGCTCAGAAAATGGTGTCAAGAGGAGCATTTTGGCTTCCTTGACCATGGTCTACTCTTCCAAGAGGATGGACTACTAGCAAGCGATGGGGTGCATCTCACACAAGTAGGAAAACATCTTTTTGCACACAGACTCACAAACCTCATCAGGCGCACTTTAAACTAGATCCACTGGGGGAGGGGAACAACAGCCTGGCGAACACTATATTACCCACGACCACAGGGAACCATCGAAAGGCTAAACGGAGGGCTGCACAAACACAGCAAGGACCAAGTACAGAGAGCACAATAATCCCAAATAAACAGTTCGAGGGGAGGTCACAGGGGCTTACATGTCTTTACACTAATGCTCAGAGCATGGGAAATAAGCAAGATGAACTCCAACTCCTAGCGCAGCACCACACATACGATGTCATAGGCATCACTGAAACCTGGTGGGATGACTCCCATCACTGGAATTTAACCATTGAGGGCTATAACCTCTTTCACAGAAATAGAACAAAGGGGAGAGGAGGGGGAGTAGCTTTATATGTCAAAAACAGTTACGTTGCAGAAGAAATGCAAGACTGTAATCCGGGAAACCAGCTTGAAAGCATCTGGATAAGAATCAAGGGAACCGGGACTCAAAAAGATCTTGTTGTGGGTGTCTACTACAGACCTCCAAGTCAGGATGAAGGACTTGATGAAGCCTTCTGTCAACAGCTGACCAAACAGGCACAAAGAAGAGATATAGTAGTCATGGGTGATTTCAATTATCCCGATATCTGCTGGAAAACAAACTCAGCCAAGAGTACAAAGTCCAACAAATTCCTCACTTGCCTTGCAGATAATTTTATGGTCCAGAAGGTAGAAGAGGCAACAAGGGGATCAGCAACTCTTGATCTAATCTTAACAAATGTGGAAGACCTGATCAATACAGTTGAAGTAGTTGGATCCTTAGGGGCAAGTGACCATGTGCTCCTGCAGTTTGCAATACAAAGGAATGCTGAAACTAAGACAAGTCAAACACGCATTCTGGACTTTAAGAGAGCTGACTTCCAAAAAATGAAGGAATTACTGAGCGCCATTCCATGGACACCGATATTAAAAAACAAGGGAGTTAAGGATGGATGGGAGTTTTTCAAAAGTGAAATACTCAAGGCGCAAATGCAAACAGTGCCAACAAAGAAGAAAAATAAGACAAGTGCAAAGAAGCCAGAATGGATGTCCAAAGAACTTCTAACTGAGCTAAAGCTCAAAAGTGACATGCACAAGAAGTGGAAAAGGGGAGAAATCACCAAAGAAGAATTCAAACGTATAGCCAACACCTGTAGGGAAAAGGTTCGCAAGGCTAAAGCACAAAATGAGCTCAGGCTTGCCAGGGACATAAAAAACAACAAAAAAGGCTTTTTTGCTTACGTTGGTAGAAAAAGGAAGAAAAAGGAGGCGATAGGGCCATTGCAAGGAGAAGATGGGGTGATGGCGACAGGTGACAGGGAAAAGGCAGAACTACTTAATGCCTTCTTTGCCTCGGTCTTCTCAGAAAAAGAAAGCCATCTTCAACCTCAGCAACACGGAATGGACGAAGGATTGGGGGAAATCCAACCCCAAATAGGGAAACAAGTTGTCCAGGAACACTTGGCCTCTCTAAACGAATTCAAGTCCCCAGGGCCAGATCAGCTACACCCAAGAGTACTGAAGGAACTAGCGGAAGTTATTTCAGAACCACTGGCAATTATCTTCGAGAGTTCTTGGAGAACGGGAGAAGTCCCAGCAGATTGGAGGAGGGCGAATGTGGTCCCTATCTTCAAGAAGGGAAAAAAGAACGACCCAAACAATTACCGTCCGGTCAGCCTCACATCAATACCAGGCAAAATTCTGGAAAAGATCATTAAGGAAGTGGTCTGCGAACACTTAGAAACAAATGCGGTCATTGCTAATAGTCAACACGGATTTACCAAAAACAAGTCATGCCAGACTAATCTGATCTCTTTTTTCGATAGAGTTACGAGTTGGGTCGATACAGGGAATGCTGTGGATGTAGCGTACCTGGATTTCAGTAAGGCCTTCGACAAAGTCCCCCACGACCTTCTGGCAAACAAACTAGTAAAATGTGGGCTAGACAAAACTACGGTTAGGTGGATCTGTAATTGGCTAAGCGAACGAACCCAAAGGGTGCTCACCAATGCGTCGTCTTCATCATGGAAAGAAGTGACAAGTGGAGTGCCACAGGGCTCCGTCCTGGGCCCGGTTCTGTTCAACATCTTTATTAACGACTTAGACGAAGGGTTAGAAGGCACGATCATCAAGTTTGCAGATGACACAAAACTGGGAGGGATAGCTAACACTCCAGAAGACAGGAGCAGAATTCAAAACGATCTTGACAGACTAGAGAGATGGGCCAAAATTAACAAAATGAAGTTCAACAGGGACAAATGCAAGATACTTCACTTCGGCAGAAAAAAATGGAAATCAAAGATACAGAATGGGGGACGCCTGGCTTGACAGCAGTGTGTGCGAAAAAGACCTTGGAGTCCTCGTGGACAACAAGTTAAACATGAGCCAACAATGTGATGCGGCTGCTAAAAAAGCCAACGGGATTCTGGCCTGCATCAATAGGGGAATAGCGTCTAGATCCAGGGAAGTTATGCTCCCCCTCTATTCTGCCTTGGTCAGACCACACCTGGAATACTGTGTCCAACTTTGGGCACCACAGTTGAAGGGAGATGTTGACAAGCTGGAAAGCGTCCAGAGGAGGGCGACTAAAATGATTAAGGGTCTGGAGAACAAGCCCTATGAGGAGCGGCTTAAAGAGCTGGGCATGTTTAGCCTGCAGAAGAGAAGGCTGAGAGGAGACATGATAGCCATGTACAAATACGTGAGGGGAAGTCATAGGGAGGAGGGAGCAAGCTTGTTTTCTGCTGCCCTGCAGACTAGGACACGGAACAATGGCTTCAAACTACAGGAAAGGAGATTCCACCTGAACATCAGGAAGAACTTCCTCACTGTGAGAGCTGTTCGACAGTGGAACTCTCTCCCCGGGGCCGTGGTGGAGGCTCCTTCCTTGGAGGCTTTTAAGCAGAGGCTGGATGGCCATCTGTCGGGGGTGCTTTGAATGCGATTTCCTGCTTCTTAGCAGGGGGTTGGACTAGATGGCCCATGTGGTCTCTTCCAACTCTACTATTCTATGATTCTATGATTCTATGATTCTATGAGGCATTTATGTTGCATAGGAAACAATGGAAGGAAACCACTTCTCCTTGTGGATTGAGGTGAGAGGGAAGGCGAGCAATGCAGGCTTGCCTTCCCTGAGGGGGTAATTTATGCCATCACATGTAAAAATAATAATAATAAAACATGCCCAGAGCAATACAATATAATAAAATATAAAAAGAACATATCATAACACAATTAAAACAATACAATAGATAATAATATACATTACAACAAGAAGTCAAAGAAACAGTAAAAACAAGGGCGGGCCGCATGAACACAGAGATAAAAACTCAGGTGAGAGAGACAAAGGAATAAACCACAGGGGACAGGGACATATGAAAGTGGAACAGTCTAGAGGATAGATGTTGGAGGGGAGTAACAAAGGAATATATATATATATATATATATATATATATATATATATATATATTCGTGTCAGGAGCAACCGAAGTTGCTTCTGGAGTGAGAGAATTGGCCGTCTGCAAGGACGTTGCCCAGGGGACGCCCGGATGTTTTGATGTTTTTACCATCCTTGTGGGAGGCTTCTCTAATGTCCCCGCATGGAGCTGGAGCTGATAGAGGGAGCTCATCCGCACTCTCCCCAGGTGGGATTCGAACCTGGCAACTTTCAGGTCAGCAACCCAACCTTCAAGTCACTTAGTCCACTACGCCATCTGGGGGCTCCAAAGGAATATATATATATGTCATATAAAGGAATATATGACAATTACTCTCCAAAAGCACAGCGGAAGAGCCATGTTTTTTAAAAAAAGTCCTCTCCCTTGCAGGGCCGGCCGGAGATAATTTTTGATGTTAAGCAGGGGTGCTGAAAAGTGCCCACGCCACCGGCCCCGCCTCCCGCGCCCTGGCCCCGCCTCCCACGCTGCGTGGGAGGCGGGGCCAGGGCGAATAGTGCGGGAGGCAGGGCCAGAGTTGCCCCCCCGCCCAGCGTTCCCTGGCCCCGCCTCCCACGCAGCGTGGGAGGCGGGGCCAGGGCACGCTGGGCGTGGGGGGGCAGAGTTGACCCCGCCTCCCACGCTACTCTCGCTTGCCCGTCTGGCCTTTTCTAGCTGGCCAGACTGCAGCGGAGGTCCCTCCAGGCCGCGATTGCGTTGGACCAATTGTAATTTCCGGGCCGTCTTCAAGGGAAGCCCCACATAGAGCGCATTACAGTAGTCCAGTCTAGAGGTAACTAAGGCATGGACCACCGTGATCAAGTCAGACTTCACGAGGTATGGTTGCAGTTGGCGCACACGTTTGAGTTGTGCAAAGGCCCTCCTGGCCACTGCCGACACCTGTGCCTCAAGCGTCAACGCTGAATCCAGGAGGACCCCCAAACTGCGGACCTGTGATTTCAGGGGGAGTGCGACCCTGTCCAGCACAGGTTGCCACCCAATACTCCGATCCGACGAACGACTGACCAGGAGGGCCTCTGTCTTGTCAGGATTGATTCTCAGCTTGTTCCTCCTCATCCAGTCCGCCACAGCGGCCAGGCACTGGTTCAGCATCCGAGGGGCTTCCTTGGAATCAGGTGGAAACGAGTAGTGGATTTGCGTGTCATCTGCCTAGAGATGGCAACGCCCTCCAAAACTCCGGATGACCTCTCCCAGTGGTTTCATGTAGATGTTAAATAGCATGGGGGATAAGATAGACCCTTGCGGGACCCCACAGGTCAAAGGCCAGGGGTCCGAGCAGGAGTCCCCCAGCTTCACCATCTGGCAGCGGCCCTCCAGGAAGGACTGGAGCCACAGCAAAACCGTGCCACCGAGCCCCATCCCAGAGAGCCTCCCCAGAAGGATACCATGGTCGATGGTATCGAAAGCCACTGAGATGTCCAAGAGAACCAGCAGGGTCACACTCCCCCTGTCCAGTTCCCTGCGGAGGTCATCCACCAAGGCGACCAAAGCCGTCTCGGTGCTGTACCCAGGCCTGAAGCCAGACTGCGAGCATTCCAGAAAATCAGTGTCATCGAGAAACCCCTGGAGCTGCGTGGCAACCACTCGCTCCAGAACCTTGCCCAGAAATGGGAGGTTGGAGATTGGTCTGTAGTTGTTACAAACAGATGGGTCTAACGAGGTCTTTTTTAGTAGCGGCTTTACCACAGCTTGCTTAAAACAGGATGGAACTGACCCCTGACCCAGAGAGGCATTTATTATAGCCACAAACCACTCCAACAACCCATCTTTGGCCAGCTTAACCAGCCAAGAGGGACAAGGATCCAGAGCGCAAGTGGTCGCCCTCACAGACCCAAGAATCCCCTCCACGTCATCAGGAAGAACAAGCCGGAAAGAATCCCACAAAATAGGACAGACAGGTGCCTCGGTTACCTCCGCTGAAACCACAGTTAAGCTGGAGTCCAACTCACGGCGTATCTGAGCAACTTTGCCTGCGAAATGGTGCGTGAACTCGCTGCACCGAGTTGCCAAGTCATCGGGAAGCTCCTGGGTCTCTGGAGGCCGCAGGAGCTCCCCAACAATTCGGAACAACTCCGATGGCCTGTTGGCCGCAGACGCTATGCAGGCAGTTGTGAAAGCTTTCCTGGCTGCTTGCAAAGCCACGGAGTAAAGCCACGGGCTTTAGCCCGTACTTGGTTGGACACATCCTGAGATTTCCTCCAGATGCACTCTAGTCCCCTCCTCGCACGCTTCATCACGGCCAGCTCCTCAGTGAACCAAGGAGATGACGCGACTCTACGCAGCGAGAGGGGACGTTTGGGAGCGATCGTGTCCAGTGCCCTTGTCAGTTCACTATTATAGTGATCAGCCAGGACATCGACAGGATCTCCAGTCTCCAGAAGAGGAAGATCCCCAAGAGACTTCAGGAGTCCATCCAGATCCATCAGCCTCCTGGGGCAGACCATCTTAGTGGGTCCACCACCCCTGCGGAGGTTAGAAGACACGGCAAGACTTAAACAGATCAGATGATGGTCAGACCATGACAATGGAAGGATGTTTTGCTCTTCCACTCTGACTGTCCCACCGTCCACAATAAAGACAAGGTCCAGCGTGTGTCCTGCCTGATGTGTGGGCCCAGATATAACTTGAGTCAGCCCCATGGTCGTCATGGCAACCATGAAATCCTGAGCTGCACCTGTTAATGTGGTCTCGGCATGGATGTTAGTCTCCCAAAACTATGAGTTGTTGGGAGACCAAGGCCGCATTAGAGACCACTTCTGCTAGCTCGGGCAGGGAGACTGCTGGGTCGTGGGGTGGACGGTACACCAGCAGAATCCCCAAGCTGTCTCGGGCTCCCACCTTCAGCAGGACACACTCAAACCTCGAAGATTGCGGAACGGCGCATCTGATCAGGGCGATGGACTGCCGGAAGATCACTGCAACTCCTCCTCCCCGCCCCCCAACCCTGGCCTGCTGATGCACCCCGAAACCCGGTGGACACAGCTGGGTGAGATTCACCCCACCCAGCTCATCTAACCATGTCTTGGTGATGCATGCCAGATCCGCCCCCTCATCCAGGATCAAATCCTGGATGACAGCTGTCTTACCGTTGACGGATCTGGCATTCAGAAGCAGGACCCTGCTCCCTAATGTATATAGGCCAAACGAGCAGGGAAGTCAAAGTCTGTATTTTAGAACACAAAAGTAAGATCAGGAAACATTCTACTGATTCGATTTTTTATAAACATTTTCAAGATCTAAAACACAATCCTGAATCTCTCTGGGTCCGGGTTCTAGAAGTCGTCACACCCTCCAAAGGCATAGATTTCCAGACAAAGCTCCTACAGCGTGAATCTTTTTGGATTTTCACACTCCAAATGGAACATCCAAAGGGGTTGAACAATCCCAACTCTTATGACTGTTTCTTGCAAAGATTGATAGTCTTCCTTTAAATGTGACTCTGGAGTAACAGCAACTACATTACTTTATAACCACCTGACCATTGTGCTTGCCATTTAAGAGTGAAATTAGTTACTCACTTTATACTCGCATTGGAATCAAACTGTTTGTAGAGTATGTGTGTTAAAACTTAGATCTTTCTGTGACTATGACTTTTACATTATCTTTGTTGTATCGTGTATGTCTCATGTAACTATATCTATTGTAAATAACTAGTAGCCACTATATATGTTCCCTATAGGATTCACATTAAAAAAACTCAAAAAAACAACAACGGAAAAAAGGACTACAATCCACCTGATGAAGACTCTTTTGAGTTGAAACCTGTTGTGGTTTTGGAGTCTACTATCCATAATAAAGAAACAAGAACAATCATTATATATAAGAAGACTCAGTTTGTATATTTGGAACAATTAAAGAACTAAAGAACATTTATTGTTTATGAGGAGTAAATTCATCCTTCAAGAGAAAAATATTGTTTTTACTGTGAATGTAACAGTCCTTTGTTTGAATGTTTAACAACACCTTTTGTATCTGTTTTCATATTGTTGTATTGAACTAAATTTAGGTTTAATGATTTCTGTATTACTGTAATAGTGGATACTTGTCTTTGTAGTTCCAGGGAACCCATTTTCTTTTTGGTTTTTTATGGCAGGTCCACCACATGTGGAAAAAGTCCCTGTTCTCCTAAACCAGTAATATTTTCTTGTTTCCTGCATGTTCCCCAACTGGCTTTAAAAGAAATTTGTGTGATCAGTGGAGCAATGGATGAGAGCAAATGTTAAAAAGTTGAATGGAAGAGTAGAAGGTAGAAATAGTTTTTATAAACTTTACACAGGTCTTCCACATTGGCATTGTTTCAATTGAAAATTAAACCTTAGAAAAGCATCACATAAAACTAGATACTTGTAGTGGAGCACCCAGTAAGTTCATTTGATGTACTGAATCCAATATTTGTTTTCTCCCTTTATAAAAATGGTAGCAGGAAAATTGCTTTCTCTCACGCTCTTTCAGTCTGCTGTGGGAATAAAATATCACTGGTCTCCTTCAGAGGGATGTTGTAGAGATAACTAATATTTATTTATTTATTTATTTATTTTTCAAACTTATATGCCGCCACTCCCCTAGGGCTCGGGGCAGCTTACAAGAACTGGCTAAAATCAACAATTTAAAAACATCTTAACATCTTTAAAACATCTTTAAAAACATCTTAAAAGCATCCTGAAAGCACCTTTTAAAACATCAATAACAGAACTCAAAAGCCTGCCGAAACAGGTGTGTCTTACATGCCCTGCGGAAGGCCGACAAGTCCCGCAAGGCACGAACTTCAGGTGGCAAGGTGTTCCAGAGAGATGGCGCCACTGCTGAAAAGGCTCTGCGTCTAGTTGCTGTTAGACGCAAAGTCTTAAAACTGGGGACTTCCAACAGGTCTTGGTCCTCAGAACGGAGGGATCTCTGAGGTTTATAGGGAGTGAGGCGGTTCCTCAGGTACATTGGCCCTAGACCATGTAAGGCCTTAAAGGTAAGTACCATCACTTTGAAAGTGATCCGGTGCTCAATTGGTAACCAGTGCAGCTGCAGTAAGATTGGTGTTATGTGGCATCTCATCGGGACTCCCGCAAGGAGCCGGGCATCTGCATTTTGCACCAATTTGAGCTTCCAGATCACCGACACAGGAAGGCCAATGTAAAGGGCATTACAGTAGTCCAGTCTCGAGATGACCGTAGCCTGGATCACCGTAGCCAGGTTGTTCCTAGACAGATAGGGGGCTAGCCGTCTAGCCTGCCGAAGATGAAAAAAGGCAGTTTTGCTAACTGCAGAGACCTGGGCCTCCATCGTCAGTGAAGGGTCCAAGAGGACTCCCAGACTCTTTACTAGTGAAGATGGGCGTAGCGCTTCGCCATCCAGGGTTGGCAACTGGATATCCCCACTGCCAGGTCAGCCCAGCCATAGGATCTCCTTCTTTGCTGGATTCACCCTCAACCTACTGGAACGCAACCATCCAATAATGGCCTTGAGGCACTGATAAAAATTGTCGGGTATAGAATCCGGTTGGCCTTCCATCTTTAACACAAGCTGAGTGTCGTCAGCATATTGATAACACTCGAGCCCGAAATCTCAGATCAGCTGAGCAAGTGGTCGCATATAGATGTTAAACAACAGAGGGGAGAGAATGGCCCCTTGAGGCATCCCACAAAGTAGAGGGGACCTTTCAGAGACCAGGCCTCCCCTCTCCACTTGCTGTCCACGGTTGTGAAGAAAGGAGGCCAGCCAATTTAAAGCTGTCCCCCTGACTCCAACAACGGCAAGGCGGTGGATCAAAAGATTATAATCGACTGTGTCAAATGCTGCAGTGAGGTCCAATAACACGAGCAGCACCGACCCGCCCTGATCAAGCTGGCATCGAAGATGATCCGTGATGAAGACCAGCACAGTCTCTGTCCCATGCCCTGCACGAAAGCCTGACTGGAAGGGATATAATCCGGCTGTGTTGTCTAGGAACTGTTGCAACTGCTCCGCTACTGGCCTCTCAATCACCTTGCCCAGGAACGAGAGGTTCAAAACTGGGCGATAGCTGGAGGGAACCGAACGATCTAAATCTGGTTTCTTCAGCAAGAGAGAGACCACCGCCTCTTTTAAACCCTCTGGAAAGACTCCTTGCTCAAGGGAGCTGTTTATTATCTTCAACAGAGGGTCACGTAATCCCTCCAAGCAGGATTTTACCAACCAGGAGGGACACGGATCGAGGGAGCAAGTGGTCGATCTAGCTGCAGCTATAAGCCTATCAACAGCCTCTGCGTCCAGTGGGATGAACCGGTCGAGGGTGGGCCCAGCAAGTGGCCATGGAGTCTCAAGTTCTCTCCTTGTATCAATTGTGGCAGGGAGGTCCCGGCGTAGTAGTGAGATCTTGTCAACAAAATAGCTTTGGAAAGCCTATTAAAGTGTGTGAAGTGCCTTGAGCCCTTCAAAAACTATTTTAATTATTTATTTCAGTTACCATGAACTAAAGGGGTGCTCTGACATATCCTGTCTCATTTCTGACACAAAGATCTACTCTCAGATCACTTTTGTAGTGCCCTTCCTGTTGAGAGGAGAGAATGTATATTCCCAGTGTAGTTCAAGACAGATTATAATGTTCCTCCTGTTCAGTTCTACACAAATAAATTTCGTACTGTCTGTTTTTAATTAGGGATCATGCTTTCCTGTATACTTATTTGACCTTGTCAGTTTTAAAGCCATCTCTTAATGCTTGGTTGGCAGTTTTTAATTGCTCATCAAATGTTGATTACAAAGCTTTCAGAATAACTAGTCATTCTTCACAATGGGTAAGCATTTCAAAACAAACTATCACAACTACAACTAGTGGTTAAAATGACTTGCTAAGTATGTTTATCATACTTATCGTTAGTCAGAACTAAGCCCCCAATTTTTATCAATAACATAATTGGTACACATATTCCCCCATCTGCATCTTCAAAATAAACAAGGCACAACCCATTGCAATTTTTGCTTGTATAAAGAGCCTGGATGGTGTACGGTCATCACAGCAAAAATGAGCAAATTTCTTGCATAGCACCCACTTGAGAGGTGCCTGATTGTCAACGGCAGATTTTGTATGCCTATGATTAAACTGTAATTTAAATAGCAGAACTTCAGCCAATTTTCCCAAAGGTGAGGGAAATAATTTTCCAAAGTTGTGTGGCTTCACCATGGGGTCCTTTGGAAATAAAGTATTTTTTATTTTAAAAAATTGAAGTTTCACATGTTGGCACTTGATTCTTGATTGTGTGGAGAAAATTGTTTAGATTATTGGTATACTTTAAAATGGTTCCTAGACAATACTTTTCATCTCCTGGTTAATTCAACATGGTTTCTTTAATTCATCTCACTTGGCTTTTTTAATTGGAGTGACTTTCTGTCTATTTATCTGTCCATCCATCTTTCTATCAATTTTACTTACAGCTATTGGTTAATTGCAATTCCAATGAAATAAAACTCAGGTTGCATATCTAAAATGCTTAGGACCAGAAGTGCTTTGTATTTTGTAGATACCCAAGTCTAACCATGTAATTAATGTTTCATATACACTCTACATAGCTTGATGTCAATTTTATACACAATATTTTCAATAATTTTGTGCATGAAATTAAGTTTGTGTACCTTGAACCACCAGAAGACAATGGTATTACTACTATATCTGTCAAAAGTCAGATGCCAATAAGAGAGCAAAACAGAGTTTATTAAAGCAAATGTCCAAAAATAGCTCAACAGACACAAAAAAGGTTTAAAACACTTAACTTTCAGTGTTATTAAGCAGATTGAGCGAGAAAAAACCCCAAAAACAAAGACTGGCAAATAATCCGGATTAACCAGACATATAATCCGGATTAAACTTAGAGTCCTAGAACTTGACTCAAGAGTTCACAATGGGCCGAAAAACGAGGGCAAAAACTAAGACAAGCAGTATTGAAGCCCACAAACTCTTCCCAAAACTTAAACATTCAAAAGGAGTTCAAAACCAAACAAATGCCCAAACTGGGCTAAAGGACTGCCCAGTCTGTGCACGGTTCCTCCGTTAATACCTGTTCCCCAGCATCCATTTCCTCTTCCAGATCCCCATCTGAATCCTCCTCAGAAGACTCCCCATCAGTCTCCCTGACCCTCTTCCTTAACAAATCCTCCAACGAGCCCTCCTTGCGAGGGTTTTTCCTTCCTCTCCTGATCCCACCACTATCATCCACAGTCTCCGAAGGCGCATTCACAACAATATCTATATTGCCATATAAAATCCAGATTACAACATTCAAACTGCTACACCAAGCTGGCTCTCTTTTTGCCCAAGCATGTAACCCTCTAAGGCAAGGGTCCCCAAACTAAGGCCCAAGGCCCTCCAAGGTCATTTACCTGGCCCGTGTCCTAAACTTTAGACTTAGGGTTGACCTAAGTCTGAAACGACTTGAAGGCACACAACAACAACAATCCTAATTTTGGACTATTTCATCATAGTCCAGCCCCCAACAGTATAAGGGACTGTGCACTGGCCTTCCACTTAAAAAGTTTGAGGACCCCTGCTCTAAGGGCCCTTCCACATAGCCATATAACCCAGAATATCAAGGGAGAAAATACCACAATATCTGCTTTGAACTTGGTTATCCGAGTCCAAACCGCCATATATTCCAGTTCAAAGCAGAAAATGTGGATTTTAATCAGCTGTGTGGAAGGGCATTAAATCAGTCTATCTCAGGCCCCTTCTACACTGCCATATAAAATCCCTATTACCTGCTTTGAACCGAATTATATGGCAATAAAGACTCATATGACTCAGTTCAAAGTTGATAATGTGGATTATATGATTTGATAATCTGGATTATATAACAGTGTAGAAGAGGCTTCGGTCACCCATGTGGACAATTTTGGAATATTTCAGATTTCGGAATTCTGAATAATGGATATTCGACTCATAGTAAAATTCCTGGATGTCAGCAATTAAAGAAGGGAAAAGTCAAATTAGTTTAAATCACTCAGACTTTAAATAAGTTTATAATAATTTGTATTTTTATAACAGATATTTTTATGCCAAAGGTGAAATTTGGAAACACAATTCCAAAGGAACTGGGCTGGGACTACTGCTGAGCAGGACAGCATTAAAGTATGGAGTCAGAGAACTGTGTGTGCCAAAATGCCTATACTGTTCCAAATCTACTTTATAGCACCCAGATGTTATTATTGCAAAATAGAAATGCTACTCTAATAATTTTCTATCTGCATATTTTTCTATTTGTTGAAGGGGTTGGAAATGATAGTGGACCATCTTGTTCTTTATAAAATTCTATCATTTTTTTGCAGATTCTGTTACTGATATGCATTGTTCTATTTGAATGTGTATTTTGAATGCTTAATCTGTCTAATATACTATGGACATCCACAGAAAAAAAAATACTATGAAGTTACACAACAATATCATTAATTTACAGCCAGCACGGTGTAATGGTTTGATCTCCATTCAGCCATGGAAACCCACTGGGTAACCTTGAACAATTTACAGTCACTCAACTTCAGGGGAAAGCAATGGCAAATCTAAACAAATAATGCCAATAAAACCCAGTGATAGGATTACTTTAGAGTTGGCAGAAATCTGAAAGAGTACAAAGGTCCATAACAGCAATAATCATTAATTATACCAATTATACCCAAAGTGAAACAGAGGAATCAAAGCTATTTCTATGGGACATTTTTGAATATAAGTCTAATACTTGTGTGAACTCCAAAGCTTTATAAACCGAATGAAGTACATTTTAAATTATATAGTTAGTCCCTGCTCTCCTAAACCAAGAATATTTTCAAGAACTATAATTAGGCTAATTGTAAAAGGCTTGCAGTATGACACCTAACTTCAGTCATTAGCACATAGTTTCATAATGAATAGAATTAGTTAGCAATGAATTCATTGCAAAAACCAAAATTTTATTCTGTTATAATTATTCTTATGACTTAGAATGGTCCACCATTAGGCTTTATTACTCATAAAGGTCTCTTTGGAACTGTATCTTTATATTTTTTACAATGTAAATAAAGTTAATCCAGGTGTTTACAATTATTCACTTGAATTACTCTTTGCTGATAATATTCCACCTTTCACTTTTTGAAGCATCCACAAGACAGCACAAGGAAACAGTAGGAACCATGAGATATCAATCCATGTAGCTATAAAAAGCTTGTTAGCTGCAATGATAATACAATGTATGAATATTTTTCTTACAAAGAATGAGATTAAGTTTCAGATCTTCATCTATATTAGTGTGGTCCAACCTTTAGTTACCCGAGGGCCAATCAAACTTTAGTATAGGAATGTTTGGAATTTGAGGGCCAGAGACATTCCAGAAAGAAAATGAATTACATATTGTATTCAAAAACTTTAAGCAGTGAGAAGGGTAAACAATTTTTTTCCAAATGTTAAATTAAAATATTTTCCCAGTAAGAAGAGCAAGGGCTAACAAAAATGAATTGGTGGGCCACATGTGGCCCACGGGCCGCAGGTTGGACCACACTGATCTATATGATTATTAAAATACAGATGCTTTACCATTTAATTTACTAACATGAAGTAGGCACTATGATCAAAAGGAAGGAAAAAAAGAATTCAGTCTTGATCTGAATTGATCTTTATGCTCATTATCTACTTTCACTTCTGGTAGAGGGATGCTAACAACAATAGAACCTATAGGTTCTAACAAGAATTGCAATTGGACCCGAAGTTCTCCAATGCACCCGAAGGCAGCAAACTAGTGTAGGAATACTGGTTGGCAATTCTCCAAGAGAAGGGAAAATGTTAGGGGGTTCAAGAGTGCCACCAAAGATGGTTCTCCACTGAGATTAATGGTAGAGCCAAAACTATGCATGGTCTATTCTCAGCAGCTAATAAACCAGAGCATATCCCAACAAGAACTGCCATCCTTGCACTCTGGTCCAATGAATACTGACTATACCGGATCAGTCAGGGCCTGTACTTGAAATATAGATCATGTATTACAAATTAAGTTACATATCCATGCTAACATTGCCTGTCAGATAATGAAAAAAAAGCATTTTCCTCTAATTACAAAGTTATTTGTGAACATGGTCAATACTGGTGGTTGGGATGGGGCTGCTACCAATCACATCAGCTTTCAGATGGCTTACAGATTGTATCAAGTGGAATTCTGCCTAAGCTTTAGCAGATTCTGGTTGGAAGCCTTCCCAGAATTGCTTTTGCAGGCCAATGAATCTTGTAATTTCTGTAGTATGAGAAAGTCATTATTTTTTTTAATAAATGGATTTTACAATTCAATTTTTTCCAATCCTGATTTCACACTTTCTTAACTGAACATGGAAGCTGAAGCAATCTGCAGATGAAAAAGAATATGTTTCTGTACTTGCAATGTATCCCCTGAAAGAAAGAAATTATGTTTGACTTGGTCACATTGGAAAAATAAGAAAAAACTATTGTAAAAGATTTATATGATCTGAAGAGAAATGAAGACATGTGCTTCAATCAATAAGGGCAGGAGCCCATTAATGCATGCATTTGAAAAATTCACACAAAAATACAAGATATTTCTCCATATCTGTATGGAACTATTATGGATTTGGAGATGGGAAAAGGAGAAAGCACAGAAAAAGTGACTAGATAGATTGGCCCCAAACTGAGCAATATGGCAACTGTAAGATAGTTATAGATTTACATTTGTTCTTCTAGTAATCTGGACTTTGGCAAAAAGAATAGGAAAAGAACAGAAAGATTTCAAGCTATCAAGACTACATGAAAACAGAGATGTTTTCCTCAATGAAAGTGACAACAAAACTGAAAAATACTGTTTTGACTGAACCGTCGGCCACTTTCCTGCATTTTCTCTTTCTTGAAAGGCTGAAAAATGAAAATTGCAGCAACTAGAAGTGAAAATGATGATGCTAACACCTTAATGTGTTTCGTTTTCTAGTACCTTTTGTCACTTTTTCATAATCATTTGGTTTTTGCAAATTCTTTTTGCAAATTCTTTTTAAAATGACCTAGAGTCATTTTTCTTTTTCACTACCCTAAAATGTCATCCCAATGGGTTAGGTATAACATATAAATGGGGGGGGGGGGGGGAGAGAGTAAATTAAAATGAATTATATTTTTGCACACCCAGATCATTCTACAATATAAACCAATTCTTTACAGGTAGAATATAATCCACTACTTATGTGCACATTTAAATATACTATGTATTCAAGTGCTAATAATCTCCATCGCTTTTCCTTAATGAACAATATTGTAACTGCAGTCTACTTTACGTTTTACTTCTATAAAAACAACTGAATGCAAAGCACTCAAAAACTAGATGCTAGGTACATGTTATCCATGTAAACTAATTCCAATTAATAGACTTTAATAAAGTGCATATATAGTGCACATGCTTAATTCAGAGAATTGCTCATAAATAAGAGAAACAACATAGCAGACAAAATATTAGTAGACACAATATTTTTAAAATTTTCATCTTCAGCTTGTATTTACTCAAACATTTCTGAGGAAGGAATTGCTATTACTCTGTAAACAGCAACTAGTGGAAAGTTTTTGACATGCGTAGAATACTGCAAAACCATAATATAACACACAAAAAACCATAGTGTGACTGTGCTTCGAATCTTGTGTAGAGTTTGGCTTATCCTATCTCAAAAGGATATAGCAAAGGGCAGTGGAAATAAACATCCTCCTGAAGTTGGTTTTTTGTTTTCAGTCCACAGGTTTTACATAGAGACCTTAAAGCCTCTTGCACCTCCAAATGAGACTTTCACTACTTCTATGAGAGTAGACATTTAGTATAATGCCAAGTTGTTTTTTAAAAAAAAACTTTGTTTGTGTTTTCAAATACATTACAACTTGTACCCTTGGTTCACTTCTGACATGATAAATAAATAAATAAATAAATACATGGGAGAATAGTTTAGAGTTACCAACTCTACAATTCCCGCAGCATCCTAGAGAAAATGGGAAGCTATTTTTGGTGTTCCCCACACATACATTCAATGGTAAGCATGTTGAATTGCAAAAGTATTGTGCTAGAGACATATGCTTTAATCCAACACTGGTGACAATAGAGCTCCCACCCCTCCCCCTTTTCCCCTTCAATCCTCCAAGCCACCAGAAAACAGACCTTAGGTGATTTTCAAGCCCCCTCCCCCACAGCTGTTTTATGGACACACAAGGGAGAGTTGGAATCACCCATTGTGATTCCTTTGTGTGTAAGCCCTTAAATGATCAAGGGATCAGAGCATAATCTCCATCAGGAAAGGCTACTGAAGAATTCGAATATGAAAAATGCTTAATTTGTGACTACTCAATACACTGAATAAACTTGTCCTTGAAGTTTCTTCAAAGGAACTGCAACAATTCAAAGTTAAGCTAAGAAGGGCACCTCTGGCAATCTCACTAAGCACTTGCTTGTTCTGAAATACGTACACACACTGTATTCACTTATTGTCACTGCCGAGACTGCTTTGAATAAAGCTTTTCACAATGAAAAACAGGCAAATGAAAGAAGTGGTTATATTTAACAGACATGAGGCTGAAGATTCTTCTCCCTAGAAAGTGACATGAAGTGATTTTCAATAAACGATAACAAAGAAAAGGCACGATAAGAGGAATCGAGTGTGGGTGGGTAGGTGTGAGAGTCAACGAGACTAGGAGGAATCAATTGACAGATTAAGATGAAAGGTACAATGGAGTTGTACAATCTGTTGAAAGGCAGAAAGAACTTGTAGTTTTGGGGAAGACACTAACTGTCCTCATAGTGCCCATAATCTAAAAACCACCAATTACACGAACAGGAGAAATGAGCCTTTAGCTAAATATAGGCCGTTCAGTATGTCTTTAACAGCCTGTGTCATTTCCACAGCTCCCAGATGGTGCGATAAGGTTCTAATTAAGAGTTCTCACTTGATGCAATTTGATAGAGTTACAACTATGCAGTGGCACTTCAAATTATATAAAAGACAATAAACCTCTCTTCCATTTACTAGGCTCTATTCTCCACAATTATACTGTGGAAGTTATGGATAGAAAGATTATGTGTTCAGACTCATAGGTCCAATACAAAAGAGTTCAACTGCAGCTGAGATTGTTTAATTATGCTGAATTTGAATGTTTTCCTTCCTTGTACTTCCTTAATGAGATTATTTATTTATTTATTTATTTCATGTAAAAAGCACTGCATAAATAAGTTTAAAACTGATAAAAATGGATCACAAGCAGCTAAATAGTTTTGGACAAAAAACGGACATCAGCGACTGCATTGTCTGTAGCTTTAAATGGTTCTTCCTCTGTGCATGAGGCAGCTCACTGTGGGAAAGCATACAAATGTAGGGTTGTTTGTTCTGCTCCACAGTTGCACAAAGTGGAGGATTCTTCTAGTTAGTGCCATTTTGCCAGATTGTCTTTTGATCTGTCAACTCTGCTTCTGAGTCTGTTCAGGGACTTCCAAGTTGCCTATTCTTGGTTTACTCTTGGAAGCAGACCCTCATGGGGAGCCATCCAGTTGGAATTGCCTGATTTTGCTGCAAACAAGGATATTCTGGCTGGCATTGGAGGAACATTTAGAGGAGTGGTGAGTCTCATAAAACTTTTCCTTGATTTAAGTCTACTGGAAGGAAGCTGATAGCCATACAGTGGGTGGATTCACAGTGTTTAACCTTATTTCTCTTGCAGTTGGCACCAACTTCCCATTGCACTTGGGGGAGCAATGCCAGCTAGCTTATAGAATCTATCAACAGATGTAGATTTAAGACATCCTGTAATTATTCTACATGTTTCATTCACCTGTTTCGCGTGGGCAGATTTATGCCTGATGGGGCAGGCATACTCAGCAATTGAGTAATACAAGGCCAAGGCTGATGTTCTTATTAATTTTGGGTCTGCAGCCCATGCATTATTAGTAAGTTTCAGCAGGATGTTATTGTGTGCAGCTACTTTGGTTGATGAGATCATACAAACCAATTGCCATGATACAAATCGTTTGATTTAATATAACCAGTAAGTTAAGATTTGTGAGATACAGAGGAACTGGGATAGGAGAAAGAAGTGAAAATATATCATTTTTGTTTTTACATTGTTTGTAAAAATTTAACCAACATTATTTTCCCATCCTCCTTCATTGGATTGTGAGTATTAATCCTTCCGCTTCTTGCATGAAAACATATTTTGATATGCATTTTCCCCAATGTACCAATTTGAATGCTTGTTCCTCATTGACTAGAGTGTGTTTGCATTCATTTTTCATATTTTACTGATGTACGTTTTTCAAACATACTTCTGAGGCTGGATCTATGGTGCCATATAATGTAGTTTCAGAGTACAGATTAACTGCATTGAATTGGATTTAATGAGGGCCTTTCCAGATCCTGGGATATAGGGCCTGTCTGGAAGGGCCCTGAATCTACACTGCCATATAATCCAGTTCAAATCAGGTAATCTGCATATGACTGTAGATCCAGCCTGATTTTATGCCCCTCTCTTCTTCTTCCTTTTTTGCAGAAATACATAGCAACTATAGATTTCTCTTCCCTTAGCAGTCTTCGGAAGTGAAAAATTGTCTTCTGCGGGCAAATATGATCTCAACACATTATGTTTTCATTACCTGGGATAGTGTGTAGTTTCTTGTTTTCTAGTTGGTTAATCAGTATATACAATTAGGAAAAAATTGGAAACCATGTCATGTCATTGGAAAGGCATGAGAATTAATCTGCTGCAAGTCTTCTTGACTGTATGTTCTGAAAGTCAGCTATCATCTTGGACTATAAAGATTAAGAAAATGCAAGACTTCTGGGAGAATTTTCAATCAAATGTAACTTTTGGTAGACTGTTTTAAACTTAGAATTCTGATTGTGGGAGGTAGGTGGAAGTTGAATGAGATGGTGAGGAGTTTGTACAAGTAAGAAAGCTATTCAGTCTCCACATGCAAAGGCTTGAACTGAAGGTTTAGAATATTTAAGGTCTAAGACTTTTATCTGGACCAAGGCCCAGGACCATTTGATAACTTCTTATTTAATTGAAATTCATTTAAAAGAGTTTGCCATTAAGAATGCAGGGGTCCTGTATCAACAATGAAAGAATGCTCAAGTTCTACAGTCTTAAACTCTGATAAGTCTCCTCTTTCTCACTCTCATTTTTTAATCATAGTAGTTTATTTGTATTTTGAATTTAAGGAAGCCCAAAGCAATAAACTCTATTGTACAAAACCAAATAAAAATCCATGCAATGCAATACCACAAGACATCTTTTTTATATCTATATTTTCATAGATCCAAATAGCCCAGATGGCTGAGCTTGAAAAATATCTGAGATAAATTTCAACTTTCTGCAGAATGCCTGCAAGCATATTCATCTATGTAAATTAATGAGCAAAGATGACTTTATTCACAGTCGTACAAGCCAGAGCAAACAAAAAACCACTAGCTGCAAGTGTGGACATTTCACAAATGCACATGTAGAGGTGCTCAGAAAAACTCTTGAGATATGCACATAGTTTGAATGTGAGAAGTGTAATAATTTACTGGATTGTGCCATATGCTCAGAGGTAAAAATTGAACTTATTGAATTTTCTAAGAAATCAAGGATTGGAGTGAAGGAGATGTTTAAGACGGTTCACCTGCATTTGGCAGGACCTTTTACAAAAAGTGAAGGAGGTTCTGAGTATGCCTTATTGATGGTAGATAGACACACAAGATTTGGTTATACTTACTTCCTAAAAGATTTAAAGGAAGATTTAAAGGTTGCAAAAGTGTCAAAGTGGATAGAGATGGTTGAAAGGGTTTATGATAAACATGTATGTCAAATGATTTTTGACAAAGGTCTTGATGTGTGTGATGAAGAAATGCAGAAATTGTTGAAACAAAGGATGTGAAGTTTAAAGATATTAGATCATTTAAATTGTTTGAAGAGGGTGTTTGAAGAAAGAATGAAGTCAAACCTTTCCACAAGCCTGATATTGAATCAGATGATGGGTGGGCTCCAATATGTGAATTGACACAAGTGTTGCCAAACCACCAGAAGTGGTAAAATGATGTACTGTGACCAGAGTGACTGTTTATTTGTCTGAACGGGAACTGCAGAATGTTTGTTTGTTCAGAGAGTTAACCAATTTAAGAGTGATTGAGTGTTTTCCAGTAGCAGCGAATGGCACCAGGGTGTAGACATGCAGTAGGCAGAAATCTACAAACGAGCCAGTGTTAGTAGACAGATAGCCTGGCAGTATTAAGTGAAAAAGAAAAATTCACAAGAATCAGAGATTCAAAAGGAGTGAATCACACATGATAAAGCAAAAGATTTTCAGAGGTCATGAAAACAATGAGTTGATGAAATTGAAATAAATGTATTGTGATATGTTGCAAGATTTAATTGTAATAATAAAGATGCGTCAAGAGAGAAAATGTATTGCAACCAATGTATTTTACATGTGATTGTAAGAGACTGTATGTAACATGTGTTTAACATGTAAGAATTCCAGAAGTTATGTGCTATAGAGTTATAATGGAGTTTAAGCAAGTGTTTAGAGTGTTAAGTGGAAAAGCACTGATTATCATTTCAGAGGGGAATTGTTGGTTTATTTTGGGTGTAAGGATGAAATGATGAATCAAGTGTTTTTACTGTTTGCAACTGTGTATACCAGACATGTGTTCCAGTATCTTGAATGTTAACGGCAGGCCAGTTTGAGTGATGGCCTGCAATAGCCAATAGGTCGTGACTTCCGGCTGGAGAAGACTTTCATCATTCTACTGTGGAATGTGCTCTTATCAGTAGTGTGTGAGTGCTGTGCTGAATGGCAAGGAGAAAGCACGTCTGCAACGAGTGATGGACTTTGTATCTTGTAAATACTTTTGTATTTGTATATGGAATAAAGCCTGTGTTCAGCTGATTTGCGACTGTTTGTCAGTACTGCTTCTCTGGACAGGCAAGCAGTCTGACCAAGGATGAATTGGTGAGAGTCAAAGGATCACCAATAAATCACGGTGCTGCAGAGATGCCTCTTGGTTTAAAATAAAGATGAAAATTGGTGACAAAATCTTGGAAAATGGATTTTGGGAGATTACTGCCTATGTTGGCTCAGGGATTCAAGGAGCTATACCAAAAAGGAACATTTCTCTATATTTTGCACTAAATATGGGAATGTACCTAGTTCAGACATTTTTTTTCAAACTGCAATTCCCACTACTCTTTTGGATAAATGGCAGAGTATCTTTGACAGGAAACTGATGTGAGCACAATCTATATTGGTAAACACCTAAAACTATTGATTCTTCAATTTAAGAGTATTATAGTATATAATTTGGCTCTAAAAAGAAAGTATAATAGATGCCCTGCTTTATTACATGGCATTGACATTTTAAAGGAAATAACAATTCCAATACCCAATAATTAAGCTTCAGCCCCTCCTAGACTGCCACTTTTTCAAAAGCTTTTCTATACTTCAAAGAAAGACTATTCTGGGGAAAAAAGTTAATGAGACTTATGACAAGATGATGGAGTAAAGGTTTATCAATTTGTCTTGCTTCACCAATCAAATCAAACACTTCATTTGGAGTTTCCATATGCCTCATAAAGCTAATAATGCATTTAATCTGCATATTCACTATCATTAACTTCTATCATGGCATCATGGCATCCATCATCATTCTCATTGCCTGAGACAAACATCACTTAATTAAATCAATATTACGTAGAATTACTGTGAAATGAGAATACAAAAATAGTGTGCCTCCATTTTACAGGTGGAAAAAATAAGGCAAAGGAATATCACATAATATTCTACTCCCTGATCAATGAGAACAGCTGTCCTGACTGTCGAACACGATGATGTAATTTTTTCAGTGGCAGTTGCTCTGAATGTACATCTCTCCCCAGTTTTACATTGCCATATAATACAGTTTCAGAATGCAGTTTAACATTATATGGAAGCAACATATCATCATTAACCTATGATAATATCACATTTCCAGATAATGCATTATATGGAAGTGTCATATCATAAGCAATCACTCATGGGGGAGTATAATTGTCTTTCAAGGGTAGAATCTTGGCAGTGGATCCATAAGTGACTTTAGAGACCTATTCTAGATCCACATGGTCTTTCACAATGAGGACAGATGGAAGGTAGAAGTGTAGACTCATTCAGTTCAATACAGTTAAGCTGCATTCTAAAATGGTTTACGTGGCAATGTAGATGGGGCCTGAGTTTTATGTGGGAATACTTCTGGAACATGGCCATACAGCCCGGACTACATACAACAACCCTAAGATTAAACAGCTAGATTGCCTCTATATTTATCAGCCGCAGCAGCAAAATATCTTGTGGAGCTTTTGTGATGCCATCTCATCCTCAAGATGTTCGCAAAAAGAACTCTGTTATATCAAACTAATATTGTGTGGTGCACAGTATCCAGTTTGAAACATTGGTCAGTCAGATGAATCGAGGACTAAGGATCTGAATTATAGCCTAAAATGTTGTTGTGGTAATCTCTGAGCGGTTAGACTCAATTTAACCCTCTCTGGGGGAGATTCCACCAAAATCAGCAGAGTAGCAAAAACAAAGCTTTCAAATGCAACAGTTACTTACACTGGCGAGCAAGAGAAGCCTTTTAGGATTGCAATGGACTGCAGAGTCTCAATAAAAGTTCAAAAGTATTTATTCAAGTAAAAAGAACTCCATTGTAGATAGAAAGGCTTGGGAGCTGTCTAGATTACTATAGACTGGTTTCTAAGGAAAAATAAGAAAGGAAAAATAACAAACATCTACATAGTTACGTCTTGCCAGGAGAGATGGCAGGATGCTGCTTGTTAGCTTGAAGAACAAAGGGAGAAGAGAGAACCAAAAAATGGTTCCAACCGCATGGTCCAGTTTATTGGGGCCATAAAAGACATTCTGACCAATGGGAAGTTAGTGTCCCTAAAGATTTACATTTCTACTAACTTCAAAGTAAGGGATGTGACGTAAACAGGATAGAGTGAAACACAGTAAAGCCTATCTAGGCATGCTTTGGAAACAGGGAAAGGATTCCCTCAATCTAACTCTATCATCTATCTAACTACATTTGGACTTGAGTAGTCCAGGATGATTTTCCAACAAATGTAACTTTTACAACTCTTGCTCCTTGAGACTCACAAGGGGTAGTCTCCGATTAATTATTCCTGCTATCACCATTGGAAGAGTTAAAGTCATACTTATTCCATTTAACAGTCAAAATAATTGCCACTAATTCACGTGATTTTGTTTAATCTAAGGTAATGGTCAACATAATTAGCCTGTCTGGCACTGAATTTCATAAATAAAGTAGTGTCTGTGTGAATATGTATTCTTTCTCCCTTTCCTTCATGTCTTTTCTCCAGCCTTGGAACTCAAGGTGGTTTATAAAGTTAACACGCCTGCAGCTAAAAGTCTATATCATACAAAAATGAAAATATAAACAAAAAGTCAATAGACTTAAAGGGAACTAAAAGTATGCCTATTTAAAAGAAAAACACTGCAATTTGGGTTGAAGGGAATAAAATTTACATTTGTAATATTTGGTGGCCCATTTAATGAATTCCTTTGAAAACAGAATGGGGAGGAGGGAACTGAAAAGCTGGGCAAAACAGATAAAGAGAGACAGATTTATCGACTACTGGAGAGGATGGAGTTAAGTCCGCATTATACGTGAGGCAGGGGTCTGCCACGTGGGGCTCCTGGAGAAGATCTTGCAGTGTCTTTTCTCCCTCTCCGACAGTGGAAAAGTTCCTTAGCCTCTTTCTCCAGAGAGGGCCCTGCTGGGAACTCACTTTTCTAGCAGCACTCGCAAGGGGAGGACATTGAAAAGTCTCTGAGTTCCTCTCGGAGCATAATGGGAGTTGAAGTTTTTTCTCTCTCCCTGTTTCTCAGCCAATAAAAGGCCTGGTTGTGTACATTCTCTGACTGGCTGAGAATGGACATAACCAGCGACTACAATTCCCAGAACCCTCTCTTGCGGTTTATCTTATTTTTAAAATTGGTAAAAATTTTAAAGAATTCTAAAAAATCAGTAGATTAGTGAATTGGTGAAGCCTCATTACAGGGTGATCTATTATCATCATGAGAAGGCTGGCAGTCAGATATATATATCTTTTTTATTTATTGTTTTCCTTTTTACTTATTGAGAGACATGAGCCATCAGTCCTCAAATGCCTACTAAATCAAAATGGTATTCACTGGAACAATCATTCTGGCTACTCTAGGGAGGTTAATTCTAGAAACCGGGGTTGCCACCTAGAAGGTCTTCTACTGTTTTCTCACATCTGAGGCTGGCTAGGTGCAGAAAAGGATTCTTTTTCCTGAGTCAATTGCTAACTTGGTAGTTTTCTGAGACTATTATCAGGAGTCTGGGAGAATGATGTCTCTTTGTGTATTTTTTCTACAGCGTGTATTATTTTAAATCTCAACTGTATTCTTCTTAGCTATCTCTTCCCTGCCCCAAATAAACTAAACGGCTCTGAAAGCTTTAGCCTTTAGGGAAGCAACATAAACTCCTTGATCATTTTGCTAGCTCTCTTCTTCCCCCTTTCTCAGTGTACAGTATCTTTTTGATAGTCAGCAAAAAGAATTGTTCTGAATATTCCAAATGTGCCACATACAAAAGCATTATGTTAGTGGCTGATTGATTTTAATTTCCTTCTCTAAAATCCCTATAATAAATTTTGTTATTTTTTTTTTGCAGCTGCCATATGTTATGTTGATGTTTTCACTGAGGTACCCAATGCAATCTCCAAGATCGCCATCCTGGTTAGTCATTTCCAATTCTACATCTGTCTGTATATTTTTAAAGTTTCTTCCTCTGTCTCTGCCCCACTTTCTCTCTGAATCAGCTCACACCTACTTCCATCAAATTCAATTTGTCAATATGTTGCCCGTTTACCCAGCTTGGAAAGATTACTTTGGAGGTCTTTGCAGTTCACTGGGTGTTTTATTAACAGAATTAGTTACTGCGCTCACAGCCATGGGTATTTTTATGTTTATTCCTGGAAACAGGGGTTTTTTTTCCTTGAACAGAGTAATAGCACCATTTCCAGTGCAAGTAACAAAGCTCTCCTTTCCTGAGAACTTTCTCTCAGGCTACTCATACTACCTGTTACTGAATTAGAAAATAGTAAAAGAAACCAATTTTGAGCTATTTTAATCCTTAGTTTTGGGGAAGGAGGAGGAGGAAAGGAAGAGGAAAAAGTAGAAGTGGCAGCAGTGGGAGATGAGAAGGAGGGCATGCATTGTATAGTTTATTCTGGAGCCTTTTACAAGAGATCTCTTCTAAAAGAAAAAAAGTTTGGGAACTCTTCTATACTTATGCTGGTTAATATGAGATCAAAATCTTTGCAACTATCCTTGCAGGAAGGAATTGTACCATTTTGCTCCTCACTTTAAAAAATTGACCGTAAACTGCACAATTTTGGAAAACTATTAACAGTTTGTGACTTATAGGGCATACAATAGTCTGCATTTCTGTCCTTTGCACAGAAAAGGGCATCTTCAAAATATTCCAGTGTTATGAAAACACTGAAAATAACAAAAAGAAATGTTGTTCTATATGTAGGTGATCTGAATAAGGAAGTGTGGCATTTCTGCCATGCGAAATGTCTGCATAAACTCAGGAATGTCAACAATTACGAACAGTGCTATCTTCTAGGAATATGCCAGAAATTGGTTCATTTTTGAATGGAATCAGGTTGATTTTGATTAATTTGGGCCAGCTTGAGATCAAGAATGGTCTCACCAATTTGATTCCAAAGGTATGTTTAAATAGCTAGGAAATAAGAAGAAATGTTCAGACTTGTCTCCCCAGCACTATTCTATATCGGGCATGGGCAAACTAATGCCCAGGGGCTGGTTGTGGCCCTCTGGCTGCTTACCTCAGGCCCTCCTTATTTTCCTTGTCCTCTTGGACATGGTGACCCACCACATCCTTATGCCATAAAGACAAGGGAGGGAGGCACGTAGCAACTTGGGAGAGAAAGGGAGAGCTCTCTGGAGCACACTCAGCCATCACCTGTCTTGCCCTCCTCTTGGCATAATGCCAAGAAGACAGCTCGAGGACCAGAAGAGGAGAATCGCGTACTTTGCCTTTCTCCCAGCATAAAGATATACCGGGAGAACAATCTGAGGATGACCACTGCCCTGCCCTTTCCTGGCCCTCCCCATCCAGTGTGTGGCTGACCACTTTCCCTCCTGGTCGGGCCCACAATGCAGCCCAAAGGCAAAAAGGTTTTCCCATGCCTGTTCTATATGATAAATATTAAGGTGGTGTGATGGGTACAGGGTTGAATTGAGCTTCTATTTTCTGAGAATTGTAGCTTCCAATCTGGCAAAAGCAACTCAGCAGCAGTTTCCAGTCATAGTGCTTGTGAGGAAAGACTGCATGAAGTAATTGAAGTTATAGATTCATTATCTCCTGCTTTCCCCATGTGCTTTGTATGGAATCAGCTCAGCAATAATAGCTGTAGCCAAGCATTGATCATTAGTGCTGTTAGATGTTCAAGTTGGGCATTAGAGGAGTATGACGGGAGTTGATTTGATTGTGATTGCATCTCTCCATCAGAATCACAGCTTGAGCTTTGCTCTCTTTCTGTAATTCTTAATCCTAACTTTTGGTTGTGATTTATGTTGTTGTTAAAAGCCTTTTGGTTTATGGTATTCACATTTATTTGCTGATTTGACTTTTTAGTTTATATAGTATTCTTGAATTACTTTGAACAATTCCACGTGCCTAAGCATGTGTTTGGATTACATTTTTCAGTTTCATCCCTCATTCTCCCTTCCATGAGTCCTAGTTTCTTTTGTTAAGTGTCTTGATTATTTCTTTAACATTTTAACTCCTCTCTCTTTTCTGCTTTTTGCCTTCATCATATGATCTTTTCTGAGTACAGAAACAGCACTTATGTTCAAATACTGTAAGTACCCATTTGCTGAATGTATATGATTCTCTGAGCATACGTGAGTTTTATTAGGATGAATGGTCTATTGATTGAAATATGTAATTTACTCTCTTTGCTTTTTAGTTCTATGTGCATACACACATTCGGTTTTGCCATCAGGCAATTACATCAATTCACAATTCTGTTCAGTAGGTCAGTAAACACACTATTGCTGTTGTCATCATTGAAATAATGCAATTGTCATTATTGCATATCTATTGTGAAAATAAACTCTTTTCATGTATTGGCCTCTTGATTCACTTATTACCCACTTGAGAAAGCACCACATTTATTTCACTTACGTCTTCCTTTATAGCTAGAACAAGACCTGCCTCCTCCTCCTTAATTTAGATTGTGATGCATTTCTACAGCTGTGCTATGACCTTATTATGGTTAGGACAGCAGTTTGGTTTTCCTTTTTTTCCCACTCACCTTCTCCATTTTATGAGATTAGTGTGGTCCAGTGAGTGTACTTTTAGTGCAATTTAACACAGTCAGTGAGAACAGACCACGTAACAACAGACTGGTTCAAGATTGGGAAAGGAATACGACAGGGCTGTATACTCTCACCCTACCAATTCAACTTGTATGCAGAACACATCATGCAATGTGTGGGGCTTGATAAATCCAAGGCTTGAGTTAAAATTGCTGGAAGAAACATTAACAATCTTAGATATGCAGTTGATACTACTTTGATGGCTGAAAGTGAGGAGGAGATGAAAAGCCTTATAACTAAGGTGAAAGAAGAAGGTTAAGATTGCAGTTAAACATAAAAAAAACCAAGATGATGGCAACCAGACTGATTGATAATTGGCAAATAGAGGGAGAAAACATGGAGGCAGTGACAGACTTTGTATTTCTGGGTGCGAAGATTACTGCAGATGCAGACTACAGCCAGGAAGACATTTACTTCTTGGGAGGAAAGCAATGACCAACCTCGAAAAAATAATGAAGAGTAGAGACATCACACTGGCAATGAAGGTCTGCATAGTTAAAGCAATAGTATTCGTCGTAGTAACCTATGGATGTGAGAGCTGGACCATAATGAAGGCTGAGCGAAGGAAGATAGATGCATTTGAATTGTGGTGTTGGAGGAAAATTCTGAGTGTGCCTTGGACTGCTAGAAGATCCAACCAGTCCATACTCCAGGAAATAATGCCCGACTGCTCACTGGAGGAAGGATATTAGAACCAAAGATGAAGTATTTTGGCCACATAATGAGAAGACAGGAAAGCTTGGAGAAGTTGATGATGCTGGGGGGAAAGGAAGTAAAAAGGAAGAAGGGCCGACCAAGGCCAAGGTGGATGGATGGTATCCTTGAAGGGACTGGCTTGACCTTGAAGGAGCTGGGTGTGGCGATGACTGACAGGGAGCTCTGGCATGGGCTGGTCCATGAACTGCCTTCTCATAATACCATCAGATCCAGAATGGACAGTGCCTGTAATCATTGAGTTAGGTCTCCATCTTTCCCAAGAATTTGTTTAGCATTCTCCAGTTCAACCCCAGTCCTCTCCCAATCTATTTCTGAGTCCCGCCCACAGACACTGCTTTTGTCCAGTCAGTCTAGTTCCCCTGACTGCTCCCTTCCTTTGTCCTCGCAGGACTTATTCTCAGACACTATTCATGATAAAATCCTGAGTAGATCTTTGGTGGCGGAGAGCTGACTAGGGCCTCCCAATTCCATCTCCATTTCACCTGTTGCCCGATGGGGGGGGGGGTGGACCAGAGCCGGGGGGGGTGGCCATTGAGGTCATGTGGGGGAGGAGGAAGAGTGGTCACTGTCATCCCAGGGAGAAGCCCAACAGAGTGCTTGCGACCCTGGAGAAGGTTAAGTGTGGTAGCACCCATGACAGTCCCTCGGATTGAGGATATTGCTGTTTAATGCCAGGTCCATCAATGGTAAATCAGCTGTCGTAGCTTCCTTCCATGAGTCTGGTATGATTTTCTCCTGTAAGGCCTGGTTACATATTTTCTTTAGGAAATGAATCATTTCATTTTGGTCTATCTTATAGAAGGCTACGATAATCATGATCCCTAAGGAAAATTCGGATTTATTGGATGTCAGAAATTATAGACCTATCTCCTTATTGAATTCAGATTATAAAATCTTTACAAAAATTTTGGCAAATAGAATGAAAAACTTTTTGGTGGATTGGATTGGGGAAGATCAAACAGGGTTCCTACCATCTAGAAATATTAAAGATAACGTGAGAATAATAGTAGATGCAATTGAATATTTCGAACAGAATAATAAAAAAGAAGTAGGTTTCCTAGCTTTAGACGCTGAGAAAGCCTTCGATAATTTAAATTGGAATTTTTTCAAATTTTTATCACAGGAATTAGATTTGGGCCTACAAATTCAAAATGGAATTAATAGTATTTATGAGGAACAATGGGCAAAAATCCAAATTAACGGTCAAGAAACGGGAAAGATCAAAATTAACAAAGGAACCAGACAGGGGTGTCCTTTGTCACCCCTTTTATTTATCTTTGCACTGGAAGTGCTACTAAAAGCAATTAATAAAGATGAGAATTTACAAGGTATTAGGCTCGATAAGCAAAATTATAAACTGCGAGCCTTTGCAGATGATTTAATTTGTATTATTGAAAACCCAAGACAGAATATACAGAAATGGATAATGAAAATTGAGGAATTTGGTAATGTGGCTGGTTTCAAAATTAATATGAACAAAACTAAAATTTTAACGAAAAATATGTCTAAAGTAAAGCAGAAGGAACTTGGTGAAATCTCTGGATTTGAAACTCCGGCGAAAATAAAATATTTAGGGATTTGGATCTCGGCTAAAAATAATCAGTTGCTAGACTTAAACTATTCAGTTAAATGGAAAGAAATTCAAAGAGATCTGGACAAATGGAGTAACTTAAATGTGTCATTATTGGGTAGAATTGCTATTATCAAGATGAATGTGCTTCCAAAGCTGCTTTATCTATTCCAAAACATCCCTATTATTAGGAAAGCTAGCATTTTGAAAAACTGGCAAAAGACATTGATGAAATTTATATGGAAAGAACAGAAAGCCAGAATTAAATATAGTACAATGATCTCACCAAAAATACAAGGAGGATTCGGAGTTCCAGATTTAAAGATATACCACGAAGCATGTGCCCTTAATTGGATAAAAGATTGGATTAAATTAGAAAAGATAAAAAATTTAAATTTGGAAAGTCACGAATTGCGGAGAGGGTGGCATGGCTATCTATGGTATAATAAATTCAAAATAGAAAAACAATTTGGCAATCATTTTATTAGATCGGCACTAATCAAAATTTCGGATAAATATAAAAGACGATTCCACACTAAAAACCCCCTATGGCTTTCCCCTCTGGAAGCCAATCACCGTAGACTTTTAGGATGGCTTAAATGGCCGACGTACAAAGAAATATTGAATATAACTTTGAACACAAGAAACCCCCCACAGCTAAAAGAAATGCAAGAAATCCAATTAATAAATAAAAATGTATCCTGCTACCAATATCCCCAAATCAAAGATATGTACAGAAATGATAAATCTGAAGGTTTTGAAACAGAACAGGGCTTCTGGGAAAGAGTTTGCCAGTTGAATAAGAATACTATATCTATAATGTATAAAAAACTACTAGAGTGGGAATTAGAAGCAGAGGGAATAACCAATGCAATGCTCCAATGGGCAAAGAATATCGGCCGTCCGATTTACCTACATGAGTGGGAATCGATTTGGAGGAAAAAAATTAAATACACTTATTCCATGGACATGAAAGAAAACTGGCTGAAAATACTGCATAGATGGTACCTAACCCCCCAAAAGATAGGATTTATGTATAAAAATACTAATAATAAATGCTGGAAATGTAAATCTCAAGTGGGTTCGTACCACCATATGTGGTGGAGTTGCAGAAAGATGGCAAAATTTTGGACAATGATGTTAGACGAAAGCAATAAAATTCTAAACACAAATTTTGCGAAGACGCCTGAGCTCCTCCTGCTAGGGTTATATGATGAATTAGATAATATAGATTTAAATACAGACAAACTATTTACATTTTTTATTACCGCAGCGAGGATGGTAATCGCAAAACAATGGAAAAGTGAGAAAGCCCCAACGAAAGATGCCTGGCTGACCAAATTGACTGAAATAAAGGATATGGACAAACTTACCTTCTTAATGAGAAAGAGCAACGGAAGAGCTATAAGAGCCACGAACTGGTCAAACTTTGAAGACTACCTTAAGAAAAGATGATAAGAACTATCTAATTGGAACATAAATTATTAGTGACAAAGATCTGAAGTCAAACGCCACCCTCCATTCCTAGTGTATATCCCCTCTCACAATTCCTAATCCAGACACACTTTCCCTACCCCTGCCCTTCCTTCCCTGTTCCCCTGCCGTATGTCGTGTTAAGTTTTATGTTTGATGTTTGATGTTTTATGTTTTAAAAGAAACTTCTCAATAAAAATGATACAATAAAAAAAATGGTAAATCAGCTGTCATCCAGGATCCTATCATGGATGAAGCAGCAGGCCTGGCTTGCATCACTGAGACCTGGTTGAATGAGCTGGGCGGGGTAAATCTCCCCCAGCTGTGTCCTCTGGGTTGTGGGGTGCAACCGCACGCCAGATCTGGGGGGCGGGGAGGTGGGGTCGCGGTGGTCTTTCAGCAGTCCATCTCTCAAAATCTACAGGTTTTGAGTGTGTACATCTTAGAGTGGGTGCCTGGGACAGTCTGGGGATTCTGCTAGTGTACCGTCCACCCTGAAACACTGTAGTCTCCCTGCCCGAGCTAGCAGAGGTAATCTCTGGTGTGGCATTAGTCTCCCAGTGACTGGTAGTGCTGGGGGACTTTAACATTCATGCTGAGTCCACCTTAACAGGTGCAGCTCAAGATTTCATGGTTGCCATGACGACCATGGGGCTGTCCCAAGTGATATCTGGTCCCACCTATCAAGCTGGTCACACGCTCGACCTGGTTTTTGTTGCGACGGATGGTGAGGTCAAGAGTAGAAGAGCAAAACATTCTTCCATTGTCATGGTCCAACTACCACCTGATCAGTTTAAGACTTACCTTGTCCCCAAACCTCCGCAGGGGTGGGGGACACGGTAAGATGGTCCACCCCAGGAAACTGATGGATCCAGATGGATTCTTGAGATTGCTTGGGGATTCTCCTGTCTTGGGTGCTGACGATCCTGTCGATGCCTTGGTAGATCGCTATAATAGCGAGATGTCTAGGGCAACTGACATGATCGCTCCCAAACTTCCCCTCTCGTTGTGGAGAGTCACTTCGGCTCCCTGGTTCTTGGAGGAGCTGGCAGTGATTAAATGTTCGAGAAGGAGACTAGAGTGCATCTGGCAGAGTACTTGTGACGTATTTGACCGAGCACAGGCTAGATATGTCACATTAAGGCCTACTCTGTAGCTTTTCAGGCAGCCAGGAAGACTGCCTGCATAGCGTCTGCAACTAACAGACCATTGGAGTTGTTCTGGGTCGTCAGGGAGCTCCTCCACCCTCTTGAGGGGGGAGGGGCACCCGAAGACCCGCCAACTCGGTGCAGCGAGTTCATGCACCATTTTTGCAGATAAAGTCGCTCAGATTCATCTTGAGTTGGACGCTAGCTTAGATGCAATGCCAAATGAGGTAACCGAGGCACCTGTCTGTCCAAATTTGTGGGATTCGTTTCAGCTTGTTCACCTGGATGACGTGGACAAGATCCTTGGAGCTGTTAGGGCCTTGTGCCATGGACCCTTGCCCCTCTTGGCTTATAAAATTGGCCAGAGGAGGATTAGGAGATTGGTTTGTGAGTATAATCAATGCTTCATTGGTTCAAGGCAAATTTCCATCTGCCCTAAAACAGGCTATAGCGAGGCCAATTTTGAAGAAGGCCTCCCTTGATTCGATCATCCTAAATAACTACAGACCAATCTCGAATCTTCCTTTTCTGGGCAAGGTCCTGGAGGGGGTGGTTGCTTCGCAGCTCCAGGGGTTCTTGGTTGACACCGATTTTCTGGATCCATCACAATCCGGCTTTAGACCTGGGTACAGTACCGAGATGGCTTTGGTCGCCTTGGTGGATGACCTCCGCAGGGAACTGGACAGGGGGAGTGTGACCCTGCTGGTTCTCTTGGACATCTCAGCAGCTTTCGATACCATCAACCATGGTATCCTTCTGGGACAGCTCTCTGGGATGGGCCTTGTGGGCATGGCTTTGTCATGGCTCCAGTCCTTCCTAGAAGGCCGTTCCCAGTTGGTGAAGCTGGGGGACACCTGCTCAGACCCCTGGCCTGTGGGGTCCCACAAGGGTCTATTCTATCCCCAATGCTTTTCAACATCTACATGAAACCGCTGGGAGAGGTCATCCAGAGTTTTGGAGTTCGGTGCCATCTGTATGCAGATGACACTCAACTCTACTACTCTTTTCCACTGAAATCCAAGGAAGCCCCTCGGATACTGGACCAGTGCTTGGCCCATGTGATGGGCTGGATGAGGGTGAATAAGCTGAGGCGTAATCCCGACAAGTCAGAGGTCAGTTGTATGTCTGATCGCGGTATTGGGTGGCAACCTGTGCTTGACGGGGTCGCACTCCCCCTGAAGGCACAGGTCCACACTTGGGGGTCCTCCTGCAGCGCTGACATTTGATGCTCAGGTGTCGGCGGTGGCCGGGAGGACCTTTGCACAACTAAAACTTGTGCACCAGCTGTGACCGTACCTCATGAAGTCTGATCTGGCTATGGTGGTCCATGCCTTAGTTACCTCTAGGTTGGATTATTGCAACACACTCTACATTGGGCTGCCCTTGAAAACGGCCCGGAAACTCCAACTAGTCCAGCGCGCAGCAGCCAGGCTTCTAACTCGAGCGAATTACAGGGAGCGGTCTACCTCCCTGTTTAAGGAGCTCCACTGGCTGCCGTTTATTTTCCTGACCCAAAAAACAGTCAGGGGAGTTTCAGGAGCATTGGTGGAACCAGACCTGGTCATAGTTCAAACGGGAATTGGGTGGCAGAATACAGGGGGCAAAATACATTGCTGGATGAGACTGGAGTCTCTGAAGTCTTCTATTCAGTTGGTTGGGAAGATCTCTCAGCATTGGATGCCTCTTATGTCATTCTTGATGGAAGCAGGCTGCCAAGGCAGTGGGGAAGTGAAAGCTGATCTTAGTACTAATATGCTTTAACTACAGCAAACAAATCAGCAGATGTAAATCAATTGCCAGAGCACCACAGCACCAGCTCATCATGGCTTTGCTCAGTGGCAGGAGGAAAGAGTGCTGAATTCCCTAACAGTAGCAGTTTATTGTTTCTCCACTCCAGAGGCAACTTTGGAAGCAATAGAGTGGGAAAAAATGGGACTCTCTATGAGACAGAAATGTTTAACACTGGCAGTTGTTTAGAGGGATTTATAGGAGTTGTGGTTCATCTACATCCACAGCACACTATGAACCCAGACAATGATGGATCTGGACCAAACTTGGCATGCCTGCCCGATATGCCCAAATGTGAATAATAGGCTTGCTCAAATAATTCGATTTCCCCGTTTGTCATTAGTAATTCGTTAGTTTTGTAACTTGCGAAGCAATATTCGACCTAGATTGTCCACTCGTGTGGATCCCGCGGTTTCGAACCGCGATAGGCCCTTTTTCTAATGTCGTCGTTTTTTTCGTTAGGAAAACAAGCTTTTGCAAATCACCCAAACTTGTTTAAGTGCACTGGGGCAACCTAGATATTGTTTCCACCTTGTGGCCAATCAGAGAGCATGTTTAACCCAGGGGAGGGGCTTGTACGTCCTGAATGAAAAGAGCGTGCAAGGGAGCCTCGTGGCTCATTTGGCTTGGGATCTGCAAGAGAGAGGGTGGTTGGGACTGAGATTCCAGGCAGGCAGGCAAGATTGCTTCCTTCCTTGGCTGAGCTAAAGAAGACCGGGAGAAAGGGTGGGTGGGTGAGGAGGGAAACGGGTGGGTGGGTGTTTGGGTTAGGGTGTTTTTTCAAAGGGCCTGTGGGCTTTTTCCCCCCACCAGCTTGGCGTTTGCCATTTGCCCACCAGCCCTGCAATTTTTCTGCTGCGCCATATTGCCTGGTGCGGGGTGGGCTTTCGTTTGATTAGGAAACTTTTCTTTGCATAGGCATTAAAGTGAGTTGCAAATAGAAGAAATCAAATATTCCAATTTTCATTTTGCAAAGTCTGGCAAAACTCCCCATAATCCACCGAAAAACAACTTGGGGAAAAGGGAGGGTGTATTGTTTTTCCCTCTTTCCTTTCAGTGCGCTGCAAATCTCTTTCTCCTATCAACGCTAGCAAAGTCTGGCAAAAGGTTGCAAGTCCCATAATCCTCCGCAATACCACTTGGTTTGGGCAAAAGGGAGCGTGTATTTGTTTTCCCCTCTTTCCTTTCTTCTCTGAGCTGCTCATAGGTCTGGCAGTAGTGACTCTCTTTCCCTATCAACGCTCGCAAATCTGGCAAAAGGTTGCAAGTCCCATAATCCTACGCAATACCACTTGGTTTGGGCAAAAGGGAGGGTGTATTTGTTTTCCCCTCTTTCCTTTCTTCCCTGAGCTGCTCATAGGGCTGGCAGCAGTGACTCTCTTTCCCTATCAACGCTAGCAAAGTCTGGCAAAAGGTTGCAAGTCCCATAATCCTCCGCAATACCACTTGGTTTGGGCAAAAGGGAGGGTGTATTTGTTTTCCCCTCTTTCCTTTCTTCCCTGAGCTGCTCATAGGGCTGGCAGCAGTGACTCTATTTCCCTATCAACGCTAGCAAAGTCTGGCAAAAGGTTGCAAGTCCCATAATCCTACGCAATACCACTTGGTTTGGGCAAAAGGGAGCGTGTATTTGTTTTCCCCTCTTTCCTTTCTTCTCTGAGCTGCTCATAGGTCTGGCAGCAGTGACTCTCTTTCCCTATCAATGCTCGCAAAGTCTGGCAAAAGGTTGCAAGTCCCATAATCCTCCGCAATACCACTTGGTTTGGGCAAAAGGGAGGGTGTGTTTGTTTTCCCCTCTCTCCTTTCTTCTCTGAGCTGCTCATAGGGCTGGCAGCAGTGACTCTCTTTCCCTATCAACGCTAGCAAAGTCTGACAAAAGGTTGCAAGTCCCATAATCCTCCGCAATACCACTTGGTTTGGGCAAAAGGGAGGGTGTATTTGTTTTCCCCTCTTTCCTTTCTTCTCTGAGCTGCTCAATTTGGGCTTGCTGCAAATCTCTTTCTCCTATCAACCCTAGCAAAGTCTGGAAAATACAGGTACACCCTTTTTTACGTATAACAATAAGAACAACAGTAATAGAAGGGTTTGCGGCAGTTCGACCCAGAACACATTGCCAAAAGGGAAACAACACATCTTTCCCCCCAGTAACACAATACCTTCCTCCCTTCTGAAAGCTGAAAACACTCCCGTTATCATGAAGCGTTCAGCTGAACGCGGGTCTGGTGGAGCAAGTCCTGCTAGTGGTCAAGCTACAGCCCGGACACTGTGGGGGGCCAAAAAAGTTAGGGTGGATCCCATCCGTCTGGAACGTGCAACGATGGGAGTGGGTGGACTTGATGATGAAGCTGGCTGTTCGACTGTTGAAAGTTCACAGCCCTCCACCCGGAGCCAGTTGTCGGTTGGAGCTGAGAAAAGTGGACGAACAATGGAACATGGAGGTGTTGCCGTCCTGGAAGTACAGGTGGCGGATAGTGAGGATCTTGTGAACCCCACCCCTCCACCCGCTACTGACAGTGAGGAGGAGGTAGAGGAGGTAGTACCATCAAATCATAGACTTTCTCATGCCGCTGTTATGGTGCCCACGACTCCTACCTCCCTGGGCGTCGGCACAGTGGCTATGGGGAAGCCAAGGTCATATATTTGGGACCATTTTAATGTCCACACTCAGCGTGCCACTTTGGCAGTTTGTAGACACTGTGGGGCAAATATCAGCAGAGGCAGAGACCTGAGACATCTTGCGACCTCGGGGTTGAGCTCTCACATGAAGCGGCACCATCCCTCAATATCGGTAGGAGGGGGAGCTGCAAGCCCTTGCAGTGGCAGCATTAGCACACAAAGTTCTCCTGGTGTAGAAGGTGGAAGGCAGACACAGTCCACCTTGGAGGATTGGGGCCTGCCATTAGCCAGAAAGAGAACGGGGGAAACATTACCCACACCCCACCAGATAACCCAAAGTGTGGGAGAGATGATGGCCCTTGATCACCATCCCTTCCGCATGGTTGAACAAGATGGCTTCGTTCGCCTTATGAAACGCCTGTGCCCCCGCTACAAAATCCCCTCCTGTCACACCTTTTCCCGAAAAGTTATTCCCGGATTGTATGAGGGCTGCAAGGAACGCATTATCCAGATGTTGCGGAGCGCCATGGGAGGACACATCCATTTTACCTCTGATATTTGGTCAAGCTTGGGAGGAGGCCATTCCTACCTCTCTCTCACGGCACATTGGTGGGAGAAGGAAGGCAGTATGGATACATCCCATCGTTGGGCACTCCTCGCTTTGGAGGTAGTTGATCGTGATCACAAGGCAGAGACCATCTGCAGCTATCTGGGAAATATGATGGGGGAGTGGATGCGGTGCAGGCCAGAAGAAATGGGGAGGGGGTTCATGGTGACTGACGCTGGTAAAAATATGATCAAAGCGGTTGAAAGTGCAGGGTTTTTGAATGTCACCTGCATGGCCCACTTGCTTCACAATACCATCAAGGAAGGTTTAAAGAGCCCGGAAGAGCAGCCGGCCACCACCGCAAACATCGCCCTGCTGATCGAGCGCTGTAGAAAGATCGCGGGCTACTTCCACAGGAGCATCAAGGCAGCCCGGCAGCTGAGAGAGAGACAGAGCCTTGAAGGGCTCCCGCAGCACAAGCTGCTCCAGGACGTCTCTACCCGGTGGAATTCAAGCTATAAGATGCTGGCATGCATGGTCGAGCAGCAGAAGGCAGTACACGGCATCTCTCTTTCCTTAGTTGTGCCTGTTAGCAAGCTTGTTCCAACTAAGCAAGAGTGGGACACTATCTCCCAGCTGGTAGACGTCCTAAAGCCATTCAAAGATGCCACAGAGACCCTTTCAGAATCAAAAGCCCTTCTTAGCCAGGCGGCGCCCCTTGTCTTGGGGCTAAGGAGGCACCTAGAAATGCTTGGGGCCGGTCGAACACTGGACTCCCTGGCTGGACCGCTGACACCGCCGGCCCCTTTGGCCTATGTCCAACAACTCTCTCCTCTATCCTCCTATGCTTTCCTTCCTCTCATCCCTTCTGTTCTTGTCTTAATCATCACACACCGTTGCCCACTTTAGTTTTTGGGTAAATCAATCTCTTGGGGCCGTTCCCTGAAGTTCCTCTAGGTTTTGTCTCCCGTAATAATGATTCTGGCTGGGAAGAAGGATATTCAGGGGGAACTTAGTCTATAAAAGCCAAGGTAGGAAATGCATCCGCTTTGGGTTCAGAATGGATTAAATTCAAATCTCTACCCTTTTTTTGCAAAAAATGTTTCGGGAAAGAGCCATGATTGTAAGGTCTTCTCCAGATCCTCGCAGTCACTGTACAGAAAGAACATTGTTATAATCAATGTGGATCCTTCGGTAAGACATTCAGTAAAGGAATACAGTAGAGTCTCACTTTACAGAGATAACGGTCCATCAGAATCTTTGTCGAGGTGAGATTGATGAGAAGCTAGCATCCAATTTGAAAATCATGATTTTACGAATGATAAACAAAAAGATGATGTATTGCTACTTCTTGGTAGTAAAAAAAGGAGTTCAATAACACGCACCGATGTAAAGTTGTTTTTAAACAGTAGCACCGCAATATCACGACATATTGAAAACATTTGCAACAGGTAATGGCTTTGATAAAGTATCACTGAGTCTTGGATGATGGAGACCACAGCACTGTTGGGTTGCATCTCTACCTCAAAGTCAACAATGGACTACCTCAAAATCAACAACGGACTACCTCACCTTGATAACTCGGAAGTGTCTGAGATTGTGACACTCCAAACAACCTTTTCTTTGGGTCAATCGAGCAGCATTATCCTATCCATCGACTTGGGGATGGTGAAGATTTAGCATTGAGTGAAGCAGTAGGCGATGTCACAAAAACAGAAAAGTTTGTGGAAGCGACGCAAAGTGGAGGAAAGGGAAAGCAAACAAGAGAAATTGCGAGGTCAGGGGGCCCAATTTTTTCTGCATTCCTGGTCGCGATGGGCAATAAACTGTCTGCTAAGGCCTTGGAGTGCTGGAGTTGTTTAACTGCCTTTTTGTCTGGCAGTAAAGCCTCTTCGGTTTAATCGAGTGGCGGTATAATTATTTTTCTTTCCCAAGTAGGGGTGGGATGACACTTGGGCTTTAATGACAGCCGTTACGGAGACCTTCCGGTAGTGCGGGGCTTCTCTGAGAGAAGCAACATGACAGAATTTCGCCGCAGCGCAGAGGCTAAGGTCGCAAAAGCAGAAAACTTTGTGGGTGGGCCGGGCCGGTCTCTCAGGGAAGCGTGCCGGCCAACTGTGGCCGGCGCAGGGTGAGGTCTTTGCTGCTGGTTCGTATCTCCCTGCGGATTTTTCTTTTCTTTTTGCTGCCTCTTGGCCAATTGTGTCGAGTTTCCCACAATGCATCTCACTTCTCTCCCAGCTGTCCTTCCGTACATATTTGTGCTATTTTTCCCAGATCCTTCCTTTAGAGCGGGGTCCTCTTGTTTTCTCTCTCTCTCTCTCTGCGGGATGCGTGCCGGCCGGCTATGGCCGGCGCAGGGTGGGGTCTTTGCTGCTGAGATAGACATAGAGGTTCGGATCCCCACGGGGATTTTTTCTTTCTGCTTTTTGCTGCCTCTTGGCCAATTGTGTCGAGTTTCCCGCAGTGCATCTCGCTTCTCTCCCAGCTGCCCTTCCGTCCAAGGCTGCAAAACGGCTGCAGTCCTACCTTCCCCTCCCCCTTCCAGTGCTTTTAATGGATCCAAACCCCCATGTCTATCTCAGCAGCTAAGCCCCCGCCCTGCTGCTTTGGGGAAAGGGGCGGGGGTGGGAGCTGCCCCACAGTGGACGGCTCCCCAGGGGAGTGGGATCCAAGCCCCCATGTCTATCTCCACAGTTAAGCCCCCGCCCTGCTGCTTTGGGGAAAGGGGTGTGGGTGGGAGCCGCCCCACAGTGGCCAGCTCCCCAGGGGAGTGGGATCCAAGCCCCCATGTCTATCTCCGCAGTTAAGCCCCCGCCCTGCTGCTTTGGGGAAAGGGGCGTGGGTGGGAGCCGCCCCACGGTGGCCGGCTCCCCAGGGGAGTGGGATCCAAGCCCCCATGTCTATCTCCGCAGTTAAGCCCCCGCCCTGCTGCTTTGGGGAAAGGGGCAGGGGTGGAAGCCGCCCCACGGTGGCCGGCTCCCCAGGGGAGTGGGATCCAAGCCCCCATTTTGCCATCAGGCGATAAATCAAACCAACGTCGCACAAATCTTACATTTCTTGGGAGGGGGAAGGGCTTGACTACTGTGGTATAATGGTCTCCAATCTGGATGCCTGGGGAAAGTCATTGCGCATTGTGGCAGCACAATGTGTCTCTTGGCCACCAATGTCCTAACATTTTGACAGATTTACGGGCACTGAAACAATGTTACACAAGTAGAAGAAGGACTTTCACAGTGAAGGAACCCCTATTGAACAGGAAATAACAATTCAAAAGCAGGAACAGATTTTTGCAATTGTTAAATAAAGTTTTTTAATATGAACTATGAAATTGCTCAATAAATCTTAGGAAAGGGCAAACACTCTGCAATTTGGCGAGCAAGCAGGGTGGATTGTGTTCTCCCACTGTACGAAATTTGATCAGTATAGCTGAAAAAATGAGTGCAGGAGAGCCCCAAAAAAGCCCCCCCCCCTGGGCTGTTTTGGGCCACTGCGCATGCGCGTCTGCCATTAACGAATTACTTTTGAAACTAACGAATTTTCGTTAATTTCGAATTTTTTTGTGGGCAAAATTCGGAAATGACTTCAGAAACGAAACGCTACCCCCCCTACTTTTGAAACCAGTTTAGAATCAATTTTTTCGTGGATCGCTCAAGCCTAGTGAATAATAGTGGGTTTTGAAGGGAATTGGCTGGACATTTTGGAGTTTTCTTCTTAATCTTCTTCATCATACACACAGTCGTCTCCAACTCTTCGTGACTTTATGGACCAGTCCACACCAGAGCTTCCTGTCGGCCATTGCTGCCCCTAGTTGATGTTTTAGGTACTGGGATTTATAGTTCACCTGCAATCAATGAGGACTCTGAACTCCACCAGTGTAGATGAGTTGTAGTTCATCTACATCCAGAGAACACTTTGAACCCAAACACTGATGAATCTGGGCCAAACTTGGCAAACGTACCTGATATGCTGAAATTTGATTACTGGAGTGGTTTGACGGGAACTGACCTTCTTTTCTGGGACTTGTAATTCACCCACAATCAGAGAAACTGACCTCCACCAATGATGGACCTGGACCAAACTTGGCACACAGAACTCCCATGACTAACTCAACCTACTGGAGGGGTTTGGGGGGACTGACTCACCATGGTGGGAGTTGTAGATAATCTTACAGCCAGAGGGCACACTGAATCCCACTGATGATGCATCTAGAGCAAACTTGCCCAACATAACAAACTTTAAGTACTGGTGGAGGTTTTTGGAGTTAACCTGGCATGATGTGAGTTGTAGTTCACCCACAACCTGATGCATTTTGTACACTGAAAAACTGACTTTTTCAAATAACCCAGGCAATGCTGGGTACCCAAGCTAGTTATAAATAAAAGTAATGCACTAGTCATTCCTTTTCCAAAGTTACTTCTTATTCATTCTAGGTTACTATGGGAATAATATGTTAGTGAAACATTGCGTTTCCATTGCTTTTTAAAATAATTATTTGAAACAATTAAAAATACAAAAATATCTTCCTACAAAAATGGTCAAAATCCACCAGAATCCACATCAACATTAGGAAATGATACATTGATGTTATTTATAACTCAAATGGTCACAGCACAGCTCATTATGATATTTTTCATAAGGTGTGTCCTTGTTACACCTTAAAACAATATAAGTAATGCAGTTATTGCAAATGACTTATTTCTAATCTCTACCAATAAACCAAGAATGTTTGCTTTATTGTGTGCCTGAAATGCACAAACCCCCATATCTGCAGGGGATATATTCCTGATTTTTGCATAGATATGTGCAGCCATGGATAACAGTGAACCCTATTGAAATGGAGTACTTGACAGCCCAAGAATGCCATAGCATTATTCTGGATAACCTAAAAATGCCTGTTTTGTTGGAAGTAGATAAATGAAATCACAGGTACCAGTTCCATAAATACAAGGTCCAACTATATTTGTTGATTCAGTGGAGGCAGGGGTACAATGAAGGTGATTCGGGTTTTATTTCAGATTTTAGTAGGACATTCAAAGGCGATGATAAACCTATTTTAAAGATAGGGTTCTGCACCATGAAAAGCTCCTTTGAAACTTGGAATAAACCCACAAATTGATTTACCACTTGCCTTATGTGGAGCTACCAAACATCCCTAAATCAAGGAATACATGTTAACCATATCCTTTCAGCTCAGCTCATGAATATGACTTTGACCATTCTCCTAATAAGTCTGGGTATTATTTTTCAGTCCAACAAGACAAAATGGGCACTGAAGGAAAAAGAGGAAAAGCATATTTAGGTTCTTTGCAAAATGCCACCTACTTTACATCCTTTACATATCTATCTGGGAAATAAGTGCCAATGAACTTGGTGGGGCTTACCTCCAAGTATACATGTCAAAGAATATGCCATTATTGTTTGAATGACTGGGAGATCTTTTCTGGTCTTGTTTACAGTTTTCTTATCTCTCACACACATACCTTTGCACATGTCAGATTACGGAATGGGAACAATACTCAGAATTTTTCATCCCAACCAAAATAAAAGGTTTCCTGATAGCCAGAAAATGTCATTGAAAGGAATAATATACCCAGAGGCGGTCCAACATTAAGGTCAATTAAGCCATCGCTTGTAGCACAGACTATGAGGCGGCGGCGGCGGAGGCGGAAGGCCCAGCCACCCGTCTGGCGGCCGCCCTCCTGCTCTCCCTCGCTGTTGCCCGCCTCCCGTCCGTTGATGGGCCTGTGTGTGTGCTTGCGCACCCCCGCCTCCTCCTCCCAGGCCTGCAGCCTCTCGCCGGCCTTGCTGGCCTTGCCAGCCTCTCGTCTGCCCACGATGCATGCCCCCACCTGACCGGCGCCTGCCCCCCCTGACCGCGATGCATGCTTCCCCACCACTTTCACCTTCGCCTTCCGCCCCGAAGGCGGAGCGGCGCCACTGAACCATGGTGTGCTTCTCCGTCCTCTCCGAGGCAAGGGGCAGAGGACAGGTGAGATATATATTTATTATTCTATTATATTATATATTAATATACTAGCTGTGCCCGGCCACGCGTTGCTGTGGCTTTTTGGATTTGTTTGTTGGCTAGGTGGATTAGCAGTGAATAGCCTTGCAGCTGCAAAGTATGGCCGTTTTCTTCCTATTGTAATCCTAGTTTGGTGAGCTGGAATACACTGAATAGTCTCGGTGTGCCAGATCTACATGCTGTTATTAGTCACCTTGATTAGCATGTAATGGCCTTGCAGCTTCAAAGTCTGGCTGCCTCCCCCCTGGGGGGATCCTTTGTTTGGAGGTGCTAGCTGGCCCTGATTGAATCCCCTCCCTTCCTGTCCAGGGAGTTGAAGAAGGACCAGCAGAAGACAGGGCTCAGTGGAAGGCACCTCCCCCAGGCTGCTGTAATCAATAGCAATGATATTTAGTAATAATATGAAGGATGTGGGTGAACTACAATTTCCCAAAAATTTTGGGTTAATTCCCCCAAAACTTCCCCAATATTCACAGTTGGCCGTGTTGGGTCTGTGTGCCAAGTTTGGTCGAGATCCATCACTTGCTGGGTTCAGTGTTCTCTAAATACAGGTGAACTACAATTCCCAGACCCCAAAATCATGCCAGTATTGACAGTTGGGCATGTTGAGTCTGTGTGCCAAGTTTGGTCCAGATGTAACGTTGGTTATCTTCAGTGCAGTACAACTCCTGGATAGCAAATTCAACCACCTCCAAACACCGCTACTATACCAAGTTGGCCGTGTTGGCTCTTGCACTGCATTTCATTGGGTTGTGTTATATGGGTCTACACTGCCTTATCATCATCATCATCATCATTATTATTATTATTATTATTATTATTATTATCATTATTATTTAATGCGGTTTGAATGGCCTTGGACTGGTTTACATGGGTCTATGCTGACCATATAATTCAGTTTGAACTGCATTGGTCTTTTATTTGCTTTCAATGGCTGCATTTCAGTATTAATGTCTACTCCATACAGGGTTATGTGATGGCATACTATGGGGCATAGCATTAATACAAACTCTCAAGCAACCAGAGACAGCTCTCAGTTATCCGGCATTGATCACTCCCCAAGGGTGCCAGTTAAATGAGAGTTGACTGCCATAGCATTAATACAAACTCTCAAGCAACCAGAGACGACTCTCAGTTATCTGGCATTGACCACTCCCCACGGGTGCCAGTTAAATGAGAGTCAACTGTCATAGCATTAATACAAACTCTCAAGCAACCAGAGACGACTCTCAGTTATCTGGCATTGACCACTCCCCACGGGTGCCAGTTAAATGAGAGTCAACTGTCATAGCATTAATACAAACTCTCAAGCAACCAGAGACAACTCTCAGTTATCCGACATTGACCGCTCCCCACAGGTGCTGGTTAAATTAGATTCGACTGTCATAGTATGAATACATACTCTCAGGCAACCAGAGATGACTCTGCGTTATCCGGCCTCAACCACTCCCCAAGGGTGCCGGTTAAATGAGTTGACTGACATAGCATTAATACAAACTCTGAAACAACCAGAGACGACTCTCAGTTATCCGGCATCAACCACTCCCCTCGGGTGCCGGTTAAATGAGAGTCGACTGTCATAGCATTAATACAAACTCTCAAGCAACCAAAGATGAGTCTCTAATGTTCTGACCATTTCTAATTTAAACTAAACAACGAAACTGAGGCCCTGGGCTGAGTGGGTTGCTAGGAGACAAGTGGGCGGAACTTAGCCCTCTAACTGGCAGCTATTGGATAAAAATAATTATTCCTTCTAATTAGGACTTCATTTTTCTTTTCTTTTTGTTGTATCAACCTAGAGCCGTGGATGATTGTGTGGTTGTGTTGTCAAATTTCAAAGTTGGGGGGTCTGTAGTTTTGCTGTTTTGTCCGGTGCCCTGATTCCATCACTTTTTTATATATATAGATAACCTGCACCTTGAATTGGGCCCAGAAACTTATTGGTAGCCAGTGGAGCTGTTTAAACAAGAGGGCTGTCCGCTCTCTATAACTTGCTCCCATTATATATCTGGCCGCTGATCTTTGTACCAACTGAAGTTTCCGAACCATCTTCAAAGGCAGCCCCACGTAGAGTGCATTGCAGTAATCCAACCTGAAGGTAACTAAGGCATGGACCACCATGACCAAGTCAGACTTCATGAGGTATGGTCGCAGCTGGCGCACAAGCTTTAACTGTACAAAAACCCTCCCGGCCACCACCAACACGAGCCTCAAGCGTCAGCGTTGAATCCAGGAGGACCCCCAAGCTGTGAACCTGCGTCTTAAGGGGGAGTAGGTTGCCACCCTATGCCCCGATTGGTCGAGCGACTGACCTGGAGGACCTCTGTTTTGTCAGGATTAAGTTTCAGCTTGTTCAACCTCATCCAGTCCATCACAGAGGCCAGGCACCAATCAAGGATTTGGGGGGATTTCTTGGAGTTTGGTGGAAAAGAGTAGTAGAGTTGAGTGTCATCTGCATAAAGGTGGCACCCAACTCCAAAACTCTGGATGACCTCTCCCAGCGGTTTCATGTAAATGTTAAAAAGCATGGGAGACAGAATAGAACCTTGTGGGACCCCACAGGTCAATAACCAGTGGTCCGAGCAGGAGTCTCCCAGCTTCACCAATTGGGAGTGGCCCTCCAGGAAGGAGTGGAGCCATTGCAAAACAACACCCCCAATACCCATTCCGGAGAGCCGCCGCAGAAGGATACCATGGTCTATGGTATTGAAAGCTGCTGAAATATCCAAGAGAACCAATAGGGTCACACTCCCCCTATCAAGTTCTCTGCAGAGGTGATCCACCAAGGTGACCAAACCCTGTACCATGACCGGGCCTAAACCCGGACTCCAATGGATCCAGATAATCAGTCTCTATCAGGAACTCCTGGAGCTGCGAAGCAACCACCCGCTCCAGAATCTTGCCCAAAAAGGGAAGGTTTGAAATAGGATCAGTTTAACCAATGCCTGCTTTAAGGCAGATGGAAAAAGTCCCTGTTCCAGTGAGGCATTTATTATCCTCACGAACCAATTTGCTAACCCCCCACTGGCAAGTTTTATTAGCCAATGGTCTGAGGTGCATGTGGTTGCCCTCACAACCCCAAGGATCCGTTCGAAATCATCCGGGTGAACAATCTGTAACAAATCCATTAACACTGGACAAGCAGGTGCCTCGGTTACCTCCATAGATACTGCATTAAGGCTGGTGTCTAAGTCAGAGCGTATCCGAGCGACTTTATCTGCAAAATGATGGGCAAACTCGCCACATCGAGTTGTCAGGTGGTCAGGGGCAGCCCCCCCATCACAAGGATGGAGGAGCTTCCCCACCACCCGAAACAACTCAGCTGGTCTATTTGTTGCAGATGCAATGCGGGCAGTCGAGAAAGCTTTTCTGGCTGCCCATTATGCCGCAGAGTAGGCCTTAAGAAAGGCTCTAGCCCGTGTTCGATCGGGTACACCCTGAGATCTACGCCAGATGCACTCCAGTCTCTGTCTCGTCCGCTTCATCACAGCCAGCTCCTCAGAGAACCAAGGAGCTGAGCTGACTTTACGCGACAATAGGGGACGTTTAGGGGTGATCGTGTCTACCGTCCTGGCCATCTTGGTGTTATAGAGATCAACCAAGGCTTCAACAGGATCACCAGCCGCCATGATGGGAAAATCCCCAAGAGACATCAGGAATCAATTTGGATCCATAAGTCTCCTGGGGTGGACCCATCTTAATTGGTCCACCACCCCTGCAGAGGGTTTGAACTGTGGTTAGTCTAAAGCTGAAAAGGTGATGATCAGTCTATGACAATAGAAGAATGTTTTGCTCTTCCACACTGACTTTTTCTCCATCCACAACAAAAACTAGATCTAATGTGTGTCCTGCCTGATGAGTTGGTCCAGAAATCATTTGAGACAGGCCCATGGTCGTCATGGCAACCATGAAGTCCTGTACTGTGCCAGAAAGGGTAGACTCCACGTGGACGTTGAAGTCTCCCAGCACTACAAAGTGCTGGGACTCCATCATCAAGCTGGAGACCACCTCGGCAAGCTCAGGCAGCAAGACTGCTGTGTTGCGGAGTGGCCGGTACACAAGCAGAATCTCCAAACTATCCAGGTCTCCAACTCTCAGGTAGACACAGTCAAACCCAGGGGATTGTGGAATGGAGCACCTGGTCAGAGAGATGGAATCTCGATAGACCACCGCAACTCCACCTCCCCACCCCCCAGACCTGGCCTTCTGGTGCACTCCGAAATCCGGAGGACACAGCTGGGTGTGGTTAACCCCACCCAATTCATCCAACCAGGTTTCGGTAATGCATGCCAGATCCGCATTTTTGTCCACGATTAGATCCTGGATGGCTGCTGTTTTGCCATTTCTGGCATTCAACAGCAGGAACTTGAGCCCAGGGGGACCGTCATGTAGGCTATCTGGCCTATCTCTCCTCAGGGTCGCAAGGACTCTCGTGCGCTTTTCCCTGGGTAGATAGAACCGATCACATCCTCTCCTACCCCACAATACCCCAATAGACCCCGGAACTCTCCCCCCTCCCCAGGGATGGAACTGGAAAATATATGGTCTGAGGAGGTTAGTCAGCTCCTTGGTTTTGGTGAATCAATGAGAGTGTTACTGAAGAGAGAAGCTGACGGGGAGAAATCGTATGTTGGTTGCAAAAAGAGGGCATTTTGAATATTTGGGGTAAGTGGAGGGGAGCTATTGGATGATAATAACAATGGCTTGGGAGGAGTCTTATCTTGTAAGGGGGTTGAAGCCTGTATTGGGGTAATGAGATCTCTTACAGTAGCTTCCTGTGTTGGTTTTAATGGGTTTTTGGGGCAATTTACATTCCCATTGCATAAAGTGCCGAATTTAGGTCCTGGGATAAGGGGGCGAATGATTTGGTCTCTAACAACTCATTTGATGTAGATGCCCCAGATGTCTAATTGAGGTTTGTTTGCCAGGATCTCTAAGGGTAATAAGGTGTCCTTAAATGTTATTAAAAGGATCGAAGAGCGATCCTGGCTATGGTAATCTCTGCAGAGCCAATTTATATAGCTAATTTTGATCTCTGCAGGGCTTCTTCTTAAGATCTGGCCCAAGGACCTCCTCACTGTTCTGTGAGAACACCATCTGCCCCTATTTAGTTGGAAATCAGAGACCTGGATTGCCAGCATATTGTCCATGTGGAAGGTCAAATTGTTGGCCGTCTGAGGTGGGAAGATTTCCTCTAAGCTCTTCTTGTAAATAATCCTCAGAAGGCCTTAAGGTTGCTCCCTCTTGCCCATTCCCTTTTCCTCGTAGCTCCTCCCCTCCCAATTCACAGTCTAACTGCACAACATCATTCTCTCCCTGCCTATCATCCCCTCCTTGTCCCACCCCTGCTCCAACCCAGGATTGGTTGCCTCTGGTTGAGTTGGAACCCCACCCATCTTCTAGGTTCCACGAACAACATTTAAATGATGAATTTCTTAACATTAGAGAGATCCCTGTAAAGAGATAGTCAAGTGTCATGAACTCTAGTCATGAACTCTAATTTCTGAAAAATAAGAGAAAACAATCTCCCCAATAGTTTATATAAATGAGATAACTCAACAATCCTTAACTCTTCCAAGTTATCCATGTTCTGAATTCTTTGCCAACTCGGTTCTATAAACTATCTCTCTCTTTCCCTCTCAATAGCTATCCAGCTCCAATTATTCCACTCTATTTGCAACTTTCTTCCACATTCAAGCCTTCCAACCTTACCCTTCCCTCAACAGCCTCCATGTACACTCCAATCAACATGCTTTACCATCATTATCCTCCCTAGAGTTAACTCATTTATATCCAGCAAGAATTTCCTGGCCCCAGAATTTCCAATCTATATTACTGGCATTATCTCAATATCAATAGTAATTAATACATCTAATGAACCCTTGTTCCCACTCCGGCCCTGGATTTTTAATCTCTGATTATACAGTATTTTAAAATAAATAGTATATCATATAATAAAATATATATAAAATTTTAAGATATTTTTTTTAAAAACCACACACACACACTCCTTCTCCTGAGGAAGTCAGCAGCAACAAATAGAAACTCTGGCCAGTTACTATTACAACCCCCAGGTCCCAGGTCAATTATATGTCTGGTCAGGGGGAAGGGATTTTCAGCCTCAACCTCCAAGCAGTGCCTGATGCGACAGCACCCGATGCAGGATGTTGGCCGCCTCCCTGTACGGCGAGGCGGCTCTAGTGCACCAACAGCAGTAGCAGCTGATGTAGGTCGCCTCCCGATCCGACGAGGCGACTCTGATGTAACAACAATGGCAGCAGTCAAAGCAGGCTGCTTTCCAAGCTAGTGAGGCAGCAACAACGCTGACAGGGCCCTCTGCTGAAGGGTAGAAAAGAAGGCCCAGGCTATGAATTTTGGAATTCTGCAATAAAATATAGATTTTCCTTTTGGCCTCTTTTACTTTATTACAGTAAAATTAAGAATGGAAATTGAACAGTTTATTGTAAAACTCACTCACAAAATCAAAACAAAATTTTCATTTCTTCTCATATGTTTAGGTGCTAACTGAGACTTTCAATTGTTTTTTTTGCCTATCCCCAAAACGGAAGCAAACTGTGCACAATCAGCGAGATGTCACAACTTGCAGGAAGTCTGCAATAAAAGAATCAGAATCTGCATGCAACTGAGAATTAATTTCAGGGCTTGTTATTCTTACTCCCATCTTGGATTATGTATAACATTTTACACTCTGTAGGAAGCAGTGGACCTTGTGAGGCAAACCAGCTGCTTTAAATCTGTAGGCCTCATTCACAGTAGATAGTATCATATGTGCATCTTATCTTGTCATTTAAAAATACAGATATATTCAATATCTGATTCAATCTGTGAATTGCGAATTGGCTCTGAGAGATATAAGAGTTAGAGAGCAAGTAGATGAGGCATGAGCACCATTCCCATATGCACAGCGACAGCATCTTAGGCATGCCAAACTGAGACATAAGCGAACATGACAAGGCTTAATATTTCATTAAAATAGCTGTTCTGGCAATGAAATGTCTATAATGAAGTGCAAGTTCCCAGGGCTCCAAAGGAAGGGGGGAAATGCATTGAGGGTGCCTATCATGATTGTTTTTTTATTTTTATTACTGTTATTTTTATTATTGGTGTATTATTTATTCACAACAGAGAAAAAGAATTCTTTCTGTCTGGCCTATCTCATGGTGTTTGAGTGATTTGGCTTTGCAGACAGCCTTTCATGAAATTATTTTTAGAATCTCTTTAATAATTGAGCTGTAGCAGTTGTGTTCAGCAGTCAGAATAGGCAGGGAAAATAGCAGCTCAAAGAAACAGTGCAGCGGGGTAATAATTTAAATCAAAATGCATTATACGGCATCCCCTATTTTTGAAAGGTGAAATGCTCCAGCATGCTGAGTACCTGGGGGAAACAACAAAAATGGACACATTTACAGAGTGTGGTACAAAGGAATGTCATCACAGGGTGCTCATGTGAGAGGGCAGAAAAGGCTAAGCTATGCTAATTGTGATCTGGTAATGGTAATTTGATGGTTTTTATTACTAAGACCTTGGTTTCCTTCCAAAATAAGGAAGTTCTGAGAGGAAACATACATGAAATAATGTTTAAAAGAAGGAGAAAGTAATGATGAAAAAGGGACTCATTCTTGACAATTTTCACCATTCCAGCTTGGCTGGTCAGATACCTTGGAATAGTTTTATTCTGGAGACTCTGTTTTGACAATAAGTTTATTATTAATTTTGCATACATGTTGGCATATGAATATAAAATAGAGAAAACATCTATCCCTCCACTATATTATTTTTAAAAGCAAAAGTTGTAAAGGAGACATGTTGGAGGATTACACACACAATAGTCTCAAAAGAAATACAAGCATGCTTATAGTATAGAGAATCTCCAGATATAAAGCCTGGCATCATAGTGTATAGTGAGATGGTCACATTTACCAGTGACAATACATTGTTTAAAGTAGTAGGAACAAAAAAGAGATTGTGAAGAGTTCCAAAATAGTTCTCTTTAAGTTTTTGATAGATCAAGGAACATGGGGCCTGTGCGTGATATGATGAAGAAGTCCTCCATGTGTACAGTGTATCTTACTCCTAGGTAAATGTGCATAGCATAGGAGGACTAGACCAGGGGTCCCCAAACTAAGGCCCGGGGGCCGGATGCGGCCCTCCAAGGTAATTTACCTGGCCCTCGCCCTCATTTATAATATATTTTTATATCAGTTTTAATAATATAATATATTGTATATACATATAATATTGATAATAATATTATCATTTTATACAATACAATACTAACAATAATATCATATAATAATATTAATTATATGTTATATATTACATATAATATTACAGTATAGTGGTATAGTTCAATATAGTATAATGCGAATATTGTGCTATGCTAATAATATAATATATTGTATGTACATACAGCTGCTCTGAGTTCCCTTCGGGGTGAGAAGGGTGGGATATAAATGTAGTAAATAAATGTAGTAAATGAATAAATAAATAATGTTGGACTTAGGCTCGCCCAAAGTCTGAAATGACTTGAAGACACACAACAACAACAACAATCCTAATTAACCTGACTATCCCATTGGCCAGAAGCAGGCCCACACTTCCTATTGAAATCCTGATAGGTTTATGTTGGTTAAAATTATTTTCATTTTTAAATATTGTGTTGTTATTTCATTGTTATTGTTTTGCACTACAAATAAGATATGTGCAGTGTGCATAGGAATTTGTTCATTTTCCCCCCTCAAATTATAATTTGGCCCTTCAATAGTCTGAAGGCTTGTGGACCGGCCCTCTGCTTTAAAAGTTTGAGGACCCCTGGACTAGACTATTACAACTGTCTTTACATTTTTGCATGTGTTTAATCATGTAAATGTACTTCTGATAATTCCCAAGGGGAGTTAACAACATAAGGGCCTTGGCATTCCATTTTGGGATGTTCAGTCCCATGACCGAGTCTTGGGGAAGGGATTGAGACTCTCCTATTCCTGTTCCAGGATCCATGTGCCTGTGTGTTGTAATATTTCTAGTCCAACACCTCAATTGGGCTGCAAATGGAGGACTCCCATGTGAGAAAGGGCCACCTAAAACATTAGTTTAATAGTAAGAACAAAACAGGTTCTTCTAACCTATAATTTGGAAATGTCGTTTGTTGGGGCTTTGATTACATAGCTGTTTCTCAGTTTGTCTATTTGGCTCTTGGCTAGCCTTGGATTTTTCACTGTTTAGGAATAAAAGTTACTTTTGCTAATATTATTCAGCAATGAAAATAATGCGCTACCTGTCTCACATCTGCAAGTTGGAAACATTACTTCCTTCTACTACAACTCCCAGAATATCCCTAGTGGCTTGGCTGTTCTATGGCTGTTAATTCAAAAAGCAGTAGTTTGCAGATTTCCTCCCATTATATGATAAAAATCATGGTTGTTAATCACAATCCTTTAGCATTAGGAAATTTCTATTGAATGAAGCTGAACAGGTTCAGCACAGCAGATCTAACTCCCATCTTCAGATCCCCAGAGAAGCATTTGAAAACCTCCTACCATCTTTGGTTCTATGGGTCCAGAGTATTTTCCAGTTGTTTGATACCCATGAATATCAAACAAATGGCAGAAATGAATGCACTTCTTCAATTTCCTCCCTGATAGCCTGCCTCATCTGCATGAATGGTGTTTCTTCAACAGGAACTGAGACCCTGGTGGGCCAATTGACAGAACTGATAAATTATAGCTCACTAGGAAATTGACCCATTGTTACCAAGGCTGATTTTATGACTTTGTTTATCATTTCAGTGAAACAAAGGTGACACTGATAGACCTTATTTTTTTAACAAGGTCCATGAAAAATGGACACTAACCAACAATTCCATCAAAGCCAAAATGTGTTGATTTGTCTCAAACTGTGTAATTGTGAAAGATAAAAACTTTAAAAAATACTTGAATCTGACTATGGCTGTTGTTTCAATTACATTAGGCAACACACCAAGTCTGGTAACTGTATGTACATTAAAAATACACAAATCTGACTATGGTTGTTATTTTGGCTACATTAGACAACACACCAAGTTTGGTGACTATTAGGCTTGTGCATGGATTCGGAGTGGCTGGTTCCCTTTGGCCAACCTGGCTTGTTTGATTTATCTGGATGGCCATAACAACAAGGGGTCAGTGGAATTTTCATGTTTCATGAACTCATAGTACTTCTGAGTGATGCTATGCTTTCAAGTACCCAAGATTGTGACTTATTTCTATATACAAAGTTTCATGGAGTGAATAGTTACTGATACCTTTGTTTTTGATGAGATGCTGAAAATGAAACACTTGGCAATCTGTAGATGTTGGTCAGTAATAATACAAGCATCCCTTAAAGTAATTTAGTTTTTTTGACATTGTGTGTGTTTGTATATGCTTTTTGTTTATTGAAACCTTATTTCCAGTGGAAATGCGATCTTTCAGAGGAATCTCATTCTGTTCCTTAATTTCAGCAAATGTATCTGTGCAACAGTGCAAACAACTCAGCAATGTTATCAATCAAAATAGGGCACAGACATTTCCATCAAAATGTGTGAAAGTTTGTAATAGGCAAACTTTAATCTGATCTATTCCTTTTCTATTGCTTTTCAACAATTGCATCATATCCTGGGTTTGGAAGAGTCAATAAAGGTTAAATTCCTGACATTTAGTTTATTACTAGTAGTGGAGATAGGTGGTTTCCATGCCACTTTGGATTTTAGTCCCGTCTTTAAAGTAGTTATTCAAGGTGCTGAATCCAATCTTCAAGATAAGCTTAGAGCCATATATTTCCATATTTGCATTGATGCAATCTAAATTAGCATATGGAAATCTTCTGCAATTCTGATTGTCCTCTTTTATTCTCCTTTTACTAGCATATTTTTGGGATGCCTGTTTTTGTATTTGTTTTGTGAGGGCAGAAATGCTTTCTTTATGCTACAGCACAAATGCCTTTTTTGCAATTCTTTTTTAGTGATTCATAAGTGATGAGTTTTTGAAAGAAGACTGCCATGAAGTGGCACTTTATAAGTAACAGAGTAAATTGGAACACTTGAAATGTAGGGATGTATTTCTAAAATTGGCTAGGTGCTTGCTACTTACTTCCAAAGGCATTGAAGGAATTCAGGCAGGTCACACTATAAAACTTGTTTATACTTTGTTCCAATGTATATTTTATACTCCTACCACCTCGTGGCATGTTATAGCATTTTAGCCTCCCTTTCTTCTCCAAACTATTTTCTATAAATAATCACCTTGCTTTTGCTATCTGTCTCTACCAGTGATTCACACTCCTCTCAATCATTTGCCAGTAATTGAAAGGAGTAGGGTTTCTAGCTCCAGCAGTCCTTTTTGGATCCCTTGTGCTTTTGCTCAAAGTCATAGGGTTTTTTCACACTCCACAGTTATAGTGCTATGATTCCACTTTAACTACTATGGCAACATCGTATGGCATCCTGGCTTTGTAGTTCAGAGAGAGAGATATAATTTTATGCCAGAGACTCTGGTGCCTCAACAAATTACAAATCTAAGGGATGAAGCCAAGGCAGTTAAAGAGGAATCTTAGCCCTATAGCTATGAAGTGTGAAATAATGAAACATCAGTTTTCCATTCACTGTGCTTTGCGTATTTTTTCTTCTGAATCTGTTTCTAATGGCGTTTCCAATTAAACAACCCACACCCCTACCAATCTTCATGAAATACCTGTATGCTAAAGTGAACAGTGAAATACACATATACACACAGATAGGGAGAACTTAGGAATAGGCTGCATGCTTTTAAGGAAGTAAGGCAATTTGTAGACTTCTAAGGCTGGATCTACAACTGCCATATTAACTGCATTGAACTGGACTGTATAGCAGTGTAGGTAAAGGTAAAGGTTTCCCCTGATGTTAAGTCCAGTCATGTCTGACTCTGGGGGTTGGTGCTCATCTCCATTTCTAAGCCTAAGAGCCGGTGTTGTCCATAGACACCTCCAAGGTCATGTGGCCGGCATGACTGCATGGAGCGCCGTTACCTTCCCACCGGAGCGGTACCTATTGATCTACTCACATTGGCATGTTTTCGAACTGCTAGGTTGGCAGAAGCTGGAGCTAACAGTGGGCGCTCACTCCTCTCCCGGGATTTGAACCTGTGACCTTTCGGTCTGCAAGTTCAGCAGCTCAGTGCTTTAACACACTTCACCACCGGGGCTCCATATAAAAGTGTAGATTCATATAATCCAGGTCAATGGCAGTGTAGATACAGTCAATATATCTTGAAAAGACTAGGTGAGGAAAGAGGAAGGAACTAAGGAAGAGATGGATGGGAGGGGAAAGGTCAGATGCACTTGGTCATGATTTGTCCGACAGGACAAGGAGAGGTAGGAGGAAGAGGTAGAAAGTTACAGCTAATATTTCTATAGCAGTTCTGGGAAGTTGTGGGAGGATGGGGGTTTCATTAATTCTAAGCTGACATGGACAGTCACAACCTCACCATCCAAAAACCTCTAGTGAGCATGACAATTGGCAGATCCACCACCACCAGGTTCTTTAGCCTATGAGAGGCCCTTTTAGCAACAGGATTAGAAGTAGCCCACATTAGAAAAATGTTCTGCTAGGTCTGAAATCTCCCAGGAGGCCCAAAGGGTTGCAAAAATCAGACTATTTGTAAGCAAAAAAAATTAAATCCTTCCTGGGGTTGTAAGGATCATAAAAATGGCCTTACACAGCCTGCTTTACAAGGTTATTGGCTCTCCTGGAAACCTTTGGGAGTCTCCTTCAAGAGAGATAAAGCCTCCCTTAATCCCTTGGGGAGATGGGGCAGGATATAAATAAAGTTTTATTCTAGTTGTATTATAGAGTGGGGTATAAATAAATATAATGATAATATATATAATGATAACCTTTGAGTGCATTTGAAAGAACATTTTTATTGCCTGAGATTAGGAAATCATCTCAAGGAATATGAAATACAAATGAAGTCAGCCCTCTTCACCCATGGATTCTGGATCTATAGATTCAACCACCTACAGCTTGAAAATATTTTTAACAAAAATCAAAAAGGGAACCTTGATTTTCTCATTTTGTATAAGGGACACCACTTTACTATGCTGAACCGAACGCCTAGGTGACCTACTTAACACGCTAAACAGTCCTTTGAATTTACCAACATCCTCGGTTCCTGCACTACAAGTCCCAACACACACCCAGGAAAATCCAAGAGCAACCAAATCTGTCAATGATCCTAATGAAAACTGCCATACATTTCAAAAGAAGCAGCAGAGGAAGATAGATTCTTTCCTCAATATAGGAATGTAGCTTGGCTACAGCAGTCCAAACACAATAATTCCAAGCGCACAAACTCCGTCTCAAAGAATGGTGGTAAAAACGACCAATAAACCAAATGAGCCTTGCATGCAATTCCACAATGAAGCAAAAAAATCAACAGGAAGAGAATTTAAAACAAAAAACTGGTCCAGACAAGAATACTTGAACTTCTTATATCTTGAATCTGATGAACTAGGCCAAAATGACACCACCTCATGGGTATCTGACATTAAGCCTAGCCTCTCTCTTAGGCATAATAAAAATGGCAGCATCCGCTGGGAACCTGATAAAATCACCACACTGGAAGACTGACTAAAATGCAATAACAATCTATTCCCCAATTTGCTTACATGGAACTTAGCAGGGTGGGCAGGAAAAGCTATCTGTCCACAACTGCAAGACTTTTTGGCTGAGAACTCAATTGTGGCCCTGCAGGAAACCTGGCTCCTTGCTTCAGACCAACCAATTCAAATTCCTGGTTTTGTAGGATGGACAAAGCCTGCATTTAAAATCGCTAAATACGGTAGACCAAGTGGAGGCCTAGCACTTTTGGTGAAGGGCGAACTAGGCTGGACAGGAGAAGAAATTATTTTTAAAGATCTCCCGGAGCAGACAAATATTCTTGCAGTAAAATTTTCAACCATGAACCCATTACAAAAGAGTAAAACCATCCCCCCTACCGTGGTCATCATAAACGTATATATGCGTCCTATGTCGTCCAGATTTGCTCAATACTCTACATCAGGGGTCCTCAAACTTTTAAAGCAGAGGGCCGGTCCACAATCCTTCAGACTGCTGAGGGGCCAAATTATCATTTGGGGGAAAACCCCAAACAAATTCCTATGCACACTGCACATATCTTATTTGTAGTGCAAAACAACAATAACAATGAAAGACCAATACAATATTTTAAAAATGAAAATAATTTTAACCAACATAAACCTATCAGGGTTTCAATAGGAAGTGTGGGCCTGTTTCTGGCCAATGAGATAGTCAGGTTAATTAGGGTTGTTGTTGTTGTTGTGTGTCTTTAAGTCATTTCAGACTTTGGACGAACCTAAGTCCAAAATTATTTATTTATTCATTTACTACATTTATTTACTACATTTATATCCCACCCTTCTCACCCCGAAGGGAACTCAGAGCAGCTGTATATTACAATATATTATATTATTAGCATAGCACAATATTAGCATTATACTATATTGAACTATAGCACTATACTGTAATATTATATGTAACATATAATTAATATTATTATATGGTATTATTGTTAGCATTATATTGTATAAAATGATAATATTTTTATCAATATTATATGTTTATACAATATATTATATTATTAAAACTGATATAAAAATATTATATTATAAATGAGGGTGGGGGCCAGGTAAATTACCTTGGAGGGCCACATCCGGCCTCCGGGCTTTAGTTTGGGGACCCCTGCTCTACATGGACAACTCTTGAGAGAGCACTAAAAGAAGTTATTATTGAACAACCAACAGCATTAATAATTTTACTTGGAGACTTCAACGCAAGACTGGGACGTTCAGCAAATAAACTGACAAAGCTATCTGGCATCCCCAAGGATGACCTGCCCTTCAATGCTGAATGGAACTCCAGAGACACGGTCAGAAATAAAGCAGGGATCGAGCTGATTTCTGTACTATACAAATTCAATCTTTACATATTAAGTGGGGAAAGTAAGAAATACTGTTATCCGTTTACCTATCACTCAGCGAGAGCCAGTAGCACTCTGGACTATATATGTGTCTCTAAGGAATTCATCCAATTCTTCTCCGAGGTTACAATCAAACCAAGGGAAGACAATGACCACCAACCTGGCAGCAGTTATTTACAGTCACTCCGATATACGTCCAACAAACCCCTTGGATGTGAAATTCATACACTCTATGTCCACACTTCAATGTAAGAGATTAAAATGGCAGTCAGTCAATTTAACAGCCATTGAAGAATATCTATGTAACCCGCAAGTTGTTGCATGTGGTGAAGTGATAAAAGCATCTTCATCTAATTCTATCCAGGTTCTCCAAACTTTCTCCGTTTTGTGCTCTAATCTCAAAAGCCTGCTTACATATACACCACACAACACAACAAAAAGATTACATCGATAGAAAAAACCCATGGTTTGACCAGGATTGCAAAATACTGAGGAAGTCACTAAGAAAGAGCATGAGGAAAGCTATACGCTATCCTAACCAAGATCTGCAAAACAATATGCTATCTCTGAGAAGATCATATAAAAAACTGATTTCCCAGAAGAAGTCCTTATACAATATAAAAATCTGGAGTGAACTGGACTCTGCTTTACATTTAAAGAACTCAGTGGTCTTCTGGCAACTAGTTTCTTCAAAACTGAGACAAGTCAGATTCTCAATAGACTCCCCAGTTCCAGCATCTCAGTGGGAAACCTTCTATAGTGACCTCTTCAATAAGGTAGGCAATTCAAACAATTCAAGCAATGTAAAATACGTAACTACGTATTATAATCCTGACACTCTCCCGGCCTGGCCACAAGTTGAGCCACATGAAGTAATAGACATCATCAACACAGTTCAAAATAATAAAGCGCCAGGGGAAGATTTTTTGCCGGCTGAACTATTTAAGAACAACAGAGATTGGTGGGCCCAACTTTTAGCAGGGCTGTTCTCACACATTAACAATTCATGCAGTATACCTAGAGGTTGGCAAATGAGCATTAACGTCCCTATTCATAAGAATGGAGAAAAAACCAACCCTAAGAACTATCGACCTATTAGCCTGATTGATATCACAGCAAAAATTTACGCAAAATATCTTTTGATTAAAATTGAGGAATGGTCCAATGCAAACAATATTCTCTGTGAAGAACAATCAGGCTTCCGACAGGGACGTTCAACCATAGATAACTGCTTTGTTCTGCAGCATATAATCCAAAAGTATAATTCAAGGTGGATGAGTCTGTATACAGCATTTATAGACTTGTCTTCAGCGTTTGACACAATCTGCCGTAACACATTATGGGAAAAGTTGGCTGCCACAAACATTGATAGAAGACTACTTACTTTAATCATTACGTTGTACTCTGACACAGTACTGATAGTCAGACTTGGACCCAGTGAAGCCTGAGCAATGAAATCAAAACATCAACTGGTGTGAGACAAGGGTGCATATTAGCCCCCTTTCTCTTTAATTTCTATATTAATGATATCGTGAAAACACTATCCTCTGACAATCTACTTGGCCCTAAAGTTCTGACCAGAACTATCCACATCTTACTTTATGCTGATGATATGGTAATCATGGCAATGTCTCCAGTGGGACCGAGAAGATCTCTGGCAAAATTCAATTTGTATTGTGAGCTAAATTCCCTCATTATGAACAAGTATAAATCCAAAATCATGGTATTTGGAAAAAACAGGAAGTGGTACACTTGGACCCTAAATGGTGTACACTTGGAACAAACTAATAGCTACAAATATCTAGGCATTACGTTTTCATCATCTGGTGCTTGGTCTAATCATATTACTCATAGTATACAAAGAGCAATAAAAGCAGCAGGTTCCATTTACAAGCTGTACCATCATAGATACCCAGGCACAATCAGGCCTGCCCTGGAAGTCTTTAAGAAAAAAATAATGCCAACACTCATATTTGGGGCCAAAATTTGGGGGCATACCAATTTGGCCAAGATCGAAGCCTTCCAAGTTAAGCAGCTTCGCATTCTCCTGGGACTTTCCAGAAAACACTGATGGCTGCTGTAAGGGCAGAGCTAGGAATGCTCCCAGTAAAACCTCAAATTTTAATGAGACAATTCAATTACTGGTCAAAGGTAAATCAGATGAATTCCATTAGATTTCCTCACCTATGTTTAGAGGATCAATACCAGCGTGCCCACAAGTCATCATAGGTAGTGGCCTTAAACAATGAGATTGCTAAAATTGGCCTTCCTTTACAATTTTTGAATGATCTAGGACCTAGGGCAAAACAAGTGCTCACGCAACGCACTCATGATATCTATGCTCAATTGGACCTAGCAAGTATAGGTAGGTCTTCTGCCACAAAGTTTTTAGCCTCCCACAAAATGAATACTCATTTAGAACACTATTTGACTATTCCAGTTCCGTTACCCTTAAGAAGAATATATACCAGGGCCAGGTTTGAACAACTCGGTATTATGATGCAAAGTGGTCGCTACTGTAACATCCCAAGAAATGAGAGATTCTGTGTCTGGGGAGATCAAATAGTGGAAGATATCGAACATGTTTTGATTGACTGCCCAGCATATGCCGAACTTAGACACAGTTATTTACATCCATTACGATCTAATTTTAGGTCTCCCAACAGAAATGATCTTCTGACAATCCTCTTGCAAGGACAAGAAAGATCCACCATAATTAGAGTAAGCCTTTTTATCCTGAAAGCTATCAAGAAAAGAAGACATTTCTTGAAAGAAGAATCAGGAAAATAAGATTTTGTCGGCAAACAGATGTTCAGCTGCCTGTCCTCCCATCCTTTTTGCCTTGTTTTTATTTATGTTGCACTTTGAAATGGTCATATGACTGGTCAAATAAATATTATTATTATTATTATTATTATTATTATTATTATTATTATTATTATTATTATTATTATGCCATGGCAGACAAGGAAGGAAAACATTGCCACATATTTTGAAACACCAAAAACCATTTCCCAAACTATTGCTTAGATTTGCATTTAGAGAAGCTGATGTGAAGGGTAGCTAATATGGAATCAATTGGTCTATGAGTGATCAAATGAAGGCTAGTGATACAAAACTACAAATTACATTTCTGCAATGAAAAAAATGGGGGTGAGGCCATAAAAGCCAGAAGTAGGTGGGAAAATGTTGAGAAAGAAGATACACTTCATTTAGCTCTAGAGTCTAACACAACACCAGAAACACCACATTCCTCATAGTAGTGAATCCATGCAGAGTTTCGAAATATATCAAGAAAAGAAATTGCAGCACCCTGAGCTAATTTCAAGTTGCAGAGTTATTCAGAAATGATAATAGTGATGGCTGTGTTGGGAATGAGGGCTGAATCAATCAGAAGTTTGGTGTGGATTCAAACTGTATGTATCATGTGAAGTCACACTGAGAAACTACGAGCAACTGTGTATCATCCACCACTTGAAATATCACAGTTTCCCAGCATGGATTACTCAGTTTTTAGTTGATTCTTCCAAGTATTTTACACTATTTCTTATCTAAATTTTTCTTTTGAAAAGCAACTGAAGGAATGAATAACATAAAACGTAATGCAACAAGCTAGTTTTAAAAACACTATGAGTAAAAAGATATGTTGTAATTAATGAGCAGAAGGAACAAAAAAGTATATTTCCAAGTTCTACACCATTTAAAATGATTTACATAAATAAATTTGGTGACCACAGTCAGTCCCCTTTCCTGACAATAAAGAAACTCTGTGACATCTCTCATCAGATGAGCTATGAACTGAATACAGAACTCAGATCATTATGTTTGAACTTTTGCTAAGAAAATATTCCTTGCACATCTAGGTGAGAGTTCTTTATGATAGCTTTGTTCCTTTCAGACAGGAGCTAAAATCCTATATGTGATTGAAAAAAAGACAAAATCATCAGTAATGAAGCTGTGCATGTATTTTTCTGTAGTAATGGCTCAACCCTATTACAGAACTACTTCTCAAACAGAAGTGCTGAAAATAGATTTTTTTTTAAAAAAAAAAAAAGGGGGGGGGGAGGTCTTAGCTTATACGAATGAAGGCTTCCATGATCTCCAGTAGGAAATCGTGGCTAATGGTTAAGTTGCAATGACAAAAAGTTGTCAAATGTTGCTAAAGACAACTCCTCCAAGATTCCTTAGTAATACATGGTACATAAGGGTCAAGGAAAACTATTTTAGTCCCAGAGGCAGGATTCACCCCTCCCATTAATCATGCCCAAGCCTCCCTCTTGATATTACTATTCCTTCTGTGATCCATCCATTTTCACTGTCTTTACTCATTCACAAAGAGACACAGATTTGTGTGTCTTTGCACAACCATTACCACCCCCGTTTGATGGTGAGGGCAGTGGGAAGATAATTACTTTCCTTGGGTTGCTGTGAGATTTTTGGGCTGTATGGCCATGTTCCAGTAGCATTCGCTCCTGACATTTCCTTGTCTCATTTACTTTCCCACCTGGGAGCATATGGCAGGGTTTATCTGTATTTCTGGCACAGGGTTTAGGGAAGACTGCAGCAGCCTTCTCAATAGTCATGTCGGGACTTCTGGTTGGCGTGAGCCGAGGCAGGCTGCGTCGGCTGAGCGCTCCTGCTTTTAATCTTTTTTACTTGTTTTGTTTTGGGGGGTTTGTAGATATTGACAATTTTGTTTTGTTAAACTTGAGTCAGAGAAGGGAGAGGGAGCAGCAATGAGGAGAAAGAGAAGATGAAGATTATCTCTCTCTTCGAGTCCAAGGAATGCAACTACAAATATAAATCAGCATTTACTCTCCTCTTCAACTGATAACGTAAGTTCCCAGCTCACCCCATTGGTTATATCCCCATTACCAACAAAAAATAGATTCTCCATACTGTTGGAGGTTCCCCCTGAGACGCCGAAGAAAAACGGCTACACTCCAACTCCTCCAAGGACAAATGGTGGTGATAAGAAAACTATCTCTAGTTGTTTTGAGCTGCTCTCCCAGCATGTGTTTCTATCTCAAGAGTCTATGGCAGCTATTTGTGAAAGAATAAGAGATATCAATGGGCAAATGTATGAAATAAAGACTCTGTTGCAATCCCTAATGAGCCAGACTAAGTTGTGGCAGGACCCCTCCTTAGCAAAACACAAAACTAAGGACAATCTAGAGAAATTTGTAAAGGAAGCCAACGCCAACAAACGCCAAAAGAGAAGCTGCCTGTCAGCAGAAGTTCTCACTGCAACTGAACAAAAAACAGCTAGTGTTTTACATAGAAGATATACATTTGAACTGGGGCAAATGGAGCAGCAAAAATAGGATTCTGGCATCTCTGAGCAGGATCCTACAAAGAGAAATAAGGCCAAAGGACATTCCCTCATTGTTCTGGCTGCCCAGCGCCAGCTTTTATAAAAGGGCAGTTATCACCTTTCAAGATGAACTTCTTATTCAAAATATATTAAAAATAAGAGACAATCTAAGGTGCTCCTATGGAATTACTGTGAAAAGATCCTTCACAGAGACGCGGCGCCAACCCCTGCTGAATAGGTTTCTTTGCAAAAAAGGACAAATAGCAAACAAAATCCCCTCAAACTTCCCTGTCAACGCTTCAGGAGCCCACACGTTGGACAAAACCTGCCTCTGACAAACATCCAATATCACCAATAACAAGAACCAAAGAACAGTCGAAAACAATTGAGGAGTGCAATCAAGAGCTGATGCTGGAGATGCCTTCAGAACCAGAATCAGCTCATTGCTCTAGCATCATTGAGAAGGGAAGCTCATTAGTCCTTAGGACTAACTCCTGTAAGGCCCCGAAACTCGAGGTACAGGCTAGAGTTCAGCTCTCAGAATCCTCCACCCTCGAGCAAAGATCAAGGAAAAGAAAAAGGTTCTTGGGCAAAACGTCTAAAGGCTCTAAAGACCCAAGAGATACGGATGTCCCGCCGCCTGGAAAGAGGAAAAAGAACCTTAAGGGCCAAATGAAAATCTCCCCTTATCTAAAAAACGATCTGATCACAGCCTCCCAAGACGAGATCCAAGAGCCTGACGAATTTTCCCAACAAGCTGACCAAAACATACAGGGTTCCTCAAACCTAGGGAACCATGTCTCCAACATGACACAAAATCCATGTGAAACTTCTGAGTCTCCAAACGTTAATCATACATATCAGAGACACTTAAGAACTAACGGCCCCAGTTCAAACAACCCATTACCATCTACGCAACTAATACAAGCAGCGTGTGCAAACACGAGGTGTAAGAAATCTCAAACTTGGCCCCACAGATCCGTAAAGGGCCCCACACCCTGCCCAAGAAATGGTTGCATAATTATGGATGCAGATGATCAAATACAAACCCAGGAATGACTAGGAAGTTTCAGAATGGTTTCATGGAACATAGCAGGATGGAAGAACAAATGTCCCATGTCAAAATTTATTGAATTCCTGTCCCAGTTTGGTATTATCGCGCTACAGGAAACTTGGACTACTGAAGAGGAGCAAATCTGCCAACTTTCAGGATTTCAAACCTGGTCTAAACCAGCCACGAAACTATCAAAATATGGCAGACCTAGTGGGGGCATTGCCACCTTAATTAAGGGAGCTTTAGGTTGGCAGGGTGAAGAAATTCCATTAAAAAGCACTACAAACTGTACTAACATTCTCATAGTTAAATTAACAAATATGTCTGCCCCCCTGGCTAAAAGGAGCCCAACTATCATCCTGCTTAATGTTTACTTACAACCTACATCATCAAAGTGGGTTACACGGGATATATGGACAATTCTCGAAGGGGCATTGGAGGAAGTCTCCACCCTGTTTCCAGTAGCACAGGTTATCATCTTGGGTGATTTTAATGCAAGACTGGGCAATTCCATATCGAAGATTGCAGCAGCCAGTAATATCCCTCTAGATGCAAACATGTTCGACTTCGGATGGAAGTCCTGTGACCATCAAAGAAATAAAGCTGGAGCTTTACTGGTGGCCTTACTGTACAAATTCAATCTCACATCCTTAGAGGCTCAAATGAGGAATTCATATACTCATTCACTTTCCATGCAGCCAACGCTAGTAGTACTATAGACTTTATTTGTATATCTAAGGAACTCCAACCAGCATTCACATCCTTAGAAGTTATCCCCAGATTGGACAGCGATCACCAACCTCTAACAGTGAGATGCCTCCTGCAGACTGACCTTAGAGGACCCATACTCAGCTCTAACCAGGAAAGCCAGATATTGGAATTACAATATAACAAAAGACTTAGATGGAAATTTGTTAATTTAACCCACCTAATGGACATCATCGACTCCCCAGAAGTTGACATTCTCAAAAAAGAAATCCAGTTGGAGACAAACAGTATAGAGGCTGTTTTTGATGCCTATAATTCTTTAATCAGTAGGGGGTGCTGACAGAGAAACCTAATAAAAAACCTCCACTGACCACTTCGAATGCCAACAAGTGGTTTGATCAGGAATGTCAACTAAAAAAGAAGCAATTGAAATGTGCAATAAGAGTACTCCAACATACCCACAATTCAGATACACATGCCCACATGTTAAAAATTAGACGGCAATATAAAAAACTAATCACAGATAAAAAGAAGAGCTATAATATGAAAGTATGGTCCGATCTTGAACTGACTATTTCCACACGTAACTCCATTTTCTTTTGGGATATTGTGGCCAAAAAATTAAAGGAAGTGCGATTTGATATCGATTCACCCATTCCAGCGGCCCAATGGGAAGACTTCTACATGGATTTATTTAACACACCACAGTCCCGAATGGAGGAATTAAGTATTAATTCAATCTTAGGAGCAGATCCCCTCCCCCAATGGCCACTAGTGCAATCAGCGGAAGTGAAAACAATTATAACAAGGCTGAAAGCAAACAAAGCCCCATGTGAAGATTTTCTCCCCCCAGAACTGTTTAAGCAAAATATAAACTGGTGGGCTCAGTTACTAGCGGGCCTATTCAATCATATAAATAAGGCATGTTCTGTTCCATCAGGCTGGAAACTAAGCATTATAGTGCCAATCTTCAAGAAAGGAGACAAAGCCGACCCTAGGAATTATCGCCCAATCAGCCTGATTGACATTACAGCAAAGATCTACGCAAGATATCTTCTAGACAAAGTAGAGGAATGGGCTGAAAATAATCTGATTATAAAGGAAGAACAAGCTGGCTTCAGGCAAGGCTACTCCACTATAGACAATGCTTTTATTCTTCAGCATGTAATTGACAAATATTCTTCATTGAATAGAAGTTTATATGTTGCTTTTATAGACCTATCCGCTGCTTTTGACTCTATAAGCCGTGGGTTACTTTGGAGGAAATTTTCGATGTCTAACATAGACAAAAGACTCCTGGCTCTTCTGATTGCTTTATATGCTGATTCCTCTGTTAAAGTGAGATTAGGTAATAGCGGGGCAGCCTCCAATGGAATAGCTTCAACTAGGGGTGTGAGACAGGGATGTCTGCTGGCACCGTTCTGTTTTAATTTTTATATAAATGATATTGTGGAATATTTGAAAATGAAAGAATATCATGGTCCAAAGATTATGGATAGGGAATTAAATATTTTGATATACGCAGATGACATAGTTCTGTTATCCACCACCCCTGTTGGGTTAAGGAGGTCTTTGCAAAAACTTAGCCACTACTGTGCTGAAAATGCCCTCACCATAAATAAAGAAAAATCCAAAATAATGGTCTTTGGCAAGAAAACCAAGGTTTACAACTGGCACCTTGATGGACACAAAGTGGAACAAGTGAGGATATCTAAATACCTAGGCCTACACTTTGCAGCCTCTGGGGCATGGTCCCAACACCTAAAATTAAGTATCGCAAAAGCTGATAATGCCGCGCAGGCAATTCATAAATTATGTAATCATAATTACCCGGGATCTTTACGTCCCTTTTTGAAGGTTCTCAAGGCCAAGGCTTTATATGGAGCTGAAATATGGGGGATCAAGATCTGGCATTGGTAGAAAGATTCCAACTTCGCCACTTGAAAATTGGCTTAGGTGTGGAGAGATCATCCCTGTCAGCTGCTGTGAGAGCAGAGATGGGGGTACCCCTAATTTCCACAGTAATCCTGAAGAGACAGATCAATTGGTGGTACAAAATAAGACAAATGCAACCACATAGACTCCCAGCCATATGCCTATTAGAACAAGAAAACCACAAAGAGTGGTCATCATGGTTAAGCAGACTTGGTCACCCAGTCAGCAAGATAGGTTTTGCCCCACACGAGCTAATAAATTTCGGGGCTAAAGTGAGCTCAATTGTATACCAAAGAGCCCTCGACATTGCTGCACAAAATGATCTTATGATCATAGCGCAAGCTAGAGCCACTCCATATCTGGCCAAATTTAAATGCAATGTGGGCATGGAAACTTACCTCTTCTTGACTCTTCCATTATATATTAGAAACCTTTTTACCCGGGCTAGATTCGAGCAGCTTGACATTAAGTCCAAGCTAGGTAGACATCAGAATATCCCCTATACGCAGAGAACCTGTGGGTGTCGTGAGGTAGATGTAGAAGTGGAGGACTCAGAACATTTTTTCTTAAAATGCCCCTACTACGCCAGGATTCGATCTCTCTATTTAGACCCTCTGCTGGAGAATCATACTCACTTAGAGAATAAGGAGAAATTGCATATCCTTCTACAGGGTTCAGATAAAAACTCTATTTTAAAACTGGCCCTTTTTACACAAAAAGCGCTGGCCATTCGTGAGAAGATGGAAGCTGAGAGCTGATACATTATTGTCACTAACAAAATCCAAACTTAAAATTTTCTACGGACAAGACACTTGTTTTACTTACCCTGTCCTTGTTCAAACCTCCTTAGGAAATTTCTAATTTTAACCTTTTTACTCTGTATTTGTCTAGGAGCGGGTTATTAGGCCACAGGTCGGGATGTTTTTATCTTTACATGGTTTTATTGTATGTATGCGTAAGTGTGTACGTATTGTATGTTTTACATGTTTTGATATGGTCAAAAGTGACTAATCAATAAAGAATTGTTGTTGTAGTCATGTCAAACCTTATGTGTGTATACTTTAAAACCACAGCTCTTTTAGAATTATTGCAGTTTGGCACCACTTTAACTGCTATATCTCCATTCTTTAACTGCCTTCTTACAAGTCCGCCACATATAAAACGGGACCTTTTATCTTAACAATTGTGATTGGGAAAAGTTAATCTCTGTACATGGATGTAATATTTCTCCATTAATATTTTAATACATTTGTTTAGTTGCTATTTTAATGAACGCCCAAGAATATGAAAGATAGATCTACCAACAGTTTTTGTTAATGACATGAGAATAAAAATTGCATGACCCAAGAAGACCAGGGATTTTGCCTTCACAACCTGCTTCTGAGAAATGTCAAATGTCTGTATATACATTCCAGAAGCAGTAAAACTGCAGATCATTCCAATACTAGGTGCAGTAATAGCACTTAGTAAGGTTGAGACAGACTTTGAGTGCATCTACACAGTAGAATAAATGCAGTTTGATATCACTTTAACTGCCATGGCTCAGTGCTATGGAATTCTGGGGTTTGTAGTTTGGTGAGGCACCACTATTTTTAGCGGAAAAGGCTGAAGATCTTACAAACTACAACTCCCAGAATGCCATCGCATTGCACCAGGACAGTGAAAATACTATCAAACAACATCAATTCTACAATGTAGATACACCCTTTGTTTTGGGGCTCTTGCTATGATTTAAGTCTTTGACTTTATACGTATTTACCTGAGAGACTGAAATCAGTGTGGCTTATTTTTACACATGTATTGCAAAGGGATTTAATGTAATAATTCATCCACTTTCCAGAGCAAAACAAAAAGATTTCCAAGATTTGAATACTGGCTCTTTTTCAGTTTTCATTTTGCACATGATTAGATGCACCACTTTCCATGGCAGTTTCATAGAGATTTATCTGTCTTCACAGTGATTAAACAGCTGATTTGACATGTCATTTCCTTCAATCCTTTCCATTTTTCATATAACTTGTTCAATCAGCATGGGAAATTTAAGGATTATGTGGATAGTTATGACTGTAGGATTGGCTACATTTTCTGGTCCTTGGAAGATATGCTACTGCAATGTATTTGCTGAAGGGAGAACTGGAAAATTAAATAGAACAAATGTGACTTGCTACTATGTGCTGCAATGTATTGTGATTCTCTAAAAGATTAAGCATTCTTGATCTGGAATCTTATAATACCATTCAGTAGCTTTATAAATGGGAAGGAGTTTCAGAAATGGAATATTTTTGTTCCTTCATCATCATAAAACTTTCCATTTTCCTCAATACAATGCTATAGGGCTGCCAGATTGAAGCTTTGACTACTGTATAGCTATATAGCAAAGAATACACAAGTTCTAAAAGTTAGAAATGCAATGCACCACACAGTTATAACTCCAGATAGTTCAGGATGCTTCCATGATCTGTCAGGCAGGCATGGGCAAACATTTTTGCCTTTGGGCTGCATTGCAGGCCTGGCCAGAAGGGCTGGGCCAGGAGGGAGGGGTGTCGGGCCCAGGAAAAGGTAGGGCCAGAAGTGAGCATGGTAGGACTCGGGTCATCCTCAGGTTGTCCTTCCAGCATAAGGGCTGCTCATCCCATTCTTCTGCTGGGAGGAAGGCAGGACATGAGGTGAATGCCCCAATCCTTCCCTTCCTCCTCCCCAATCCTCGGGCTGTCCTCTTGGAATTATGCTGTGAGGAGGATGAGACAGATGACAGCTGAGTGTGCTCTGGAGGGCTCTCAGCAGCTGTGTGCCTTCCTCGAGCCATCCTCCTGGCATAAGGATGTGGTTGCTCACACCATCCTTATGCCAAGAGGAGGGTGAGCCACATAGTGGCTAAGTGCTCCAAAGGGCTCTCACCTGCTATGTGCCTTTCTGCCCCATCTTTTTGACATAAGGAGCCGCCGTGTCCTTATGCCAAGAGGACAGGGAAAATGAGGAGGTCCAGAGGTAAGCTCCCAGGGGGCCTCATCTGGTCCCTGGGGCTTAGTTGCCCATGCTTGTGTTAGGGACTTAAGCAAACCAATATATTTTCTTCCTTTGCCCTCTAATTTTTCCTCCTCTTATATAGGTGATAAAAGTTTGGAAGATTTATATTTTGGATTACAACTCTCCACCATACTAGTATGGCCAACATTTCCAGGCTCTGCAACTGATAGTTAAATTATTGGTGTCTGGAAATTGCTCTTGGCCACAGACCTGACAGGTAGCACTTAATTAGAGCAGATACCCCCTTTAGGCTCATCTGTCAATCGTATTCTAAAATGTCACAGGTACCTGTCAGGCACCTTGCTTTTAATGTCATTTCCTTTTAATACACAAAGGTTTCAACTTCTCAATGCCCATTACACAGGACATGGGAGAGGGGCACTCTGGCTTCAAGGAGATCTACTTTGGGATTGTGTTTTTTTTTTTTTTTTGGTTTTTGTTTTTGGAAAAACCAGCCAGAGCCTGCTATAAACAACATAATGCTTAGAGTCAAAGAATCCTCAGTACAGGAACTGGTTTGCAAAGAGTAGAAAAACATATCACACTCCAAGCCATTTCATCTTGATTTTAGCAGTGTAACAGGAGAAAAGGAAAACATTTTAATTTCTCCTTTTTTTGCATGAAGCATATGTACCCCGCCCCTGAGCCAAAAATGCTGCAAAAACCATTTTCAAATAGTTAATTCTACGGTCCTTGAATTTATCTTTGCAATCTAAACCAGGCACAATAATGAAAGAAAATGGGAAGATGGAAGAGGGGAAACCAAGTTTAGATCACAGGAAAGTGGTGGTGCAGTGGATTAAATTCTTGTGCAGGTAGAACTGATGACTTAAAGGTTGGATCGCTGACCTGAAGGTTGCTCATTTGGATCTAACCCGGGATAAGCATGGATAAGCTCTCTCTATCAGCTCCAGCTCCATGCAGGGACACGAGGGAAGCCTCCCACAAGGATGGTAAAAACATCAAAACATACAGGTGTCCCCTGGGCAACGTCCTTGCAGATGGCAATTCTCTCGCATCAGAAGCAACTTGCAGTTTCTCAAGTCACTCCTGACATTAAAAAAAGTTTGTATCACAATTAACGAAACTCCGAATAGATGGAAATTCTTACCAGCAGTGCCAAATGTTGATTTCCAAGGCATCAGTGCAATAAATCTGCTTTGGTCCAAACTTTAAAAGAGCCATCTAAGTTACTGAACCCTATTGTTGCACCCCAAGGCAGCGCAAGCACTCGAAAACCAGACCGGAGCCAATATAACACACAAGCCATTTATTGAAGGAGAATATATACGCATTTAAGGTGGAAAGTCAGAGTAAGAAATAGTCCTTAATATATAGTTGATTGCAGTCCAGAAAGAGTTCAGCAATGCTTACGTTGGTAGAAAAAGGAAGAAAAAGGAGGCGATAGGGCCATTGCAAGGAGAAGATGGGGTGATGGCGACAGGGGACAGGGAAAAGGCAGAACTACTTAATGCCTTCTTTGCCTCGGTCTTCTCACAAAAAGAAAGCCATCTTCAACCTCAGCAACATGGAATGGACGAAGGATTGGGGGAAATCCAACCCCAAATAGGGAAACAAGTTGTCCAGGAACACCTGGCCACTCTAAACGAATTCAAGTCCCCAGGGCCAGATCAGCTACATCCAAGAGTACTGAAGGAACTAGCGGAAGTTATTTCAGAACCACTGGCAATTATCTTCGAGAGTTCTTGGAGAACGGGAGAAGTCCCAGCAGATTGGAGGAGGGCGAATGTGGTCCCTATCTTAAAGAAAAGAAAAAATAACGACCCAAACAATTACCGTCCGGTCAGCCTCACATCAATACCAGGCAAAATTCTGGAAAAGATCATTAAGGAAGTGGTCTGCGAACACTTAGAAACAAATGCGGTCATTGCTAATAGTCAACACGGATTTACCAAAAACAAGTCATGCCAGACTAATCTGATCTCTTTTTTCGATAGAGTTACGAGTTGGGTCGATACAGGGAATGCTGTGGATGTAGCGTACCTGGATTTCAGTAAGGCCTTCGACAAAGTCCCCCACGACCTTCTGGCAAACAAACTAGTAAAATGTGGGCTAGACAAAACTACGGTTAGGTGGATCTGTAATTGGCTAAGCGAACGAACCCAAAGGGTGCTCACCAATGCGTCGATTTCATCATGGAAAGAAGTGACAAGTGGAGTGCCGCAGGGCTCCGTCCTGGGCCCGGTTCTGTTCAACATCTTTATTAACGACTTAGACGAAGGGTTAGAAGGCACGATCATCAAGTTTGCAGACGACACAAAACTGGGAGGGATAGCTAACACTCCAGAAGACAGGAGCAGAATTCAAAACGATCTTGACAGACTAGAGAAATGGGCCGAAACTAACAAAATGAAGTTCAACAGGGACAAATGCAAGATACTTCACTTCGGCAGAAAAAATGGAAATCAAAGATACAGAATGGGGGACGCCTGGCTTGACAGCAGTGTGTGCGAAAAGACCTTGGAGTCCTTGTGGACAACAAATTAAACATGAGCCAACAATGTGATGCGGCTGCTAGAAAAGCCAATGAGATTCTGGCCTGCATCAATAGGGGAATAGCATCTAGATCCAGGGAAGTTATGCTACCCCTGTATTCTACCTTGGTCAGACCACACCTGGAATACTGTGTCCAATTTTGGGCACCACAGTTGAAGGGAGATGTTGACAAGCTGGAAAGCGTCCAGAGGAGGGCAACTAAAATGATCAAGGATCTGGAGAACAAGCCCTATAAGGAGCGGCTTAAAGAACTAGGCATGTTTAGCCTGCAGAAGAGAAGGCTGAGAGGAGACATGATAGCCATGTACAAATATGTGAAGGGAAGTCATAGGGAGGAGGGAGCAAGCTTGTTTTCTGCTGCCCTGCAGACTAGGTCGCAGAACAATGGCTTCAAACTACAGGAAAGGAGATTCCACCTGAACATCAGGAAGAACTTCCTCATTGTGAGAGCTGTTCAGCAGTGGAACTCTCTGCCCTGGAGTGTGGTGGATGCTCCTTCTTGGAGGCTTTTAAGCAGAGGCTGGATGGCCATCTGTCAGGGGTGCTTTGAATGCGATTTCCTGCTTCTTGGCAGGGGGTTGGCCTGGATGACCCATGAGGTCTCTTCCAACTCTACTATTCTATGATTCTATGATTCCCAATTGGAAAGTTAGCCATCCAACTTGTAAGCTAATCTTCTACTCCGTCTCACTCACTCTTTCCTGCTTCTATCTTTTGTAACAAATTCCTTCCAATTAAAAGTCTCATCTTCACCCAGGTCAACACCATCTGGTGTGGGTAACGATGAAGAGACTTCGGAATGTTTGCCAATTAGTGGTTCTTCTGAAACCACCATATCAGACAGCTGCAATGCCATGGGGCCTCGGTCTGGGGCAGAATTGTCTGCAAAATCTGCAGCCTCATCTGTTTCCAACTCCATCTCTTGATGGAATACAGGCCATGATGGCTGATCTACACCTCCTATGTTCCAAATGGATTCACCACCATGGATAGCTCCACATTTTAAAACAATGACTAGATTTGATCCCACGCTGCTCCCCAAAATGGTCTATTACAGATCATTCAAAGATCTAGGAATATATCCTAATTTACCTTCTACTCAGCCCTGATATAGATACTCCTGTTTTCTCTTTGGTACCCCCTGCTTTTCAATCATCATCATGACTACTACTTTAATTTATAACCTCCCTTTCCTTTAAGAACTGGAATTCAAATTTAAGTTCGTCTTAACCTCTGGGTTAAGAGACATTCAACCTGTATCTCTTATCTTTGACTTTTAAACCTTTCTTTCTTAAAACTATAAAAAGGGTTAGGTCATTCCAGATGTGAAAAACAGATTCTGCTGCCTAACAAAGTAGTTTTCTCATAAAGATTTTACTGACTGATTTCTAAAGAAATAAGATTGTGAGGAGACTTGCAGTTATCTTTAATGGCAGACTACGTGTGGCTTCAATGTGCCAAAATACATCAGTCCACAGTTCATCTTTATTTGCTAAAATAAATCAGCTTGCCTCAGCAGTGCTCTTGATTCCTTCATTCACCCATCCACTTTTCCATTTCATGTGGTATAGAGAAACAGTGTTGCTGCTTTCTCTCTGCATGCAGCTTAGACCTTCCTTGTGAGAATTTCTTTAGGATCTTGCATCTTTTGTATGTGATTGGATCTCAGCAGTAGCATAGCACTTCATTGTTTGACAGCTCTGAGTTTTTATTTTCAAAACGTTTACCTTGAAGTTGATACTGATAGAACACCAAGGTCTTCACTAGTATCTTACAGAATTTCTTGACAATTTTCATGTTCACAAATGTGAGATGGTTAAGCAACTCAACAATTAGTGGCCTCTGATCAATATTTAGTTTAAACAAGGACAATTATGTGCCAATTTAGCAAATCACTGACTAGATATTGGAAAATGCTTGTCTGAGGCTTCACATTGTTGTAACATTCTTGTAACATTCTTTGTTTTAGAGCAGGTTTTTTTTTTAAAAAAAAACAAACATTAACACTGATGCTCATCTCCACTTCTGAAAGAAAACACTTTCCTTTTAAAAGTCATCAGCCTCTGTCACAGAAAACATTTGCCACTCACATGAATGCCCTGGCCTCTGTCCCAAGGAGCTTTCAACCACAGTGGCTTAGGTTGCAGAAGAGTGACTCGTTCAAGGCCACACAGTAAAGGCAAAGTTATATATTAAGCACAGTTCCATGACCATTTTTGAAAGTGAAAAATAAGTGACAGAGAAGTGAAAGAAGACCATGGTGGAGAGCTGGTACATCATTATTTCTTGGGCAAACTTTGTTCCTCTCAACATCTGTTCACAGGGTTCCATTTTTCTTCCAATGAAGAAGATATCACACATATTTATCACTGAAAATGTTTCTTCAGAGGTGTGGAGAATTCTGTATAGACCTCTATATATTACTTTATTGGATTATTTATTTAAATATGTATATCACACCCTACGTCACAAAGTCTCATGGTAGCATACAGGTAAAATCTATTTTATAATGCATGAAACATCTGGAACACTTGAGGAAGTAGGAATACTTTAAATGGTTTAAAGAGAAGGGATGTGGGCAGCCACTATTTTTTTCTCCCTGTGACCCATGCTGTGGGAAGTAGCATAATCTGGCATGACTCACACTGCTATTACCCCGTTTACCATGTCTGTTAAACAACTTCACAATCAACAAAATTAAAATGCCTTTAAAACCACATGCCAGTATGGATTTGGGAAAAATTATGAGATTCCAAATGCTTTGACAAAAGAAAATAGCTGCCATGTTTTAATTTGGAAAAACTCAGCTCTCGCTTCTTTTGCAAGATCTGAAGAGAGAATCAAAACATTGAGGCTTCCCTTCTCTTCCTGCCAGCCAATCCTGGTTCCTTGCAAACCCTAACCGATTGCAAGCCCTGGCCGATCCTGGCTGCTGAGCAAGCTCCAGAAAGCAGCCTGGAGGAGAACGGCTCCCGAGGAGAAGCAGCCAGGATTTTTTCATTGCTTCCTTTTGCATTCATTGTTCAGCCTGGCTGAGTTTCAGCATTGCAATAGTGTTACGGGTCGCAGAAGCGGGAAAGTGTTGAGGGTATGAACTTTCCAAAGTCATTCCTCACTGTGATAAGTGCCTAAATCTGAATGGCGACTATGCTGAAAAGCAGTATTTAAGTGTGGCTTTCAACTGCATATGGTAAGTGTTTTATCCTATACTTTGTTCTTTTTAAATTCCAAAACGTAATGTACTTTCTGGATAGCCCTCGTATGTTCTCTCCCATGTTGTCACCATAGCAGCATGCACCAGTTCGTCAATACTTTTGTAATGGAGCCCTACTGGAAGTTGCTGTATGTCATGGGATGGGAGTTGACGGCCTCCATTGCAAAAGTATTGATGAACCGGCACATGCCGCTGAAAAGTATCCCATGTGATGAGGTCACAAGAGTTGTTGTTCAATGGCATCTGAAAGGCTGGACTTCACCGATTTCTGCTCTAGACTTGTACTTTTCCAATGTGTGTGGAAAAGCAATATCCTAAAATATATAACAATGATTTCTATGATCTCAGAGCCAAAATATATAACACAGTTAGTGTAAGTAGTAAGTAAAAGTTTATTTCTATCCCACTCTATCTCCCTACGGGTACTCAGGGCAGTTCACAACATGAAAGACAAACATTCAGCACCATAAAATACAACAATAGACTAAGCAATTTCCAATTAAATAAAACAGAACTTCAGTAATAAAACCAATCACATAAAGACAATGATAACAGATCACACAATATTAAAACAGGGTTAAAAAACAGAGTTAAAAGCTGTGTTTCATTCTATATGAATAAATAAATAAATAAATAAATAAATAAATAAATTTAAAAAAAAACCGTGTTTCATTAAAAGAGGACTCCCTTAAGAGGTAAGCAAAGTATGTTTATCCTGGTATGAACTTTCTTTATTTTGCAAACTACATAGAATTTATTTGATTGTTGTTGTTTGAATAACTTGAAAGTTGTGTAGAAAAGTTGTGGGCTAAAGTTAAGCTGTATAATGTTTAAAACCACTATGTACATGGATCATGTTCATGTTATTATGGAACATTGACTCAGACTGATTAGATACTATTGGATATTGCCTTATCGAGATAAAATGAATAGAGTTTGAAATCTGGATAAATCTTTCTGAATGCCTCTGGGAAATTGTCCTTTGTGTATTTCCCAAAATATCTTGATAATTACCTGAGTAATGAGCATATTATACACAGCAAGTTGGATTTTGCGAGTAACATTGGCTAGTTCAGTTCTTCAATCACCTCATTCATCTCCACTCCTGACATTAGCACTGCTGATGCAACAGGGAGATAAACCTAAAACAAGGCTTTATATCAGATAAACATCCATATCTCTTGGCAGGAAACAAATTACCAAAGGGCCCTTTAGATGTCTTCAAGTAAAAGAGTGTTGTGAGTTAATCTGCGACAAACTGAAAGAGACTTGATATGGAGGAAACTCCCCAACAACAGATTATGTGATGCAAATGAAAGATTCTGCACATTATCAGACAGACTTCAAAGAACAAAGAGCATAATCAGATGCCCAGAGGGAAATTGTACTTATTTAAAATATCATTGCCTGGCTTCTGATACATTCCCACTGCCCCTCCTGAGAAAATTTCACAATTCAGGCCAGATCTACTTTGTATCCAAATCAATAACAAGTTGTTGTGGATGTTTTTCTTTTATTAGATGCAATCAGCAAAGTAACAATTCCTTGATTTCCAGCAAAAATGTGAAGCACTATGCACTGAGTGATTATGTACCTCATCGAACACTCCCCGTTCCCCTTTTTTACACACTTAAACTAGACAGTGTAAAGTCCCATATAGCCCAAACTACTTCTGGCCGTGCTCCGTGGAACTCTATCTTATAAATTTGTTTAAAGTATGTAAAATTGAGGTTTTAGGAGTCAGGTAGACATTGCCTTCAGAACTCCTGATTTGCTCAGAAATGGATAAAGGTTCTTATTTATTCATGGGTTAGGAAGGGTCAGATTCCACCATGTCATATTGTTTTAATGGTGTTAAAAAGTGGGTGTTCTTGTGGGCAATCTCAAAATGAGCCTTGGTGCTTCTTTTCTCGCCAGTAATCCTCTTGCATACTCTACAGGCCCTGCCCAGCCTACTCAGCTCTGAACATGCCCACTATGTCTGACCATTGATTTGTTGTTATTGAGTTCATGTTTTTATTATGTTTTATATGTTTCTAGATGGTATTTTATTGTACTGTAGGTCCATGAAGTCACGAAGTGTCGGAGATGACTAAACGACTGAGCAGCAGCAGGTATTTTATGTTGACATATCAGTAATTTCGTTTTATTGGGCTTGGTCCCCATGTAAGCTGTCCCAAGTCCCTTTGGGGGAATGGGGCGGAATATAAGAACAAAGTTGTTGTTGTTGTTGTTGCATAAAACTTTTGCAGTAATTTTTTAAATGATTTATTTTTCAAAAATTGCACAATTTTGATATATCACTACTTTGGTATAGCTATATTTTCCCCTTTTTGAACCTAGACTTCTGCAGTTGCGAGGTTTCCCCCCTTTTAAAATAGAAAGAATGTAGAATGGGCGGGGACTACACCCACCCATGTGATAGCTCAGACCCTGAAGAATTACAATAGAAATTGGCAAAAATATATCATGTGAAGTGGAGCTGACTATATTATCAATTTTCCTTATAAATGGAATGGAATGAAACACTTGGAATGATAAGAAGATAATTTGTCTGCTTTGCTCTCCTCATGGGATGAGATCCGATGAGTATGAAAGAATTTAGGAAACAAGAAACTGACTTTCAGCTTTCAGAGATATTTGAACAGCAGTATTGTTTTTCATCTATGATCTTATTTAAAAGCGAACCATAATACCATTTTGTAGGGTGGAAAAGCTTTGTAAGCACAAAGATTTATGGCCAATATACCTTTTTTCATGACCATTTTAAAATCTTATATTGGCTACTGTTAAAAGCCTTGGGGTTGTGTTGGACTCATCGCTGACAATGGAGGCCCAGATCACTGCCATAAGTAAGCAGGCTTTTTTTCATCTTCGCCAGGCAAGGAAATTGACATCCTACCTTTCGACAGAAGCATTGGCAATGGTAATCCATGCAACAGTCACCACTAGGCTGGATTATTGTAATGTCTTATACGCCTGCCTTCCGAAGACAAAAACCCATAAGATCCAAATGGTCCAAAATGCGGTGGCCAGGCTGCCACTTATCATCTATAAAATCCCATATTACACTGATTCTGAAACAACTGCATTGGCTACCAATAGAACATCGGATCTCTTACAAGATACTGATCCTGACATTTAGAGCTCGAAATGGCCAAGGACCATTATATCTTAGGGACCGCCTCATTCCTTTCTTCCATCAGTGGTCACCTCGATCCTCCCAGGAAAATCTCCTATACGTACCGGGCCCTAGGGATGTACACCTGGAAGCCACAAGGCGTAGAGCCTTTTCGATCTATGCTCCAATTCTGTGGAACTCATTGCCTCCATATGTTAGAGCAATATCGGAGTTGCAACCTTTTGGAAAAGCGCTCAAGACTTGGCTGTTTGGTTGTGCATTTAAGTAAATCAGATCTAATTTGCCAAATAGTCACTGTTGAATGTTTTTAAGTTGAATGTTTTTATGTTGAATGTTTTTATATTGTGGAATGATATTTTAAATTGTAAGTCGCTCGGAGCACTCTGGTGGAGAGTGACTAATTAAGAAATAAAGTGAAGTGAAGAAGTGAAGTGAAGTGAAGTTAGTTCAACCTTGAATCTACACATATAAGCAGCTGAGTAGGATATATGGTAGGGGTTGGAAAAGTTACTTCTCGGATTATACCCAGAATTTCCAAAGCAGGAGAGGACCAATGGCAAGTTCTGAAAGGCTGCTTGCCTGCATTTATCAATCAGCGCAAATTGTGTAAGCTTTTGGAAATCAGGTTGACTTATAGCCCCATGGTGTGATGGTTTGAGTATTAGAATACAACTTTAAAGACCAAGAATTGATTTCCTACTTGACTATGGAAACCCATTGTGTTACCTTGGTGAATCACACATCTCAGTCCCAAAATTCTGTGATATCTCTGCTTTAGAGTCACCATAAATTGGAGACAATTCAATGGTACATAACAACATCAGTTAGCATAGTGAAAGAGTTAACAATGTGCTTTGATTTGTCAAAATGCCTCTTTTAGATTGGGACATTTTCAACATGTGTTGAAGGACTGCTGGGCCAAGAAGTTCAAACTTGAACTGAAACTGCTTGAAGAGAACTGAAATGGAGCAAGAAATTAGCAATCTGAGGGTCAACTACACTTTGCATTAAAATGTTACTTCTTTTGCAATCGTGCCCAGAAACGAAAACAAACTAGCTCACTTAGAGTAACTAAAGCCAACAGCTTCTGCTGAAGAACAAGAGATCTCCAGTGATAAAAGAAATCTAATTCATGCTATTTTTTTTTAAAAAACTGAGCCTTACTGGACCTCAAGGTCAAAGCCAGCTAGATGACCTTTACTACTATCTAGATACATATTTAAGTACTGGGGGGGGGGGGTTTAATGGGGAATGTGAGGGCCAATAGTGAAATCACAAGCAGAATAATGAGCATTTGCAGGCAAAAACTAAGCAGTTACCAGGCTTACCTTACCCCACATAGCAGCAGAGAAAATGAGAATTAGTATTCTTTGTAGAAAAATATTACATAAGTTTACTTTCAAATCCTAAAGTCTTGGTGAAATGAGTAAAATAAAACCACAGACCATCAAAAAAAAATGAAATGCAAAGATACAGAATGGGGGACACCTCGCTCAACAGCAGTATGTGTGAAAAAGATCCTGGAGTCTTCATGGACAACAAGTTAAACATGAGCCAACAATGTGATGCAGCAGCTAAAAAGGCACTGGATTTTGACCTGCTTAAATAGGAGTATAGTGTCTAGATCAAGGGAAGTCATGCTACTCCTCTATTCTGCCTTGGTGAGAACACACCTGGAATATTGTGTCCAATTCTGGTCACCGTAATTGAAGGGAGATGTTGACAAGCTGGAATGTGTCCAGAGGAGGGCAACTAAAATGATCAAGAGCCCGAAGTACAAGCCCTATGAAGAGTGGATTAACCTGCAGAAGAGAAGGCTGAGAGGAGACTTATTTTCTGCTGCCCTGGAGACTAGGATGTGGAACAATGGCTTCAAACTACAGGAAAGGATATTCCACCTGAACATTAGGAAGAACTTCCTCACTGCGAGAGCTGTTTGGCAGTGGAACTCTCTGCCCTGGAGTGTGGTGGATGCTCCTTCTTGGAGGCTTTTAAGCAGAGGCTGGATGGTCATCTGTCAGGGGCGCTTTTAATGCGATTTTCCTGTTTCTTGGCAGAGGGTTGGACTGGATGGCCCATGAGGTCTCTTCCAACACTATGATTCTATGATTCCATGATTCCATGAAAAGGATATATATATATATAAGAATGCTCAGATTTCTATTTCTAATAACCTTCCTGTTTCTCAAACCCTTGAATCCCAACACTAAAAGTATCTGACCCATTTGAACATTCCTTTTCTCAAGTTCTTGGTAGATAGATAATAATGTAATAGTGCTGGCTCTGTCCAATGTGTGCTAAGAGTAAGTATTATTTCTAAGCCAAGAGTGCTTGCTGTCCATGAATCGCAAAGGTTTAATGGGTGGGCTTTATCAGAAATAAGTGAGAGACCTTTGAATTCTTTCCCATAGCTTGAAAACTGTCTTGTGGGAGAGAAAAGTACCCCCTTTTATACCAAATTTAATGTTAAATCCATGGTGTCATGTGATGCTACTATACAAGGGCAGACATTAGCCACTCTTTCTTACTACAGCACTGTGACTCTATTTCAGCTTCAATACCAACATCCTATGGAATTAACAGTATTGTTATTGTTGTGTCTTCAAGTACTGCCTGGAAAACACACAACAACCCTGTGATTTCAGCCATGAAAGCCTTCGACAACACATTGTCTTCAAGTAATTTTTAACCCTACAGCAAGCCTATCATTGAGTTTTCTTGGGAAGATTTGTTCAAAGGAAAATTGTCTTTGCCTTCCTTTGCCTAGGCTCCAGACACATAGTCCAAGACTCGTCTTTCTGGCTCTCACCATAGCACAACAGTTGTTTAATATGAAAGAGCTATGGAGAGAAGGCCCATATAGCAATAATCTATTCAAACACTTCTGAAGTTTTAGCATCTCTATATATAGGATCTTCACTTGCTAATCTTCCACTTCGCAATTACTTTTCTGTGTCTGTCTTGCAGCATTGCTCTCCAGGTCATTATTCTGCCCTACCATCTGCTACATCATTATTTGCTATCCTGATGATCCTTCCCTGGCAAAAGGAGCAGTTGAATCAACTGATTGGTGCTGTTTTTTTATCTATATAACTTAACTACAATAGTTCCTCTTGATAACTGGCATTCTTGGGCTATTTGAAAGTCACAATTTTTCAGAACTGCTTTGCTAAGTATGCCTAGAAAAGGCATGCAACTTCAGTTGCCAAGTAGTACTTGTAAAGTAACCAGTTCTGGGAATTGAAAAATGGTTAATGCAACAGAAACAAATGAGTTCTAAAAGAGCATCTAGGTGTGGCCATTCGTTTCTCATCCATTTATTTTGTTTTCGTTTCCCCCTTTTTTGATTTTATAGTATTTTATTTCATATCCTATTTTCTTCCCATCAAGGAACTGAAGTCAGTCTCCAGTCAAGATGCAGCAATGTCTCCCAAGTCAGGGAGAAAGAGTGAGCAGGCAAAACAGAAACTGCAAATAGTTCTGTATTCAATAAGCACATTCGATACGCTGATGACATCCAACTTGTGTCCTGTCACGCTTACTTCAAACGACCCACCTGAACACAGACCAAAGGCAGCTGCTATCAAACAGAATCTTTATTGAAGAACACACGACTTGGGAAAGTCGAGAATGACATAATGTTTACATACAACCATCTTTATTACCTTCGCTACAACGTCACACCACACGTAAATATCATCACCCAAACCCCACCCCATGTATCATTATCACCACTACAACACAAACTACTCATTAAAATTGTTTTGATTCTCTCTCCAGAATTTCCCATGCTTTGCTGCCAGGTGTCCGTAGGAGCTATAGAGGAGTGCGAATTGTTATGGCTCCGATTCAAGAGCTTGCAGACTCAGCTCTTGGAATCGGTCCCATGACATGGTGCTCCCCCTTCTGCCGATCTCTTCTTCTGTACCTCGGTCGCCTTGACTCTGAAACAGAATAGACATGAACACTATGTATCCACCTTATCCAAAGTACCCATATATTTTTTTAATAAGCTACGATGAAACACAGGGTGTATTTTCCCTAGACTTTTTGGCAATTGTAATTGGAAAGTTACTTCGTTTATGATTTCCTGTATTCTGAAGGGTCCGATGAACATAGGGCTCAGCTTTTTCGAGGGCAGACCTAGTTTTATGTTTTTTGTACTTAGCCATACTAAGTCCCCCTTTTCCAATTTATCGCCCTCCATTCTTTTCCGATCTGCAAAGGTTTTGTATTTTTTGTGCGCTTCCTTTAAAGATGCAGTCACTTGGTCCCAACATTCTTGCATCTGAGCTTTCCATTTCCCCGCCCCTGTTTCTCCATTCTCCGGCCACTTTGGCAATTGGGGTAAGGGCTGAATTTCATGCCCATAAATTACTTCAAATGGAGATTTATTAGTTGCGGAGTGGATTGTAGAATTAAACGCTAGTTCAGCAAATGCTAGCCACTTAGACCAATCGTTTTGTCTCTTGTTTGAATATATGCGAAGGAACTGCCCAAGTGTTTGTTGGGTACGTTCCACTGCACCGTTAGTCATGGGGTGGAAGGCAGAACTCATGCTCCTTTCTGCTCCTAACATTTCTAAAAACTTCCCCCAGAATTTTGCTGTGAATTGGACACCCCTGTCGCTGACCACCCGGCTAGGACATCCGTGTAGCTTGTAAATGTGGTTGATGTATAAATTGGCTAGTTTCTCTGCTGATGGTAGCTTTGCAAGTGCTATAAAGTGAGCCTGTTTGGAAAACAAGTCTAATACGGTCCATATATAGCGATGACCCTTGCTGACAGGTAATTCCCCCACAAAGTCCATGGCCACACATTCCCAGGGTCTGGTAGGTTCCGCCACTGGTTGCAATAGTCCCGTTGGTTTCCCTCCCCGCGATTTATTCATGGCACAATCGTCACATTGGGTAACATAAGTCTTTATGTCCTTTCTCATTCCTGGCCACCAACAATGTTTTACTACGGTTTTGGTAGTTTTTGTAATTCCCATATGTCCCGCGCTCTGGTTATTATGAAAACGATGCAAAATTTTGGCCCTTAGTATTGCAGGAATGTACAACTTCCTTTTCACAAACCATAATCCCCCCTTTTGTTCCCCTTTTTGTGTGTTAGATAAAATCCATTGGTCCCCTTCATATGATTGTGCAAGTTCTTTTTCCCAAATACTGCCTTCGTTAATTTTGGCCGCAGCCAAGTTCTCTTTTTCCGTTTGTGCCCTCGTCTTGACTGCTAACCCCCATTGTCTTTCAGAAAATAAAGTTCCCTCCTTGGCTGTGGTTATGTTCTCATGTTGGGGCATGCGAGAGAGGGCATCGGCCAGAATGTTTTGTTTCCCTTGGAAAAATTTCAATTGAAAATTAAATCTACTGAAGTACTGTGCCCATCTAATTTGTTTGGGAGATAATTTTCGTGGGGATTTTAAGTACTGGAGATTTTTATGATCAGACCAGACTTCGAATGGAATTTCGCTCCCTTCGAGGAAGTGCCTCCAGCATTCTAATGCCTTCAGTATTGCTAACGCTTCCTTTTCTCATATGGGCCAACATTTTTCAGTTTCGCTAAATTTCCGTGATAAATACCCACATGGTTTCAAATTCCCATTTTGGTCCTTTTGTAATAATACTGCCCCATAGGCACAGTCTGAAGCATCACAATGTATTATGAAAGGACTCTGCATGTCTGGGTGCTTTAATATGGGTTCTTCCGTAAAACGCCCTTTTAGAGTTTCGAAAGCTTTTTGGCATTCTGGCGTCCAAATCAGTTTAGCGCCAGGGGCTTTTACTTTTGCCGTTTCCCCTTTCCCTTTCGTCTTCAAAAGTTCGGTAAGGGGTGCCGCGAGTTGAGCAAAGTCTCTTATGAACAACCTATAGAAATTTGCGAATCCCAGGAACGATTGTAATTGTCTCCTTGTTTGAGGGACTCCCCATTCCCTTACGTCCGATACTTTGGACGGGTCCATGGCTAATCCCTCTGAAGATATCCGATACCCCAAAAAATCAATTTGTGATTTGTTGAATTCACATTTGGAAAATTTTGCATATAGCTTAGCTTCCCTTAGCTTTTGTAAGACTTCCCGGACCAGTTCGGTGTGTTGCTTTCTATCCTCACTCACAATAAGGATATCGTCTAAAAATACAAATACCCCACGGTATAACAGTGGGCGTAGGATTTCGTTTATGAGCTGCATGAAGCAGGAGCCGCCATTTTTTAATCCGAAAGGCAAAACTAAATATTCAAAAAGTCCGAAAGCGCAGGAAAATGCAGTTTTCCAAGTGTCCTCGAGCTTGATTCTTAATTTATGATAAGCTTCGATCAAATCAAGCTTCGTAAATATGCTCCCTTTCTTCAACAGGGTAATTAGGTCCTTTACTAAGGGCATAGGGTATTTGTTATCTTTTGTAATTGCATTCAAATTTCGATAGTCAATGCATAGTCTGAACGAATTGTCTTTCTTCCTCCTAAATAACACGGGGCCCCCCAAAGGGGAGTTGGAGGGCTTAATGAATCCCCGTGCCAGATTTTTATCAATATATTTCCTCAATTCCTCTTTTTCCTGAACAGACATGGGGTAAACTTTGGGTTTAGGTAAGTTTGCCCCTGGGGTTATTTCGATTCCCACTTCTAGATTCCTTTTGGGAGGTAATTTGCTTGCTTCTTTCTGATTAAACACATCCACAAAGTCCCTGTATTCCGGGGGCAATAGTTCTTGGCTTATTTCTTCCGACTCATCTCCCTCGCTCTCTTCCTCTGCTATCTTGCCTATCTCCCATTCCGTTTGTTGTTCTTTAAAAGACATGCTCTTTCCCCTCCAATCTACTTCGGGGTTTGCCTGCTCTAACCACGGGATCCCCAGTATAATGTTATACGTGGCGATAGGGGATATTACAAAGGATATTCTTCCCTCCCATTTGCCTATTTTACATGGGATCCCCTGTATTTCTTTCGTGGATACTTCCCCAGCAGCAACCGATCCATCCAATTGCGAGAACGAAATCGGAACTTTAAGTGCGGTCTGCTGGCATTTTAGCGCCTCTGCTAATTCTGGAGTTATAATGTTCCTAGAGCAACCGCAATCCACGAATGCTCTACAGGTGGCTCGATTCTCTAGTCCCGATAAGCAGATTGGCACTACCATCATGCGTTTGTCTTGACTCACCAGCTGCTCCGGAGGCTCTGGGACTTGCACCTCCTCCTCTGCTCGTCTCCCGGCTGCGGGCGTGGGTTTCGTGGCTTTTGGCGGTTCTCCCTTCCGGGCCCAACATTCTGCCGCCTGATGGCCCGTCTTCCCACACACAAAGCATCCTTGCTTGGTTCTGTTGTCATCGCCTTTGGAGGGGATCCCGGACCGCCCCCCGGGTCGCTCTTGCTTCCTCGTTTCTCCACGACCCCTCGCTGTCGGTCACTGCTGGGCGCCGCCGCTCCATGTAGCGCTTTACTTGGGACAGGGTAGATTCGACACGCCCTGCCAGCTGAATCCAACCCTGTAACCTCTCTGGATCATCTCTGTGCGCCGCCCAGCTAAATATCTCAGGGCGCAGTCCTTCTTTAAATATTTCCACTTTGGTTACTTCGGACCACTCCGGTACCTTTTCCGCAAGATGGAGGAATTCCTCTGCATACTCGGGTACCGTCTTGTCCCTTTGCTTTACGACTTTTAATTGGTCGCTCCAGCGGGTCTCTGAAACGGTTCTCCAGTGCGGCTAGAAATCGGGGCACTGACCTCAAGCACGGGTCGTGCCTGGCGTGTAATTGTACATTCCAGCTGGCCGCCCCCCTTTTGAGGGTATTTCCGATGGCCCGAACCTTGCTTCCTTCGGAGGGGAATGTATGCGCGTTATCCTCCATGTATCCCCTGATGCCAATGAGGAAAAAGTTCAGCTCGGATGATTCCCCTCTGTATTCCAGTTTAAGCTCCTCTTTCCTAGGTATCCATTCGGCGGTATGTTGCCTTTGAACGGGTGGCCTGGGGAAGGGTTGCATCAGGTTCCCCTGAACTGACCCTTTGACCACGCCGCGCCCCAGTCCGGCGGTTGCCCCCCGCGGTTCTTGGAATTCCGACGCTGCCGTCGGCCCTTCCACCCACCTAAATGTAGGCCCTGCTGTAGCCCCTTCGTTCTGTCTTCCGTCGTCGGATGGCGCATCCTCTCCATCCCCGTGGGTCTCCGGTTCCTCTCCGCTCATTTTCACTTCACTGCGGCTCCGCAGGAGGGTGAGAATGGGATTCTTGACTTAATGTCACGCTTACTTCAAACGACCCACCTGAACACAGACCAAAGGCAGCTGCTATCAAACGGAATCTTTATTGAAGAACACACGACTTGGGAAAGTCGAGAATGACATAATGTTTACATACAACCATCTTTATTACCTTCGCTACAACGTCACACCACACGTAAATATCATCACCCAAACCCCACCCCATGTATCATTATCACCACTACAACACAAACTACTCATTAAAATTGTTTTGATTCTCTCTCCAGGATTTCCCATGCTTTGCTGCCAGGTGTCCGTAGGAGCTATAGAGGAGTGCGAATTGTTATGGCTCCGATTCAAGAGCTTGCAGACTCAGCTCTTGGAATCGGTCCCATGACAGTGTCCCCTTCCTAACTCACTGTCAGCAGTTTGTTGGAATTGGGAATAGGTTGGATGTGGGTAAATAAACTGAAATTCAGTCTGCGGGTGAGGATGTCTACAGGTGTAAAGATAGGATGTTCTTGAATGGGGTTTTATGTTTACATATTTAAAGCTGTATTCATATATTCTATAAATCTCATGTGTGTGACATCATGATTGCATGTGTCCAGCCTCCACAAATTTGTCATAAGCTTAGATTGTGAGAATGAGCATCTGAGTGTACGTGCACAATATGTTGTTATTGTTGTGACTCAGCTGTAGTCTCAGAGTGACTCTGATGAGGATTGTGGGATTCAGGTTCCAGATGTTCAAGATGATGGGATTCAGGTTCAAGATGACTCTGATGGAAATTATGGGATTCAGGTTCAGAGTGTCCCTGCTGTGAGAGATGAGGAGCAGGGAGGCATTCCCATGGCAGGGAATGGTGTTGATGATGTGGGAGATGATACTGAAGCTAGCCAGGTGCAAAGGGAGGACAGCTTCCCGTTAGATAGCAAGCAGACAGAGGCTGCTGCTAACGAGCTGTCTGGCCTTGACGAAATGGCATCTCTGGATCGAGCTGACTGTTTGGAATTTCGGGTTCGCAGGAGTGCCAGAATAATAAATAATAAATACAAATAATAAACTTTATTTTTATATCCCGCCCCATCTCCCCAAAACAACAACACAACATATTTGACAAAAACTTAAAACATTCCAACGATACACAAAATAAAATAATGGACAATACATTAAAATCCAAGCAGATAAAATCAGAGTAATTAAAAGCAAACCAGGACAAACTGAGTCCAGGACAGGTTTCATAAAGTGCTGTATCATGGAAATGAGTAATAGTGATAAGTGCCATACACTTTTAAAAGAGAAAGAAGTATTCTAATGACAGCTCTATTGGGCCTATTCATTCAAACGCGCTCTGGAACAACCATGTTTTCAATTCCCAGCGGAAAATGGGCAGGGAAGGAGCTAACCTGATCTCCTTAGGGAGAGAGTTCCAGAGCCGGGGGGCCACTGCCGAGAAGGCCCTCTCCCTCGTCCCCACCAGCCGCATTTGAGACAAAGGCGGGAGCGAGAGGAGCGCCTTCCCGGATGATCTTAGGATTCACGTTGGTTTGTAAGAGAGGAGGTGATCACAGAGATAGGCAGGTCCTGAACCGTTTAAGGCTTTATAGGTAATAACCTGCACCTTGAATTGGGCCTGGAAACTTATCGGTAGCCAGTGGAGCTGTTTAAACAAAGGAGTTGACCGTTCTCTGTAACTAGCTCCTGTTATTAATCTGGTTGCTGATCTCTGAACCAACTGAAGTTTCCGAACCATCTTCAAGGGCAGCCGCACGTAGAATGCATTGCAGTAATCCAACCTGGAGGTGACTAAGGCGTGGACCACCATGGCCAAGTCAGACTTCACGAGGTACGGTCGCAGCTGGCACACAAGCTTTAACTGTGCGAAGGCCGTCCCGGCCACCGCCGACACCTGAGCATCAAGTGTCAGCGCTGAGTCCAGGAGCACCGCCAAGCTGCGGACCTTGCCATAGGGTGGCAACCTGCTGTCGAGCGCAGGTTGCCACCCTATGCCCCGATCGGCCGCACGACTGACCTGGAGGACCTCTGTCTTGTCAGGATTAAGTTTCAGCTTGTTCACCCTCATCCAGTCCATCACAGCGGCCAGGCACCAGTCAAGGATCTGAGGTTTCCTTGGAGTTTGGTGGAAAGGAGTAGTAGAGGTGAGTGCCATCTGCATAGAGATGGCACCCAACTCCAAAACTCCGGATGACCTCTCCCAGCGGTTTCATGTAGATGTTAAAAAGCATGGGAGACAGAATAGAACCTTGCAGGACCCCACAGGTCAATGGCCAGGGGTCCGAGCAGGAGCCTCCGAGTTTCACCAACTGGGAACAGCCCTCCAGGAAGGAGTGGAGCCATTGCAAAGCAACGCCCCCAATAACCATTCCGGAGAGCCGTCCCAGAAGGATACCATGGTCTATGGTATCGAAAGCCGCTGAGATGTCCAAGAGAATCAACAGGGTCACACTCCCCCTGTCAAGTTCTCTGCAGAGGTCATCCACCAAGGCCATCCACCTTTATCCAATTTTGTAAAAAAAATTAAATCTCTGATTCCATTCTTGGTAATATTTTTACTTTTCCTACCTTTGTCACTAGGGAATTTGAGACCCAAATCATGTCTATTCTCGACCAGCTTTGACGCCTGGCTGAGAAAAAAGTGTAGTCTTTAACTCCCTCATGTTTTATTTTCCAACTGTCTTGTAGACTCAGGTCCTTCATCATTCTTATCATTGATTTTGGGAATCTCCTATCTTATTTAATTTATTTTTCCCCGAATTTCTTATTGTTTTTGATCTGTCCAATTCGTTATTTACCACGCCGTTGAAACCACCTAATATAATCAAATGATCATATTCTTGTCCACTTGATTTTGCACCATTGGGTGCATAAATGTTGCATTTTAATATTTGTTTACCCTGTATCGTTATTGTCACTCTTAACATTCTTCCCTCATCGTCTTTGAAGGCCAATTTGGCTGGGATCTTTTCTTCTATATATATTACCACTCCTTTTTTCTTTTCTAATGCTGAGGCCTGGAACATTTTCCTTCGTTTTTTATTTTCTAACTACATTGCATGTTTTTGTAACATATGTGTTTCTTAAAGGGAAATCACCTGAAACTTTTTAAAAATTGGTTAAAAACTTTATTGCGTTTATTTTTCATCTTCAGTCCATTTATATTGTTAGAGTATATTCTTATTTCTTCCATCATGCGGTTTCTTCCTCCTGTTCTTCTTCTGCTTCTGTTTCTTTGGCCTTTTCTTCCTCTTCTATTTCCTCTTCTTGTACGTCCGCCTCGTCTTCTTCAACATTTCCCAAATTCATTACCTCCATGCTTCCTCTTATATTCATTCTATATCGTCCTATATCAATGTCTTCTTCTTCTGGGGAATCTGTGCATTGTCTTTTGGATTTTTTTTCTTCCTTTTTGTCCTTTTTGTCTTCCTTTATTATCGTCTTCCTCCCTTTTCTCCACCTTCATCATTCTATAGAATTCTCTAGCTCTTTCCTCCATTGTAATGCAATACCTTTGTCCCTCGTAAGTTGTCATAAGACCTTTTTCCCATCTAAACCTCAATTTTTGTTTTTTTTCAATTCATCTGTGAGGAAAGTATATTTCTTCCTTCTACTTATTACTGAGCTTGGGAATTCCTTTAAGATCACCACTCTTGTTCTTTTATAGAAGATTTGTTTCTTACTGTTTATTTTCAGAATCTCATCTCTAGTGAGTTTCTTTGTGAAGTGGACAATGACGTCTCTAGGCGTTTTGTTCCTTTTTGAGAAGTTTGTGTTTATTCTGTATACTCTGTCTGCTTGCTCTTGGATTTCGTCCTCTGAGCAGTCTATCAAATTGATTAATATTTCAATCACTTTTTCTCTTATCCTTTCCCCCGGTTCTTCCTAGATATTTCTCATTCTCAACTGAAATTCCATTTCTCTTGCCTCCATCGCTTCTTGTTTAACATTTATTTTCTCCGTTTTAATATCCAATTCTTTTACTTTGTTTTGAGTCTTTTCTTGGGTTTCCTTTCATTCTTTCTTTTCTAGTTTTAATTGTTAATTTTCTTTTATTTTTATTTATTTCTCTATCTCTTGTTTTGTTTATATTCTCCTCCTTTTGGGATTCCCTCCCCTCCTTTCTGTTCCCCTTGTTTTCTTATCTTTAGTTAACTGTTTCTTTATCCTCTTCAATATTCAGTACTCAATATCTGGCGTTTGACATTCAGCATACAGAATTCAATATTCAGCCTTCAGTATTCAACATTCATCACTGACTATCTCGCTTCCTGCCTCTCCCCCCTGATGAATTTGTGGATGCTATTGCAATTACTGCTAACCCAGCAGGTTCTCTTGTGTATATGCTTCAGGGTATGAGAACAGGCTGGTTTTATTGACCTTCTCAGAACCTTACTGGTACAGCAGGATTGGTAAAAATTCGCAATGCAAGGCTATGATGTTGTCTGATGCCTTTGTAATGAGGGAAAAATAAATAAATAAATAAATAAAGATATCTGTATCAAGAGAATATAGTCCTTGCAGTGTATCAAAGCTAAAATATTTTGCTAAAAGCCTTTGGATTACTTTAAATTTTCCTAGAGTTATACAGTTATACAGTCCTAGTGGTTTCTTGGAATTTACAACCTATCAATTTCTTGTTCTCTTATCCACTTCCTGCCCTACCTTCCTTCTACAAGTCCATCGCCCCCTTAAATCTTGCGGGGGGTACTCTTCTCTCTTCTTGTGACCCTTTCCTTCTTTCGTTCTTCCGCCCTTCTCTCACCCTCTGTTCTGGCTTCCTTCCACTCCTCTCTCGCTCTAGCACCCTCTCTGGCGATCCTACTCAATCCCTCCTGTCCACGAGTTTCACAAGAGTTCCTGGCATTCTCCTGGCCTTGGGGAGTGTGTTTACACAAGGAGCTCTTCTAGACACAACAAGGATCTCTTCTCAAGGTCAGGCCTTTTTTCCTTTTCTTCTAATATGGCGGGATTCCCCCTACTCCAGTCTGGTCTTTCCAAATTTTTAAACTTTTAGCCCCTTTTTTCACTCTGAGCCTTTTCCCTGTCCTTCCCTGTGAGGCACTTAGTATATATCTGATTTCCTTTGTCCCATAATATATATTACATTACATTCTATTTCTCTTTATATTTATTTTGTAGAAATCTTCTCTTTCCCTTTCTTCCCTCCAGACCCTATGATATTATCCTTCTCCATTCAAAACATTCAGGAGATCCACCACCCTCCTTCCCGAAGTCCCTTTACTCACTTTGTGTTCCTTATCTTTCTGTATTCTTAAAAGAGTGCCAGTCGATGATTCCTGCAAGGGTAGTCCCTTGCGCAACCAAGCCATGACCCGCTGTAACCTGGAAGCCAATACCGGGTCCTCTTTGAAGCCCCCTCTTGAGGAGAGGACCCCTTGTAGGACTGTTGGCTGGTCTCCTCTGGTTTCCGCAGTCCACCTTTTCTCAATCCGTGTGGTGGAGGGAGTTTTAAACTCTACCCGATCGCCCAACTTGAGCTGTCACCCTGCAAGCCTCCATTGTGCCCATTTCGTCGCCATGTTTGTGCACCCAGAAGTCAAAGCATGAGATTTTTTAATCGTGTCTGAAGTGACTTGAGAACATACTGCTAGTTGCTTCTGCTGTGAAAGAATTGGCGGTCTACAGAGACATTGCCCAGAGGCTGCCCAAATGTGTTACCATCCTCCTGGAAGGCTTCTCTCATAACCTTTCAAGTTAGAGCTGACAGACCAGAGCTCACCCCATCTCACGGATTCGAACCAGCAACCTTCATGTCAGCAATTCAGCCAGCACAATCTGTTTCTTTTATGGATTTGTACCATTCCTTGCATTCGGATTGTACGGAACAGCACAACCCCACGGGAACAAAAGAAACAGTGAAACAAAAGGCAGAGGGGAATGGGAGCCATTTGGCCTGCTGATTTTTGGTGCTTGGTTCTAGCCCCTAGCTCACAGGCCCTACAGGCAAGCACCAGATGCTAGCTGCTTGTAGGCCCTTCCTGCTGGGCCTACAATTGAGCACACAACTGTAGGCCCTGCGAGCCGGGCCTACAAGCCATTGAGCGCTTGATTGTAGGCCCGGCAGGCAGAGTCTATAAGCATCAAGCACCCAGTTGTAAGCCCAGCTCACTTGGCTCACATCGAGCACTTGGCACTCAAGTGTAGGCCCCTCGAGCCAGGCCTACGAGCATCGACCACTCGATGCTCATAGGCCCTGCCTGCTGGGCCTGGCTCGTAGGCCCTGCTCACAGGGCCCGGCTCTTTGTTTTTTTTTGGACCTTGGATAAAAAAGCACATTTGGAAAGGCGCCCGTTTCCGTAAGAGGAGGAGAGAAACGGAAACAGGGCCATATGAATAGTACAAATAGGAACCGTAAGTAATTCCACACAAATGCACAATACTAATAATTACTTCCAATCTTCATGACAATCTAGGATAGCCTTAATGAATACTAAAATGAATAAGGTTTACAGTCTTAGTGATAGTTAATGTTTCTATTTCTTTAAAATATTCCAAAAGCAACCTATTCTCTGAGCAAAGGCATGGCTGGTTTTCCTAATAACTCTCTGCTTTTAAGACTACATATTTATTGTATTGGCACGGGACTTGCTATTTTCCTTTGGAGTACACCTAAAGCCGAAGACCATCTGAAGCACACAAAGGATTTTTTATCTGGCAGGTTTAGCAGAGGTCAGATATACAGTAGAGTCTCACTTATCCAAGACTCGCTTATCAAAGCTTCTGGATTATCCAAGGCATTTTTGTAGTCAATGCTTTCAATATATTGTGATATTTTGGTGCTAAATTCGTAAATACAGTAATTACAATGTAACATTACTCCATATTGAACTACTTTTTCTGTCAAATTTATTGTATAACATGATGTTTTAGTGCTTAATTTGTAAAATCATAACCTAATTGGATGTTGAATAGGCTTTTCCTTAATCCCTCCTTATTATCCAAGATATTCGCTTATCCAAGGTTCTGCCGGCACATTTAGCTTGGATAAGTGAGACTCTACTGTACCTATAATTTTTTAACTTTGAAAAGTTATATCTTCTTAGAGTCAAATCTAGAATTTTAAAATTAAAGATCATTGTACCCATCTCTTGATGATCAGTCAGGAATCATTTCAGTCACTCAGCTGTAATTTCTGTTTTCCAGGTGTTAAAATGTCGTTCCATGCATGCATCAATCAAGAAAGAATGGATACAAGGTGAAAATAAAAAGTTAATGTTAATGTTAAAAAACACCCAAACATAATGTTATATATAATGGGATGTTTTCTTAACATGTCTATTTTGAGTATGGTATATTATTATGACTTTACCACCAAATTGAATACTAGATAGTTTTTTCTTTTTATTTTCACCTTTATAAGAAGAAATAAGAAGGCAGAGCCTATGATACTCTATCCCAAGTAAACAGTGGGAATTTAAAGATTACCTGAAGAAGCAGCGAAACTGGCCTTATACCCGGGAAACCAGTTGTAATCAACCCCGGCACTATAGACCATCTGACCATCCCTGATACCCACCAACAGATCTATTTCATCATCCAGAAAACACAACTGACTTCAAACCCTGGAACGTATCGGTAAACTACTTCGATCCACGAGAACTCCACATTGATATCATTTACGTGAAGTTATACATCTTTATATTAGGAACTATATAAATCCTTTTGGATAACAATATATCTATATCATACTAATACTACCCTGTTTCCCCTAAAATAAGACATCCCCAGAAAATAAGACCTTGTAGAGGTTTTGCTGAATTGCTAAATATAAGGCCTCCCCCGAAAGTAAGACCTAGCAAAGTTTTTGTTTGGAAGCATGCCCATCGAACAGAACACCAGAGCATGCAGGATCGGTAAATGTACATACCATAGAATGTTGTACATGGAAATATTGGTAGTAACAAGAAATTCTTGATAGGATTCACAGTTTGTCTGGTTATGCTGGTTTGTGATGTACTATACTGTACTATTGTACAGTATATAATAAATGCTCATTTTTTGTTCAACAATAAATGTGAATTCTTCTTCATGGAAAAATAAGACATCCCCTGAAAATAAGACCTAGCACATCTTTGGGAGCAAAAATTAATATAAGACACTGTCTTATTTTCGGGGAAACACGGTAGAATATACATTACTTTTTTGAACAAGTACTGCAAATAGATTACTATTTGTTGGTTATACGACAGGAACGGGGCTATGGTCTAACACCGACTTTATTTAAATCCAGTTCAGACCTAAGTAGGTGCAACACCACAATTCCTTTACTATACAGTTTGTAAATATATTTGTTGTTAACATTTTGTTTATATTTAAGACTATATGACAATAGAAATATAGAACATATATATCATTTACTCTAAACCATACTATATACCATACTTTCCCTTTTTTTACATTTTACTGTGGATTGTAGACATCTGCACGTATAGTTAATCAGCTTCCTAATGGCAGGAAAAACTCCTTGTGTCTCAGGTCCCTTCCACACTGCTTTATAAAATCTACATAGAACTGGATTATATGGCAGTGTGGGCTCCTATAATCCAGTTTAAGGCAGCTATTATAGTTTATCTACCTTGATATTCTGGATTATATGGCCGTGTGGAAAGGCCCTCAGATAGATAAGATGAACATAACCCCCTTGTCAGGACCCTGATTTTAGGGCCTGTACTCTGGCGCCAGAAATCAAGGATGCTGATATCACAGACTGATAAGGCACCTGCGACTCTCGGCCCTGAAGGGAAACGGCTGTTGTGTTTGGCGGGGAAATTGTGCGGTGGTTTCTCTCGGCGGGAATTCTTACTTTGAATGTGGGGGGAGAGTCTCGGAGAGCTGTTCAGCACTCTTGGCTTTTTTCATATCAAGGTTTCCTACAGTAAAGTTCTCAGTGATAACAGAGTGGGTCTCTTGTCTTCATTTGGGAGTGGCTGGAGAGAGCTGACACCCCTCTTTTGTCTTCCTTTGTTAAAACAAAATATGAACAACTTATCTAATTCTTGTAGAAGTGAGAATCAGCAGGCTATCAAAGTATGCTGTCAAATCCCTGAATGAACTCTATTAAGATTAAAGATGAGAGAGGAAAGAGAAATCAGTAGCAATCAGTACAAGAACAAAATGCTTATCTTTTGAAAAGCCATATAACTATATCAAGCTAAAAAGAGAATCTAGATTTTCCAAGATGGCAAAATTGATGGGGGAAAATCAATGATGTTGAACTTGACAACATAACCCCTATCCTTTATTCCTGAGGATTGGCAGAGACAGGAGAATCTGCTAGACAGAAAGAATTCAAAGAAGTGCTGCATTGGACCAGAGGGCTATGTAGTCTATTGTCTTGGTGGCCAAGCAATTGCTTATAGGAAGAATCTCAATAGGACATGAGAAGTAGTGTACATGCAATTCCTGGTTGCACTGCTTTCCCTGGCAGTGAAACTAAAGAGGCATATGGCATATTGTTTCATGTATTCATAGAATCATAGAGTTGGAAGAGACCTTGTGGGCCATTCAGTCCAACCCCCTCCCAAGAAGCAGGAAAATCGCATTGAAAGCACCCCCGACAGATGGCCTTCCAGCCTCTGCTTAAATGCATATGACCATTGGTTGGAGCATTAATAAATGTATATTCTTAAAATAAAACACTCATACTTAACACATTTACTTCTTACCTTTCCAAAACAAGCTCATTTCCATTGTTATACACTCAATAAACCCAAAAGCTCCGTTTTGTTCAGAATGCGGAAGCCAGGCTACTCACAAGAACACCCATGAAATGCCACATAATACCAGTGCTGCAGCATCTGCATTGGCTTCCAACTGATTACCGTGGTCTATATAAGATGCTAGTTCTGACCTTTAAATCTCTTTACGGCCAGGGCCCATCGTACCTTAGGGACCGTCTCTCCTTCTCCCATCATCGGAGGTCGCAACGACCATCCCAACGAGACTTACTTTATGTACCGGGTCCTAGAGAAGTGCACTTGGAAAGGACCAGACGCAGAGCTTTTTCTATTTCTGCCCCTGCCTTATGGAATGCCTTGCCGCCCTATATGAGAGCCATGCGTGAGTTGGGGCCTTTTACCCTAGCACTCAAGACCTGGCTCTTTACTAGAGCTTTTAATCTATGTTAATTTTATCAATATTTGTATGTATGTATTTTTATCCTTTACAATTTTATCTTGTAAATCGCCTAGAGCATCGTGGATGGAGGGCGATTAATAAGTAATTAAATGATGATGATGATGATGATGATGATAAACAGTGATGATTCAAGGGATTTGAACAGGGTTCACCCCAGGCCAAGACCAACTTTTTAATCATGATACCATGCTGGCATATAAAATTGAATGAAAGTTAAGAAGATGGAAGCAGAAGAAGTCATAGCATAGTTTCCATAACTGTAATGCCATTTCTTCATTATACAAACACATATGCATTGGTCTACAATGCAGCTTTACATATATTTTAGGCACTATTGATATGAAACTATGGAGAATATGGGGGGGGGGGTTAAAGGGCAAAATTTGCTAATCACCTCTTCTCATACTTGATGTAGAATTACATGCATTCATGTGTAATATGCGGTTTGTCCCTAAGATGCATTATTTATGAAGAAATATGATTGGATAAATGTTTACTATTAAAAGCTAACATGCTCACAACTTTGGGGCTCTGTAGAGTGTCCATTGCAAACTTCTAATGTTTTCTGATGGACAAGAATTATGAAAGTTTGATTCCTGTCTTCACCATGGAAACCCATGGAGTGACCTTAGGTAGGTCACATTCTCAGCACCAGGAAACACTGTGATAAGGTCATCTTAGGGTTGCCATAAATTGTAAATGATGTAAAGACACACAACGAAGTCATCACAGTTGCTCTGATTTAGCAGACTTTCAGCTCTGTGTTTTGCAATTGATTGCCAAGAAGGCCTCAACAATATCAAACAAGAGTGGAAAAACAAATAGGATGTAGTAACAATGAGATAAAACTTTACTATAGTTAATTTCCCTTCCAGAAAATAAGGAATTTAATCATTATTTGAATCTGATAAATTTTACCTATCTTTCTCTTTTTTTAAAAAAAAAATTACATGGAAAGGGCATACACTGATCCTACTATATTCTTCTATATGCTGAATTATCTATATCTTCAAATGAAATGTTTTATGAGTCACTTTATTCTAGTCATTCGCTATTGCTACACCAACTACTTTTATGTCCCACTTGGTGTTTGGACAAATAATGTAATGTTACCCTGTTGGTAACCTTAATTGCAAATTATATTGGAATTAACTGCACTACAGAAATTATATGATCATTATATGCATCGGACTCCAAAGACCAAAGATATAATGATCTTGGAAATACAACACAAAATTGCAGAGACATATTCAGCAGTTTTAAGACTGCGTATATTACAAAGTCTGCAGTGGAATGTTGTAGTGCATTGAAAAGTAACTCTTCCGAAAATTCACTATCACAAATTGTCATTCAATTCGTCACTGAATGTTGGAGATTTTAATAAAGCCAGTATGTGTATCTATATGCTATACAGTGTTCCCTCACTACTTCGTGGTTCACTTTTTGCAGATTCGCTGTTTCACGGTTTTTCAATAAACTCTAAAAGACTATTATAAATCATTAAAAAATACAATTTACAGCCTAAGGGAGAGAGGAAGGAGAAGCCGAAGGGAGAGAAAAGGAGCCCAAGCGGCAACAGGAGGAGAAGGAGGTGATTTATCAACACCCAATTGGTTGATAAAGACTTAAAATAGTGTATAACTACTAAAATAATGTATAAATATATAGCATCCCTACTTCGCGGATTTTCACTTATTGCAGGTGGTCCTGGAACCTAACCCCTGCGATAAGTGAGGGAACACTGTATACATTCCATTTTTTAATTTTACAATTAAATGGTAGATGTAAGTTATTTCTCTTATCATTATCTATCTAAATCTAAATCTAATCTAAATCTAAATCTAATCTAAATCTAATCTAAATCCATAATAAAAGCGAAAACCCATATGTGTGTATGTGGCACGGATGTCTGCTCACACAGACAGCCTCCGGCCTCCACAAACAGGCTATACTTCCCAGGGTTAAGAATCTAGCAAGTCACTCTTTTCCACTGACATTGCGGTTACATGCAGCCCAGCCCCTGCTAATGTCCTTCCCAAACACTACAGCCCACCACCCAAGGAATGCTTTTGTTTGGGGACCATTTCATCCTAGATTTCGCTTTTTCTTCCACCACAGGCAGGCATCCCAGGGTTCTCCATTGCTGTGGAATTTGCATGGCCCCCCGCCCACTGCCCTTTCCTTTTCAATCTCTCTGCATAACAAACACAGCAGAACTGAGCTACAACTAAACTTACTGGAAGAGTTTTGGGATTGACTCCACATGGTGGAAGTTGTAGTTCACCCTGCATCAAGTCAGAGCACTGTCACTCCTACTGGGGAATATAGAGGAGTTGTAGTTCACCTACACCCAGAATGCTATTAACCCAAATAATGATGGCTCTCGACCAAACTTGTCATGCAGACCCGATATGCCCAGATTTGACTACTGGTGGGTTTGGATGGAAACTGGACTGGAAGTTGAGGAGTAGTAGGTACTGGGATTTATAGTTCACCTGCAATGAATGAGCATCACACTTGGCACACAGAGCCCCCATAACCAATACAGCATATTGCACAAGTTTGGGAAAAAGGGAGTTATAGTTCACTTGCAGCCAGATAAACACTGACCCCCACCGACAGTGCACTAGGACCACACTTCACACAGAGAACCCTCATGACCTACTGAACATACTGCAGGTATTTGTGGGAAGGGGCTTAGATTTTGGGAGTTGTAGTTCATCTCCATCCAAAGACCACTGAACCCAGCCAATGACGAATCTAGACCAAACTTGGCACACAAACTGAATATTGCCTGCTGTGGATACTGATAGATATTTCAGGGCAATTGCCCCTGGAATCTAGAAATTGCAGTAGTTCACCCCCATCCAGACAGTACTGCACCACACCTGGTACACACACCCAAAATGGCCAACTTATAATACTGGCAGGGTTTGGGAAGGATTCAGCCACGATTCTGGGAATTGTAGTTCACCCACTCCAAACAGAATACATAACATTAAAAGACAAATAATACCATTCTCAAATGACCCGGGCATCACCGGGTCCCCAAGCTAGTTATCTTATTTCTCTTATAAAGCTGAGTTCCACACACACAGCACCTCTGCCTCATTATTTATTATGCTCTGATCTTCAGTTTAGTAAACCTCAAAGGTAGCCAATACTTTCAACAACAATGTCATTAAAATAATGTGATAAAATTTCCTCCATACTACTATGAATACAACATAATAGTATGTTGTAGTAGTAGATTTCATCTAACTTTTATCTCATTTAATCAAGGTTTAGTCTGGTTGCTACTTGAAGGGAATGTTATTAGGGAACACTAGGGATCTTTGCATAGTGTTTGGAAAAATTGTGAGGCTATACAAAAACCTTCATGTCATGCTAAAATCAGAAAAACACTTGCCATTAGTTTAAAGATACTCTGAAGGCAGGTTACTGATAGATGAAATGACCTATAGCAGGCATCCATATCCAAATAGTGGCACTTTCAAGAAGTCCTCCAAAATTATCTCATGATTACACCAGATTCAATGGAGAAGATGTTCTTTTCTGTCTTCAGTGGGCTTCATCCTGCCTTTCCCAACTTGGTGCTTTCCAGATTCCAAATTCTATGAACTTACCCATCCAGGCCATAAACTGACAATGTTGGCTGAGATTATTGTTATTGTAGTACAACATATCTGAAAGGCATGAGACTAGAAGTGGTAGAGTGCTTAGGTTTTTTTTAAAAAGGTGTTTTTTAAAGAAAAGCCACAACAGCTATTTCATTGAGTGTCTCTCATAGAACTTCAATTTAGGGATTTCATCCCAGCCCAGCACTGATTTACTTACTTGTATTGAAGTAGGAGCCCCCGATGACACAGCATGTTAAAGTGCTGAGCTGCTGAACTTGCGGACCAAAAGGTCCCAGGTTTGAATCGGGGAGTGGAATGGGCACCCGCTGTTAGCCCCAGCTTCTGCCAACCTAGCAGTTTGAAAACATGCAAATGTAACTAGATCAATAGGTACAGCTCCGGCAGGAAGGTAACGGTGCTCCATGCAGTCATGCTGGCCACATGACCTTGGAGGTGTCTACAGACAACGCCGGCTCTTCAGCTTAGAAATGGAGATGAGCACAAACCCCCAGTGTCGGACACGACTGGATTTAATGTCAGGGGAAAACCTTTACCCTAACCTATTGAAGTATTATTAGTCAGTCCTCCTCTTTGCAGATTCAACATTTTTTTGGAACTCAGGCTGCTGCTAGAATAGAAAAATCTCTCTCCTATCCTCATTGAAGCATTCTGATGCTGAACAGAATTCTGTATGTAGTTTAGGGTAAGGCCTATTGAATTCTCTGCCATAGGGCTCCTCGTCTTTCCTAACTACATTTCCCAGAAACCTGTGCTGTCTCTGTCTCTTTCCCAGGTCACTCAGCTCATCCAGCCTTCCTGCTTTCCTGAATTACAGAATTCCAATGAAAAAGTATTGGGTGAGTTTTGATTCTTAAGTTTTTGTGTCCCCCTCCCCCACCCCCGGTGTTTCTTAATACCTGTTCATATATACAAAACATACAAATGGAATACGATTTACTAATTAAAAATGAAATTATACACACTCTTAATATTCAGTAGTTGGTAATGTGCATGTCATCAACATCATCATCATCATCTTTTTTTATATCCCACCACCATCTCCCCAAAGAGACTCAGAGGCTTACAAAGGCACTTTAGGGTGCAGCATATAACATAAAACCATACATTAGTATAAAACAATATCACAAAGAATTACCACCACTATAAACACATATAACAGAAAATAAGATGCTGCCATCAATTGACAACTAAAGTGCCAGAGTGTCAACCTCATATGGGCCCATTTCAGTCTACTCAAGGTCAAATGCCTGTTTAAAAATGCCATGTTTTTAGACTGGATTGGAAAGATTGAAGGGTGGGAACTAACCCAATCTCTTTTTGGGAGGGTATTCCAGAGCCAGGGAGCCAAAACAGAGAAAGTCCTCTCTCTCGTCCCCACCAACCATGCTTGAGATGATGGTGGGACCGAGAGAAAGGCCTCCCCTGCCAATTTCAAAGTCCATCACAGTTCATAGAAAGAGATGCAGTCTCAAAGATTGGTAGGACCCCAAGTGTATAGGGCTTTATAGGTAATAATCTGCACCTTGAATTGAGCCCATGTCTCTATGATTTTGGCATAACAATATTTATGCAATTTTCTTTTCATTGTCTTAGCTTTACACTCTTTCCCTGCATCATTTGGTCTACAGTTAGACTGAGTTTTTTCACCTTCCATTTTGTAATGTGCAGAATTTTCTCCCTTCTATCTCTTATATTCTCCAACAGAGCAGAAATTGGACCATTCATTCACAACTTCTACATGACCTTCTATCAAGATGGAGGGAAAGAAATGGCCTCTGAAAGAAAACAGCTCTAGAGTGCTTCTGTTCAGAATTCTAGACTCACATTTATTTTTCTAGAATAGGTATTCCAGTCACTTCTGCTCCAGTTTTCAATTTTTCTAAAGCATTTTAAATACATTTTCAACCTTGGTGTTCAACTGATTCTGTTGTGTAGCTAGCTAAGCCATCTCAAGTCCTTTTGGAGGGGGGTGAGCAGGATAGAAATTAAATATTATTATTATTATTATTATTATTATTATTATTATTATTAATAGCAAACAAGATAGATATGCTGGATTTCATTTCACAAAATCACAAGTCGAACACTTCTCAAGTGTCTAGGACTGTGTGATGTATTTTCGGATGATGCGCGCAGATCCCAGTAGGGTGGCCTTTTGCAGTTGGCAGATTGTAATTTTGTCAATGCCTATTGTTTCCAAATGCTGGCTGAGATCTTTTGGCACGGCATCCAATGTGCCGATCACCACCGGGACCACCTTGCCGTGGTGGTGGGGGGCTTGACTACTCCAATGATGACTGAGAGCTGTGCTGGCGGTAGTGTAACTACCAGCAGGTCCAACCAAGCCAGAGAGGTCTCAGCTGAGGAGTAGAACTAAGAGCACCTAACCCATTAGCATTATGGAAAATCAAACCAAAACAAAGTCTATACTGGCTCGGTCGTTGCCCAGGATAAAAAGGACTGCGGTGGATGCTGCTGATTCTGGACATCCATCGACAAGTGGGCTACGGAATCAAAATACAAATGAACAGTCACAGAAGTGGCAGAAATATACAATGCCAGAAAACCGCACAATTCATTTATTATTATTATTATTATTATTATTATTATTATTATTATTATTATTTAAAAAGCACTTCAGCTTTTCAGTTGCATATATTATTCAAGAATTCTAATATTTCTTCCCCTTACAATTAGAGTTTCCAGTTCATTAATGTTTCAGACTCTGAGGTTTCAAGGCCAAACTGTGATTTTGGGACAGATCCTGGTGAAGTAATTAAATGTTTTGTACTCTATATATGTTTTAGGGCTGTGCAAAATTTTCATTAGTCCTCATAAATTTGATTAAATTAGTTAAATTACTTATGACTCAATATCTGCCATGTAAACATGGCCTGCGCCAAAAACTCAAGAATCAAAACTTACCCAATACTTTTTAATTTGAATTTTGTAAACATCGGAAGCTTCCCAAAGTCAGCTTCATTTTCAGCACAAGCAAGCAAAGCAAAACCATTCATCTCACCATAAGAAGAAAGAAACAGCAGAGAAAAAGCAGAGTTCACTGGGAAAGAGACTGAGAAACCACAGAATTCTGAGAAATGTAGTTTGGGAAAGCGAGGAGCCATATGCCAGACAATTTGAAAGGCCCTGCCCTAAACTACTTTTCCCAGAATTCTGCTCAGCATCAGAAAGCCCTGATCAGGATAGAGATTTGTTCATCCATAGTAGCAGCCAGCTAGAGTTCCAATAAACTGTGGAATCTGCAAAGAGGAGAACTAACTGATACTTTGAGTAAGTAAATCTCTGTGCTGGGCTGGGAAGAAATCCCTAAATGGAAGTTGGATTGTTTAATATGGGAGACATTCAATGAGATAGCTGTTGTGGCTCTAAAAAAAGGTTTTGACAAAACTGTACATTTCCAAAAATTAGTAGATGTATGAATATTTTTGAAACATGATCCCCTGTTATCTCGTGTCATTGTATAGAAAATTCAAGGAGATAGCTCTTGGAGTTTTTTTAATTCCCCAAAAATCAGTGGATAAGTGAAATGTTCTGAAGCTTGATGGACTAACAGTGGTAAATGTGTTCTATCATTGTAGCAAGTTTTACCCACATAGCTGTAAAAATGAGAAAGGAGCCCTAAAGTTTCCCCACTTGCACAATTACTATAATGAAAAAATAATGAAATTTAGTTACTCTCATTATGGTTACAAAATGCTTTAGGAAAACTTTAGAAATGAAATGCCAGCACCTCCTAATTTTGTAATGAGTTTTGAAACATTTTTTTATCGATCGCACAGCACTAACATGTATACATAAGTCTACAAATTTTAGTCAAAAATTGACCCCCCATGAAAACTGGTTTGCCACATCCATGGATCAATGTGAATACACTATCTTAACCCTTAACAAAAAGGAATCATCCCCTTCTTTGAATAGAGTGGCAAAAGGCAAGACCTAGCTCAACCTTTAAAAAGCATCGATCTCCTGCTACTCTCTCCACTCACACAGTGACAAAATGGGAGAAATAGAGGTCACAAGGTCTTCAGAAAACACAGCAGGATCCCAAACAAAAGGAAGTACATATGTACACACTTTGTCTTTGAGAATAATTAATTTCAGTCTCAGAATTAGTGTATGGGGAAGCCTTGGAATAAAAGTTCGGCTGTTTTAAGGGCAAGCTTTGTAACACCTGTGAGGGGCTGTTGTCCCCTTTACAATAGAAGATGGCAGCCTCAAGATGCAGCCTCCCTGCAGCGTTAATCAGCAGTTGCATTACCAAAGGATTTAGCAGTAATATTTTCCTTCTTTGCTTATCACCAAATTAAAATTACTTTGGCCACCTAATGTGTTTACAGAAGCAAGAGAGGGAGGGAGGGTAGTACTAATGCTTTGTAACACAATTGCTTTTTTCTCACAACAGGCTGCTGAATAATTACAAGTTAAATACACAGGACATTTTGAAAAGATGATGGCAGGGAAAGTTCTGGGTTTAATGTGCTATATAATGTAACAAATTATATGAAGAAAAGATCAATTTCCACTGTAGCTTTAAGTATACATGCACATTATGAAAACACATAGCAGCGTCTCTGGAATCAAATAAGAGAGCTATTAAGAGTTTGGGACTTGAACTTTCCTTAGGCATGCCCTCTGATATTGGACTAAGAGAAGCAATGATCAAGATACTAAAACATCTAGGAATGGCAAGAATTAGATCATTACAAATTTTAAATTACACAAAACCAACCAGTTTCATTATTTTCTCCTCTATATTACCTTGTAGGGGCAAGTATAGGGTAGTGCTTTGAGCATTGGACAACAACTCTGGACTCTGGAAACCAGGATTCAAATCCACAGTCAGTCATGGAAAGCTACTGGGGGACCATTGGCAAGTCACACTCTCTCCGCCTCAGACAAAGCCAAAGACATTTCCTCTCTCACCAAAACTTGGCAAGAAAATAGTGTGATAGATTCATTTTAGAGTAAAGGTAAAGGTTTTTGCCTGATGTTAAGTCTAGTCATGCCCGACTCTGGGGGTTGGTGCTCATCTCCATTTCTAAGCCCAAGAGTTGTCCTCAACACCTCTAAGGTCATGTGGTCGGCATGACTGCATGGAGTGCTGTTACTGTCCATCGATCTACTCACATTTGCATGTTTTCCAACTGCGAGGTTGACAGAAGCTGGAGATGACAGCGGGAGCTCACTCTGCTCGAACCACCGATCTTTTGGTCAACAAATTCATCAGCTCAGTGGTTTAACTCACTGCATCACTGGGGGTTCAGATTCATTTTAGGATTGCCATAAGTCTGAGGTGACTTGAAGGCACCCCACAACACAATTAGCACCAGTTAGCACCTCTGCTGACAATGGAAGCCCAGGTCTCCGCCATTAGTAGAACCGCCTTCTATCACCTGCGGCAGGCTAGATGGCTGGCCCCCTATCTGTCAAGGGACAACCTAGCTACGGTGATCCAGGCCACGGTTATCTCAAGACTGGACTACTGTAATGGCCTCTACATTGGCCTTCCTTTGTCGGTGATTCGGAAGCTCAAGTTGGTACAAAATGCAGCTGCTCGACTTATTGCGGGAGTCCTGATGAGATGTCATATAACACCAATCTTACTGCAGCTGCACTGGTTACCAATTAAGCACCGGATCACCTTCAACGTGATGGTGCTTACCTTCGAGGCCTTACATGGTCTAGGGCCAATGTACCCGAGGGACCAACTCACCCCCTACCAACCCCAGAGATCTCTCCATTCTGAGGACCAAGATCTGTTGGAAGTTCCCAGTTTTAAGACCTTGCGTTTAACAGCAACTAGACGTAGAGCTTTTACAGCAGTGGCACCATCACTCTGGAACACTCTGCCACCTGAAGTTCGTGCCTTGCAGGACTTATCAGTCTTCCACAGGGCATGTAAGACACACCTGTTTCGGCAGGCTTTTGATCTCTGTTATTGCTGTTTTTAAATTGCTTAGATTTTAGCTTCTTCTTGTAAGCCACTCCGAGCCCTGGGGAAGTGTTTTAAGATGTTTTTAAAGATGTTTTTAAGATGTTTTTAAATTGTTAGATTTTAGCCTGTTCTTGTAAGCTGCCCTGAGCCCTAGGGGAGTGGCGGCATATAAGTTTGAATAATAAAATAAATAAATAAATAAATAAGGGAAAAGCAATATTTCAATTCTTCTGCTTTCCCAAATAATTTGAAAATGTTTGTGTGTCTCAGATAAACATCTAACAATATCTGTTTTCCTCTATAGATCAAGACAAAATTTACTCATATTTCAATAACTTTTGTTCTTCAGAACTTGCATCATTGTTAAAACCAAGGTCACATATGAAAATATTACATTTGTTACAGTTCAATGAGAAGGGCTTAGCTCTCGGGTAATTCTTATGAAAAATATTTTAGATGATACCAGCACTGTAATATGAAAATCAGACATCCTGAAATAGCACCCTGTTTGATAATCTGACCCTGGTCTCTGTCATCAGAAAAACATTAATGAGCAGAAACAACTTCCCATAGTTAGTAGCTCTCCAAATGAAAATTGTTTGTTTTTGAAATGAAATTGTTGTTAACCAATTATCTACTAACAGTTTCTATGCAGAACTCCAAATAGTCAGCAAATGCCACAAGTTTGCATGCATATGTGTGTGTGTTTTCTTTTGTTTATATTTCCTTGCCTTGAACATTTTATTAACATGTAGCCAAGTTTTGGAAAGTTAGGCCATAGTCCTAAAGCTCCCATGGCCAGCTATTCAAGGAGGAGTTGTCTAAAAATAACTTTTCCAATCTTTGCATTCAGTTGAAGATATGAAATTCCTAACTGAATCCCTAAACAGATACACCTGCCCCATTTGGGGGTTCTCCAATTCTTCTATAGCATTTCTTTGGATAAATCCCTTGAGGGTGTGTTGTGGGCTTAAGCCTCCAGTCTGGGAAGAGGCTTCTAAAGAAACAGCTGATAGACTGCATAACAGCTGTCAGTAAACTGAGAAAGTATTTGCACTGGCCAAACAAATAGCCGACAAAGGTGGGGTGGGGTGGGGGGTAACAAATTTCGTTGAAGGGATTCCAAGCCCAGCTCAAAATGCTGACCTAGCAGTGGCAAGGATGTTGCTATGGGGGATGAGGAAAATTGGAGCACTTTCACTAAACAAGGGACAATAAATAAAAGACAGTTTAGGAATCCAAGTAAAAGGGGTAGAATCTGGACCCTTCCAGACAAGCCCAAAAATGCAGTGTTTGTCGTGCTTTTACTAAAGGTGTCCAAATGACACGTCCAGTAAAAGCAAATTAATTTGGAACAAAGCAAGTAAACCCAGGCCTCCAGGAGCCCAAAATGTGTGAAATGACTGTGAGGATTGGATAGTCAGTCCCCATAGGCCCAATACCCCATTAGACCCAGCCTTTCAGGAAGGCCCAGATCTAATTGTGTAAATCCTGCTTAGTTCTGAATTAATTTGCATTTACCTGAGGCATCATTTAGACATTTCAGCTAAACGTGCCACAGGTCCCACATTTTTGGGCCTGTCCTTCACCCTCTGCAATGCTAGAAATTTGGTAACTGTTCAGCAATTTCACGAGAAGAAACAGAATTCTTACTGATAGGGTTATGTCATGATTCCCTTCCCCTATACATATATTTGTGACTGTGACTGAAGGAGATAAGACCAAGAGAAATCTGGCAGGGTTGAGTAGGGACTTCCCATAGGCCAGACCTAGAAGCCCCATATTTTCTGCAGACTGCAGTTTCTAACCCCTGTTCCATGGTGCTGGGTATTTGAGATGGTTTTTTTTTTGTTTAATAGGTGGATAACACTGCTGCCAAGAATATTTTCTAAAAATGGTCCTTGTTCCATATGCATGGCCATAATGGAAGTATCACTAAAAAGCCTGAATGTTCATCAGTAATTTGTATATAAGTGTACAATAATGTCCATCAGGGAGGAGGGGAAAGAATTACTCTATAATGCTGAAATGGTGGTTTGTACTAGCTGTGACCAACTGGGTAGGATGGAGATCTCAATAAAAAGGCCAACTTTTCAAATGTGTGTGGTGATGATGAAAAAGGCAAAGTAAATGATGAGAATTGTTAGGAAATGGTTTGGAAAGAAAACTAGAATTTTTAAAAAACTATGGCTATCAAGATATTGCTTTTATGCTAGTTGTTGGTTTTTTCATGGGTGTTTCTAATTTAATTACTGTATGTTCAATAATAGATATTTATTTATTTACCACATTTTTATCCTGCCCTTTTCACCCCAAAGGGGACTCAGGGCAGCTCACTGCAAAGGCACAATTCGATGCCTTGAGTACATATAAAAATGAAACAACATATATTTTAAAATCACATAATTAAAACATATCACTTAAAATAGTTACATTAAAATCACATAGTCTAAAAGCACATTTTGGGAGCCATTCCAATTGTCATTTTCATTTTCATTATTGCACTGAGAAATCACTGTTGCACTGGAAATCACTGTGCAAACGCTTGGTCGTGGGATTTAACTTTCTTCCTGAAGGTCAGGAGGAAGGGAGCTGATCTGGGGAGGGAAATGGATAGACCATTCAGATGCATCTTTAAGATGGGGACTGCTAAATTCATCTGTATGTTATTAATATTTAAAATATTTTTACAGAAAAAAATGGGGGCATGGTGCAATTCTGAGATCTGACTTGTTCTCGCAAACTCCACTAGATATTTCCCAGTTACACAAGTACCGTCCAGACCTTTCATATTTATTATGTAAGAGGTGTGTGTGTGTGTGTGTTGCACACGTATGATTGCCAAACTTTGTTTTGGTCTGAAGGGGCAAGCTGAAACAGGTATGGGGAATCTTGCAGAGAAAGAACATGACAAATCTATTGTCTGCAAAATTCCACAGTAACTTGATTTTTATTTTAAGGAAATGGGAAAATAGTGGGAAATTAGGGCTTTGCATCTAGAGGTCCTATCTGCCTATTCACTAGTGGTGTACATTTGTATGGAATTGCTGTTTGTTTTGTTTAGTTTCATTCGTTTTGTATCAGTTTTGTATTTTTTAAAATAGTTTTTATTGAATTTAAAATTTTCCATACAATAATCACTTTTATCACATAGCAGATATATAATATATCATACAATACTTGCATTGTCCTTTTATATCTACTGTTGATTTATCTATATATATAAAAGAGTGATGGCATCAGGGCAGCGGACAAAACAACAAAACTACATGCCCCCCAACCTCAAAATTTGACAACACAACCCATCATCCACGGCTCTAGGTTGATACAACAAAAAAGAAAAGAAAAACAAAGTCCTAATTACAGGGAGAGGAATAGTAGTTTTTATCCAATTGCTGCCAGTTAGAAGTCTAAGCTCCACCCACTTGGTCTCCTAGCAACTGACTCAGCCCAGGGGACAGGCAGAGTTAGGCTTCACTTAGGTCTCTTCCACAAACCCAGAAGTTCAAAAACATGCAAATGAGAGTAGATGAATAGGTACTGCTCCGGCGGGAAGGTAACAGCACTCCATGCAGTCATGCCAGTGGCCACATGACCTTGGAGGAGTCTATGGACAATGCCGGCTCTTCGGCTTAGAAATGGAGATGAGCACCAACCCCCAGAGTCAGACATGACTGGACTTAATGTCAGGGGAAAAGCTTTACCCTTTACCTTAACTACCACCAATTCCTCAATACTTTATTTCCCATACCACCAGACTTTGCCACAGCAATGCGTGGCCGGGCACAGCTAGTATCTACTATTATGTTAACATTTGTCCATCTACATTTCTTCACCACTGTGTATCCCCCCTCCCACCCCAAGCCACTTCTTATGTATTGCCTAACCAAAATCTCATTTCTTCCTGAGGCAGTAGCCCGCCATCCCTTTTTTGGAGTCCTTTCTCAATAAATTTCCCCCATACATCCACAAAATCATTTTTTTCCCATATCCCTCTTTTAACTTTTAATTTGCATGTTAGCTTATCATTTATTGCCAATTTCCATACTTCCTTATACCATTCTTCAATCTAAACATTTATTATTTTTCTTCAGTTCCTTGCTATAAGCAGTCTTGTTATTGTCAATAAATTTGTTATTGCTTCTTTTTCTTTTTTATCCATCTTATTGTTATTATAAATTGATAATAATGCAATACTAGGACTTCTTTCCATTTTAATGTTCATTATATCCTCTATCTCTTTAAATACTTTATGGCAAAATTTCCTTACATATTTACAATGCTAGCACATTGTAAATGCCACTTCCTGACAACATCTCCAGCATTTTTTGGATGTTTTTTGTTAATATTTGACATTTTTAATGGCGTTAAATACCGTTTCCAAATTATAATAATTTTCTATGACTCTTATTGAGAAATATTTCATATGCCTTTGTTTCCACAATTGCGACCATTCCATTTCATTTATTTTCATCTCTAGCTCCTCCTCCCATATTTCCTTAAGAGTGATATTTTTCTCTCTCCTTTTATTCCACACAATATCCTATAGATTCTACCAGTTACACCTTGCAATTTTTTATAGTCTTCTGTATCCCTTCCCTTTTGTATTGGTTAGGTTTCTTCCCCTCTTTATTATTTTTTACCCAATTCTTATACCATTGCTCTAGCTGAACATCATGGAACCATATCAATTTTATTTCCCCAAATTCTTCCATTATCTTTTTCTTCTTCATTCCAATCTTAGTCCAGTCCCCTATTTTGTCTAGGTGTTTTTCCCTTAATACTTTGTTCTTGAACCCTCCAGTATTAACTTTTTCTTATATTTAATCCATATGTCTAATACATTCTTTAACATTGGGTTTCCAACTTCCCTAATTTATTTTCTTGTAAAATCCTTAAAAAATATGTTTCCTGTTTCTTCCTCTACCTTTTTGGAATCTATGTTTAACCATTCTATATTGTCCTTGTTTATCATTCCTTCAATAACCAGTCTTAATCTATTGGCTTCAGAATATTGTTTTATATTTGGGAGTGCTAATCTCCTTCTTTTTGCGGCCTGTACCATAATTGTTTATCCTTTTTTTCTTATTACCATTACAATAATTGTTTATCATTTGCTGCCATTTGTTCAATTCATTTTCTGTAATTTGGAGTGGTAGCATTCTAAATATAAAATTTATCCTTGGAAGTATTTTCATTTTTATTAATGCAATTTTCCTGAACCATGATAAATTTAAATTTTCATATTCTAATAATTGCTTTTTAACCTTATCCCTTAACACAACTATATTTTCCTCTTCCATTTCTTTTAAATCCTTGGTTATAATTATTCCCAAATATTTTAATTCATTCTTAATTCTAATTCCCATCTTGCTCTGTTCTATACAATCCTTTTCTTATTTTTTTGTATAATTCAATAGCATCATTTCTGATTTATTCCAATTTATTTGTAAACCTGTTGTTCTTCCAAATGTCTCTAAATAATCTTTTATCCTATCCATTTTATCCACCATATTTTTTATACATAACAATGTATCATCAGCAAATAAGCTTAGTTTTTGTTTGCCTTTGTTCCTACTCCCTCCAGATTTATATCTTTCCTAATTATATTTGCAAATATTTCAATCACCATAGTGAACAAAATTGGCGATAAAGGGCACCCTTGTCTTGTTCCCCTTGTCACTTCAATTTCTTTAGTCACTCCATCATTAATCGCTCCTATTGCCGAATTTTTTTGAATAATATTGTTCTATTAATCCTTTTATCCTACTTCCCATTCCAAATTTATTCATAATTTCCCTTAATGTCTGCCATTCCACACAACCAAAAGCTTTGAATATGTCTAATGCTAATATCCCTACTTTTATCTTTTCCCTTTGAGCCCTCCATATTTTATTTATTACTCTCCGTATCAAGTTTGACATTTGTCTTCCTTTTACAAATCCACATTGGTCCATTTTTACATATTTATACATGCATTTATTTAATCTGTTAGCTATTATAATTGAGAGTATTTTTGCATCCTGATTTACTAACAATATAGGCCTATATGACCCTGGATCTGTTAAATCCTTGTCTGGTTTTGGTATCAATATTATAAGTGACATCCTCCACGATTTCAGAATTTTCTCTCCTTTCATTATTCCATTATACAATTCTAACAATTTTGGTATTAATATTTTACTAAAACTTTTACAATATTCTGTTCCTAGTCCATCCATACCTGGGAGCCTTCCCAGCTTTTAAATTCTTAATAATGTCTTCTATTTCCTTCCTCTTAATAGATTGTTGCAATAACTCCTTATCTTTTTCTTCCAGTTTACACTCCCAGTTTTCTTCCACATATTTCCTAATTTCCTCAGTACAACCAGCTTTTGTCTGATATAAGTCACTATAAAACTCCTGAAATATTTTTAATTTTTCTTTCATCGCTCTACGTATTTTACCTTTTTATCATATTCATAGTATTTTCCATTTTCTTTTTTTGTGTGGAATTGGCTAACATCTTGGAGTTCTTGTTACTAAATTCAAAAAATTCCCTTCTTAAGTATATTAAATTTTCTTGTACCTCATCTAGCCATTTTATCCAATTCCTCATTCTTTGCCCTTAGCTTTGTATATATTTGTATATTTTTCTTTATTATGTATTCCTTTTCCAACCCTTCTATTGCTTTCTCCAGTTTCCTTTTCCTTTCTTCTTGCCTTCTTTTCAAGTTTATTGTTTCTTTTCTACACAACCCTCTCGCCACCCATAATGTATCTTTTGATACTTCCGTCATTCAATTCCCAAACTTCTTGCCATTCCATTTTTATTCTATTCTTTGTAATTCAAAATTTTCGTATTTAATCTCCATCTTCTCTTCCTATCATAATCACATTTTAAAATAATTTCAGTTGACACCATAGAATGATCAGACACCTTAATATTCCCAATATCCACATTCAGCAATTTGCTTAACATATTTTTGGAAACAAAAATGTAATCAATTCAAGTATATATTTTATGTACAGTTGAATAATATGTATATTTCCTCTCATCACCCTTTATCACTCTCCATACATCCTTTAATTGCCATTTATTCATCACTTTGCTTAACTCCGGTAATTCACTGAATTTCCTTTCCGTTTTTTGTGTAGTTTTATCCTTTTTATAATCCATACAACAATTACAGTCCACTCCAAATATTATATATTGTTCATGAAAATTAATTATCTGATCTAGTACCTGTTCATAAAATTTTTGTTATTTTACATTTGGTACATATACATTTATTAATACATATTTAGTAAAGGTAAAGGTTTCCCCTGATGTTAAGTTCAGTCGTGTTCGACTCTGGGGGTTAGTGCTCACCTCCATTTCTAAGCTGAAGAGCCGGCGTTGTCCATAGACACCTCCAAGGTCATATGACCAGCATGACTGAATGGAACGCCGTTACCTTCCCACCAGAGCGGTACCTATTGAAACATTTGCATGTTTTCGAACTGCTAGGTTGGCAGAATCTGGAGCTAACAGCGGGTGCTCACTCCACTCCCCGGATTTGAACCTGGGACTTTTCAGTCTGCAAGTTCAGCAGCTCAGTGCTTTAACACACTGTGCCACCGGAGGCTCCTCAATACATATTTATCCTCCCGCAATTCGCCATACATTATTATATATCTGCCTTCATCGTCTTTCACTACTTTATTTATTACCAAATTACATTTATTTTTGCAATTATTGTTGCCACCCCTCTGGATTTTGATGCTCCATATGATTTTTCATAGCTTCTAATCCATTTCGATTTCAGCTCATTTGTTCCTGGTTTACCCTGATATGTCTCCTGCAGAAAGATCACATCTGCTGCTTCTTTCCTTAGTAACACTTCTATTCTCCTTCTTTTAACCACCGTCCCAAGTCCTCTTGTATTCAGTGTTAATATTTTCAATTTACTAGACAACATTACCATTAAATATATTTTCTTTTTTTTGTTACTTGGACCCCTGTGCTCCCTTGACCCTTACAAACACTTTGTTCTTCACCTTCTTCCCCCTCCCCTTCCCCTCTTACCCTTCCCTCTCCACTTCACTTCTTCAGGGCTTTCAGCCCCAACCATGGCCCCCGGCCTTCCCAAGTGGTGAGGTAGGTGTGAGGTCTTCCTGTGGCCCAGAAACTCCCTCCCCCCGAGTGCTCATTAAAAAAAAAGACAGAAAGAAAGAAAAGAACAAAAAACAACCATTTTGATTGTAGAACTTCTAGTTTTCCTCTCTCAGCTCGATTCCACCCACAGCGACCAATAAGACTTCCATTTCTCCTTCTCCTGCTCTTTCTCCTTCTCCATTAGGTTTTATTCCTTCTCCAGCTCCTTTCTTCTCATTACTGAATCCATCTTTGTCCTGCCCTTTTATAATGCCAAGCTCTTCCAATAGTCTTACTCCTTTGTCCAGCTCATCAATTCTATATTTCTTCCCTCTCCACTGGAGTTTAAGAAAAGTTGGATATCCCCATGAGTATGAAACTCCAGCCTTCATCAATTGAGTTGTTATTGGTTTCATCGAAAGTCTCTAATTCTTTGTTTCAGTGCAGTAATCATTATACACTTCCAGTTTTGTTGTTCCCATTCCCAAATTTCCAAGGTTCTTCCTCAAAATGTTCATTAAAGTCTCCTTTTTAGCAAATTGCAATATTTGGACTATTATATTCCTGGGAGCCATTCTATTTCTTCCTGCTGGGAAACGATGTACACATTCCAGATCTACTTCTTGCCAGTTTAACATTGGTGTGACTTTTTGCAACCATTTCAAAATTTCAGTTTTCAGATCTATTTTTGCATTTCCCTCTGGAAAATTTCTAATTATTATATTGTTTCTCACATTGTCCTCCATATATATAAACTTCTTTTCCAAATCTAAAAGTTTGATCTCTTTCTTAAAATTTCTTTTTAAGCAGTTCTTGTTCAGATTTGTTCTTTCCAACATCTGATTCAATGGTTTGAATATTCTCTTGTAGGGTTTGTAACTTTCCTTGCAAGATCTGGAACTTCTCATCTGATCTTTCTCTCTCTATTTCCAATTGTGTCTTTAACTCTCTGGAACTAGTTTGGATTTCTGATCTCAATGTTTCAAATTCTCTCTTTCTTTCTTCTCTTTCCTTTTCATTCAGTTGCATCATGGTTGTTGTTATCTGATGTAATAGCTGTTCATTGTCCAACCCATGTTGCTGCTCACCCCTCCTGACTTCACTTATTCCTGCACCCGATAACAGTATACCTGTATACCTGTATACAGTATACATTATAGTTGTGTGTGTGTGTGGGGGGATCTCTGCAGTTTTCCCATTTTGGGCAAGGGTGGACTACTTCTCATTATATTTTCAGAGCTCATTGGGCTTACCTATTACAATCTTGCAAACGATTTATCTGACAGTCTTATCTGATTCCAAGAAAGCTGTTGCTTTTGCACTTTCTGTTTCTTATTCATGCATACTTACAAACTGCCAACAGTTTACCTTCTCTCTTCCAGAAAACTTTCACCGCCAACTCCTACTTTTAATGTACCTTCTCCAATTACTTATAATTGGTTTACAATTGTTTTAATACTCAGTCTTGCAACTTCCTCTCTCTCCTCCTTTCTTTCTCTGCTTTTAAAGTTGGTACATTTGACTGCGTAGTTAATTAATGGCGGCTGTTCTCTTGTCTCATTCCCTCCGACCAATCCTCCTTTTCTCCTTTTTTCCATAAATCTTCCCAGCTTACCTCATTCACAGGGGTATTTTTTTACTCATTAGATCGGCTGTTTCTTTCTTTCCCTTCTGAATGCTTTTGATTTCTTTAATCTGTTTTTAAATGTTCATTTTTGCCTTTTTTTCTCTCTCTCTTTCCACCCGGGCAGGCACAGAGAAAGGTCCTACACAGCCATCGGCTTGGCCCCGTTTCTAAAAATGGGGTGCCTATACAAATAGAATTTCCATCTGGCTTATAAAAAAATGAAAATTTTGGACCTCTGGCTGCAATGGGAGGGCTTCTTAGGCTCACCCCCCCCCCCCCCCCGCTGCTTGGTTTTTGGGCTAGAGGGGTGAAAATCACCACACAGGAGGGCATTTCGACCCCTTATAGCTCACCAACTTTTAAAACGTTTGGGTCTTCCCCAGAGCACTGTTATTTTATTATTATTATTATTATTATTATTATTATTAATAATAATAATACCCATTGGCACACATCAACTGTCATGGAGAAGCAGCCCTCTCTCAGACTCAGCTTAGGGTCCCAGAATAACTACTGTTATTAATATTAATATTAAAACCCATTAGTACACATCAGCTGTAATGGGAAAGCAGCCCTCTATCAGTACCTGCTTATTGTTACGGGGCCTAAACGAAAGGAAAATGAAAGCAAGCATGATGACTGTGCGGCTTTCATTTTCGTTTCCTACGAAAATGTGGTCATTTGTTTTGTGTAGACTAACATTTGAAAAAAACAAAAGCATGAAGGAAATTAAGGGAAAAAATTGCACACATTTCTACTACTCACCAGCAGTGGAATGGAAAAGCAACTTTAGGACAGGGAAGTGAAGCAGTGGAAAGTGTAACAACAATATGTGCCTATCCCAAATTCACTGCAACAGCATGTTTGACTTCTCACACCAACTCAACACAGTTAGAAAGCACTCTCTGCATCCTTAGACAAGAGTCTCCTGTCTATTGAAAAGAGCAGGCCAACAACTGCTTGAAAACTGGTTTGATGGGAGTTTAGGATGACACTGTGCGACAGAAAACATTTCTATTTATAGTGAGGGAGTTAGTTAGTCTGGCTTTAGATGTAGAAGGAGCTTTTAAAGTGTGAGGGGAAGCTGAACTTTTATTCTCCTCTCTGTGTTTTAAATGCTTTTAAGATGTTTTTAATGAGTACCACTCTGAATGGAATAGCTTGTTTGTCCTTCTAATTATTATTTTAACTAGATTTCATTTTAATCTATGGCACTAATCACCTTGGGAGAAAGGTAGGATACTATATAAACAAAATAAATAAATAAATATGCTTTCTTTACCACATGATATTTTATGTGTATGTCTGCACACATTTTTCTTATTGCATGCACATTGTTTTAAAATGTGTTCTTCTTAGGTATGCATTTTAAACGTATTTGCCACATTTAACAAAGTATGCTTATGTACATTTTTCAAAGATAACACAGTCCTAGCTTTGCACTTGTGTCTACACATTATTTGAAAAGAAATATGAAAGTAAAACAAAAACAAACCCTGAAGCTTACATTTCTATCCAATAGTGTCTAAGTCTATTCCTATCAACACATGGCAACCTGCTGATTTTCATAGGGTTTTCTTTCAGAGGAAGGAACTGGTAAAAGGTGGTTTTACCAGCTCCTTCCTCTGAAAGATAGCCTACAGCCCTTGGTATTTGTTGGTGGTCTTCCACCTAAGTATCAGAGAGGGCTGATCCCACATAATTTCCATGAAAAGACAGGATCTGGTGCCTTTAGGGTATTGGGGCCCCAGCCAATTATATTAAGTGAACTCAATTTTGAAAGGGATGTGTGCATGTTTGTGTATAGCACTTTGCAATCCAGGGAGCAGTCTGCCATATCAGATGACTCAGCTGTCACAACTAGACTGGGAATCTGACCCACTGTAAGACCTAAATTAATCTGCAGTTTAAATTTAGAGTTTCACTAAAGACACATACGAAAATTGCAGCTACCCATTTGTCTAATAGCTTAGTTAGCCTAAGAATTTCTAAAATTCCTTGAAGAATGAGAGAGGACAAGACTTAATGTCTATCCTGTTGACATTTACAATGTGGTTTGAGAGTAAAGGTCCAAGCATTTATGCAGTTTTCTGAGGACTCTTATGAGCCACTGAATGCATGCTTAATTCAGAGTTAACCTAAATAGATTGGTTTTGTAAACTTGCAACTCAATTGATATAAGTTTTCTAAGGCCCCATCTACACCGACACTATAATGCATCTTTGCGATGATTCTGCATGCTGCAGTGTGCATTTAAGAATACACAATACATTTTTAAAAAGCTTGAATTAAGTAAAATAACTGCAGCAGATGCCAGTGTATCCAAGGTCCAGGGTGGAATTGGGTCTGCAAAATGTGGAATGCATTGTAGACACTCACCCCTGCTAAAGTATATTATAGACTCTGGAATGGGGGCTGCTAAAAAGTGTTCCCTGCACATGATTAGATAGCAGGATCCAGAAGATCCGAATGGTCCAAAATGCGGCGGCCAGGCTGCCAGCGGGATCATCTATAAGATCCCACATTACACCGATTCTGAAACAACTGCATTGGCTACAAATAGAACATCAGATCTCTTACAAGATACTGATCCGGACATTTAGAGCTCGAAATGGCCAAGGACCATTATATCTTAGGGACCGCCTCATTCCTTTTTCCCATCAGTGGTCACCTCAATCCTCCCAGGAAAATCTCCTATACGTACCGGGCCCAAGGGAGGTATGCCTGGAAGCCACAAGGCGTAGAGCCTTTTCGATGTATGCTCCAATTCTGTGGAACTCATTGCCTCCATATGTTAGAGCAATGTCGGAGTTGCGACCTTTTGGAAAAGCACTCAAGACTTGGCTGTTTGGTTGTGCATTTAAGTAAATCAGATCTAATTTGCCAAATAGTCACTGTTGAATATTTTTAGGTTGAATGTTTTTATGTTGAATGTTTTTATGATGAATGTTTTCTATTGTGGAATGATATTTTAAATTATAAGTTGCTTGGAGCACTCTAGTGGAGAGCGACTAATTAAGAAATAAAGTGAAGTGAAGTGAAGTGAAGTAATTGAACTCCTAGGAGGAGTAATTGTTTACTGCGCTTCTATCTGTCACTTTCTCTTTGTTTCCCAACTCTAAGCTTCCAGAGTGCTGATGTGCATCTCTTCCAGAAATGAGGGGGAAGGGGCAGAGCAGTTTGAGACCATATTCCAGGGTTAATGTCATCACCCACCTGTCCTCAAACAGGTTCCAGGCCTGTCAATCTAAGCATTCATGCAATTGGTTCCTCCCAAATTGGTTTCAAACTATGTTATAATATCAGTGTAGATGTCGCCTTAATGTTGTTTAGCCAATCAAGTTCCATTTGAAGCACACCTACACACAAAATCCTTTAAAATTTTCTGCTAAGTAACATATCCTTCTTCTGTTTTGTATCTAAATTGCCCTTGGTGAAGGGAAGTAATTTTGATTTAGATGGAGAGTATCCAGAATTATATCCAGATCAGTAGATGTGCCCTTAATGTCCTTTAGCCAATCAAGTCCCAGTCAAAATGTCTTCTCAGTAAAGTAGACATTTTGAAATCAATGGAATTTGAGTTAGTCATGACAAATGATGGGCAAATCAGTCTGTTTCCTTTCAGTTTCATATGCACTGAGCAATAAATCTATTCTATCCACTTTCCACATTTATTGTTGTGAATGCGCCTTCGGAGACTGTGGATGATAGTGGTGGGATCAGGAGAGGCAGGAAAAACCCTCACAAGGAGGGCTCGTTGGAAGATTTGTTTAGGAAGAGGGTCAGGGAGACTGATGGGGAGTCTTCTGAGGAGGATTCAGATGGGGATCTGGAAGAGGAAATGGATGCTGGGGAACAAGTATTAACGGAGGAACCGGGCACGGGCTGGGCACGGGCACCGGAGATGCTTGGGGAAGAATCGGGGCCCATGGATGCTGCTGATGCTGGGGAAGCTTGAGTGTCTTCAGAAGCAGATCCCATTTGGTCTGCTTGGAGGAGTGAGAGGGGGTCCACAGGTGTGGATAGAGTTGGGCATGGGCAGGATGATTGGGACTCTGATGATTAGGAACGCCTTACCCAAGGGCATTGGCTGTGTGGAGTTCTGATTCAGATTAAGAAGTTGAGACACCTGCTCTTTGGGCGTGGATAGTTTGGAAGCCCAGGGAGACCTGGATATATTGGGGTTGTTTGGCCATTATACCTTGCGTATGGCAAGGTGCTGCTGGGTGCCATTGGGTTTCCTGTGTGTGTTACTGAAGACTGGACTGGGACTTTGCAACGGATCTGCTGTTCACCCTCATTGCTTTGGCTCTCTGTGCCATTTCGTATTGTGACCTTCTTGGATGACTTCAACCTCTTGGACCTTGGACTGGAACTTGACTTGGCTTTGCTCTTCGTTCTCAATTCGTGGCTTGGCGTCACTCTCTATTCCGTGGCTGTCTGCTGTTGCTGACTACTACCTTCACTCCTGATACCGACGCTGTCTGCTTATCCCGACTTCGGACCGGGTTGACGACGTTCTCCCGCTCTGCTCCTTAAACTCCTGGCTTGGCGTTTGCTTCTGCAGCAGCTTGGCGCTGCTGGTTTATCCCGACTTCGGACCGGCTTGATGACGCTTTCCCGCTTTGCTCCTTTAACTCTTGGTTTGGTGTATGTTCCAGCAGCAGTTGCTGTGAGCTTGCCAGTGTCTCGCTGTTTCACTGGCTTTGCTGCTCTCAACTGGGAGTTTCGTAGCTCAGTTTGGGCGTTTGTTTGTTTTGAACTCCTTTTTGTACTTTGTGTTTTAAGTCTTTTTAGTTTGTTGAGCTATTTTGGACTGTTGCTTTAATAAACTCTATTTTGCTCTCTAATTGGCGTCTGACTTTTGACATTTCCTTAGCGCTTTCCTTGAAAATGAAATGAGACCTGGAGCCCTTGCTGGGGGCTCATCTTAAATCAGATTCACAAGACAATTCATTTCTAAACGTTCAAATTAATCTGTATTATGAAACCCCAACCCAAGCATCCTCTGCTCAACTCTAATTGAAACCAATTTCAGTCCATTATTATCATGGGCAGCATAATAAAGTGACAAGACAGCAAGGGACATTAGTATGGTACCCAGGAAGCAGCCCTGACCAACAAATACTCACTTAATAATGAAACCAACTTAGCATGGATAAGACTGAAGTAAAGTAAATCTTAACATTTTCTCGTTAAGAATATAATCACACAATCAAGCTGCCAATGTAAACAACACCAAAAAGAACACATAGCATCGTTGTGATGCCAATTTTTTTCCTTTCAATGTTTGTCTTAATGAAATGCCCTCCATTAGACATGGACTGATCCAGCAACATGGCTTTCAGATTTGCTCAGTCTTCAATTATTTTTATCCCATTCAAAAAGAACTGGCAAAGATTGTGGATTCTATTTTAAAATATCAAACTGAATGAAATGCATATCCCCATCCACATCTTGAACCTGGTTCTCTTCCTGCAGTTTTTTTATTGTGTCAGAAGTGACTTGAGAATATACTGCAAGTCACTTCTGGTGTGAGAGAATTGGCAGTCTACATAGGCGTTGCCCAGGGGATGTCCAGATGTGTTACCATCCTGCTGTGAGACTTCTCTCATGCCCCTGCAAGCTAGAGCTGATAGAGGGGAGCTCACCCTGTCTCGCAGATTTGAACTGGCAACCTTAGGTCAGCAACCCAACCTTCAGGTGAGCAGTCCAGCCAGCATAAGGGTGTAATAGTTAGGGACCATCCTATCTTCGCGATCACATCTTCTACTACAAACCTGTGTGAACTTTGAGATCTACTGGGGAGGCTCTTCTCTCAATTCTGCCACCATCACAAACATGGTTGGTGGGGACAAGGGAGAGGGCCTTCTCAGTGGTGGCCCCCCACTTGAACTCCCACCTGAGAGAAATTAGACTAGCTCCCACCTTGGCCACCTTCCGGAAAGACCTGAAAACTTGGTTATTCTACTGTGCCTTTGACTATTTGACCTAGTCCTTCTATCCCTACCTTAATACCTGGCCTCTGCGCTTTATTACTAGCCCCTTTTACCAGTGGCACTTGCAATATATTGCACATGTCCTATTTTGCCCTGCCTTCAGCTCTTAACATGTCCATTGCACTCGGCCATCAGTTATTGGTTGTTGTTGAGTTATGTTTTTATGTGTTTTAATTCATTGTAATTGCAATGTATTTTATGTTGATATATTTTATTGCCGTATTACTGGGTTTGGTCCCCATGTAAGCCATCCCAAGTTCCCTTGGGAAGATGGGACGGGATATAAGAATAAAGTTGTTGTTGTTGTTGTTATTTAACCTATTGCGGCACTGCAGCTCCACTGCTGCAGTTAAAAGATGGGGAACCTTTCAGAAAAATAAGAGGTTGTAACTTTAAATCAGTTTTCTGAAAAAAATGTGCAGGGATTCAAACCAGATGCAAAGGCCTCCACCTAGATTGGCCAACCTGCCTCTTCAGTTTTCTCTCACATTCACTCTTTTAAAATCTGATGGTCTTTCTGACCCATTTATAAAGCCGTTTGGGCATAAAAATATTCCTTTTTAAATTGAAATTCTCAGCCTTCCTTCAACATTTTTCCTTTTACTAGCACAAGTTGCTTTCAAGAGTCCCTCTTATAAATTGGAGATGTTTAAAGGCACTAAGAGATTTCAACCTAATTACTCCTGAAAAGACAGGTGCTTTCAATCCAAAAGAATAACAGCTCATTTTCCCCATGGTTCACTCAGTAGGTTTGGTTTTTTTAAAGCTGCATATTTTATCCTGTGACTATTCAATATGTGATCATCACACAATCATGATTAGGATTCAAAAAATTACACTAAAAACGAGACAGCTCCATTCATGTACAACTATACCAGAGAGCACAACATACACTACAAATGATGCATATGCACCCACTGAAGGTTTTCAGAGAATAAACTGAATTCAGTTTCTACTTTCTACTCAAATAATCATCCAAATTAAAATAATTGGAACAGCAACATTACTATTTTCCTATTACATTTTCAGAAATTAGTTCAATATAACATCAGCCTCAATTCTCTAGTAAGTAAGTAAGTAAAAGTTTATTTGTATACCGCCCTCTCTCCCGAAAGGGACTCAGGGTGGTTTCCAATATAAAATCAGCATAAAACATTGTACAATAAAACACTGAAAACACTATAAAATGCTATAAGAATTAAAAACAAAAACAAAACATAACAATTGACTAATACAATCACATCTATTAATAATAGTTTCCTTACCTTTTGATAAAAGCAGCTTTAGCCTTACTAGGAAATGTTGTTGCTTCCCAGTGCTTTAGAGAGTTCTTACTTCCTTTGTCCTGCTGAATGCCTTTAAGCAAGCACCATGAATGGTGTGTGTTCCTTCAGAAGTTGAGACAGAGAGGCAAAGAGTGGGACTCAACAGGCAAGTTGCAAAGGCCTCACTTGCTCAAATCGTGAGCCTTCTGCTAAAGTAGAGGTTCCAGACACTGTGTTGATCTAGCACCTGTTGTCGGTTGTAAACTTCTGACAATCAGCTGTTCAGCTAATATTAACCAATGAAATGCCCAGTTAAAAAAATGGGAAGTCAGTATCAAATAGCCCCACACAGCGAAGCAGATAATAAGCTTTGCTGTGTATTTTTTTTACAGAAGTTTCATCAATTTGATCCTGATTTACATGTAATTGAAATGTTGTTGCTATAATACAAATGCCCCATATCATTTCTGCTCAGCGAAATATGTTCATTAATTTACTGGCTCCAAAAGTTCATTCCTTTTAAAAAGAGCACTTCAATGCCCATTGCAGTTAGCTGGCTTTCTATTCAGATAATAGCCTCCAAGGCAGAAAGGCACATGCTTCTGCAAGAAACCACTGATGCTATGAGATGCTAAGCGGAAGCCTGGCGGCCAGTTCTTTCAACTACAAACGCATAGTCACGCATTTGGATTCTCCCCCACCCCTCCTTTCCCCCAGCTCAATTGGACCTCCAAATTTTGCCTTTGTTGTCATATTGTTCAATCTTAAGCCTTAATCCAATTCCTAAACGTTGAGTTAACACTCAAATGAATCACAGTTATTTAATGTATCCACTCTAGTTGATACTAACAATAAGATAAGCTAGCACAGGTCAAATGTGAATACATTGAACAGTGATTCTCAACCTGGGGTCCCCAGACGTTTTTGGCTTACAACTCCCAGAAATCCCAGCCAGTTTACCAGCTGTTAGGATTTCTGGGGGTTGAAGGCCAAAAACATCTGGGGACCCCAGGTTGACAACCACTGACATAGAATTTCATAGGGATTGGATTTTCATAGGGATAGAATTGTGCAGTCCTCAAATACACAACAGCTCTTGAACACTCGGAGCATAGACAAAGTGTCAGTTTCTTCACACACACCAGTTTTTCATCATGTCAATCCATTATTTGGTCCCACTGATTTGCAAACATGGAGGCTATACTCCTGTGCTAAATTTCCTGTGAGGAAGCCCCAATGAGTTCAGTGAGAACTATTGATGTGTAGATAGGTTTTCTCAGGCATGCCTACTTTTTAAGAGCAGACATTTTTGTCCTGGGTTTCTTTGTTTAATATCCATGTTTTCTCAAAGATCACATACCACTCTGAACCAGAAGTGAGTAGCCTTTTTAAGTCTAATAATTGTGGGATAATATAGAGAATGTGTCATCATATTATAGCTTGTGAATTTAGGGTTGTCATTCTGTGCTAATGGGACTCATGGAAAGAGATGGCAGTTATGGTGGAGATGGCAGTTATGGTGGATGCTATGCTTTATCCTCCAGAATGCTTGGATTCTTATCTCCCTCTCTTCTCAAAGTTCTCCCCTCCTTTCATTGCCAATTTCTCTTCCTTTTTGTGCCCTTGACAGTTTCCTGTCTCACAGGGTTGTTGCTTGAAACCTTCTATGGTGGAATACAGCCATATGACACACACAGGCCATGATCGATATACAGTACGAATACGATCCTCACATCCATGGATCGATACACACACACATATGGATATCTGAACCATGGATATTAGTGGAGTGGGGAGGTGTTATTTTTGAAGTATGGCTAAGTGAAACTATGAATAGTGAATCCTAGAGTAAGGAAGTCATAATATATATTCATCCAAAGCTTGGAGTCTGTCACCTTTCCTTCCTTCTGCCATCTGCCCTTCTGCCCATCCTCCTTTTCTTCCAACTATAACCACAGTCTGCCAGGTAAAATGGCTAGTAATATGTGACAATTATAGTTCTCTTGGGAGGAAGTCTCACAGAAAGGAACTCTCCAAAGTGTTGAGGTAACTAACCATAATCACTGCCTTACCACTATGAAATCTATGAGCTGCTACAAAAAAGCTCTGCAATGAACCTATTCAAGTAACCATGCACAACATTTAAAATCATAGCACATTCACACTATAGAACTATAGTGCTACTATTCAACTTTAGTTGCCATGGTTCCATCCTATGGAATCCTAGGATTAGCAATTTAGGGATATGCATTTAGAATTCTCAACCAGAGAGGTCTAATTCCTCCCCAAACTACAAACTCCATGATTTCATAAGATACAGCCATGGCTATTAGAGTGAAATAATACTCTCATTGTATAGTGTGCATGGGCCAAAAAGTCAACTCAATTTGACACAAGTTTAAATCACCCTTTAAAAAACTGAACAATTATCTGTAGGCAGGTAACGAAGTCAGTACTGTTTGCTAAAGAGAACATCTTTCCAAATACCAATTAAATACTTATCAGCTGGAGAGCAAAGTTTGGGTAGGATGTCTGGATGCAACTTTTTGTCCTTCTACTTTTCATAAAACAAACTGATACAACATCAGCAGCTCATTTTGTGACAGGGAAAGCTAGTAAATATAAGTCAACTGAAATTCTCCCTCCTTTTTTAAACCAAGAAATCTAATCATTTATCAACTTCTAACACCCTGTGTTCATTCACCTGAAGTCCCATATATCACAAACCAAGGCTCTAGAAGTTGTCAGTTGAACAGTCTGGACCTATTTATGAACAGTGCAAGAAACTTTAGAATTTGAAATTGGAAGAGCTGCCATTATACATTCTTTGAAGCTCAGGGCTCAAAATCAACTTGTGAGGGTTGAAGTTCCCAGAAACTTCTAGCTTCAGTAGCTTATAGTGTACTTTCAAAACTCACAGTGCAGCCATTTGAACCTATACATCTTCTGGCCAACGGCTCTCAAGACATTGCAGACATTTCCAGTTTCTCTTCATGTGGGAAATAGTGTTTCATACATCTATAGCAGTGTAACCAGTGACACAACTTTCCTTGCATTGCTGATTTCCTAGGGCAAACATATTGAATTAAAATAATAATCATATGTAATATGATGATTATTATTTTAATTCATTACATACATATTTTATATAAGATGCATTTTTATATAATATGAGAAGCTCCCAGTGGCGCAGTGGGTTAAACCACTGACTGCTGAACTTGCTGATTGAAAGGTTGCCAGTTTGAATCTGGGGAGCAGGATGAGCTCCTGCTGTCAGCCCCAGCTTCTGCCTGTCTAACAGTTTGAAAACATGCAACTATGAGTAGATCAATAGGCCAACGGGAAGGTAATGGTGCTCCATGCAGTCATGCCAGCCACATGACCTTGGAGGTGTCTATGGACAATGCCAGCTCTTTGGCTTAGAAATGGAGATAAGTACCAACCCTCAAAGTTGGAAACAACTAGACTTAATGTCAGGGGAGAACCTTTACCTTACCTATAATATGAAATAACTCTTGGGGATGGTTCTCCATAACTCCTCATACAAAACAAGGTATGAATCTTGCTTAGAAGGTCATGGCTCTCCAAAAACCAGGATGGATTTTGGCTCTCCAAAAAAAGAAAAAAAGAAAAAAGAAAAATAGAATCAACTTTTCTTGATGGGAGTGATAGCAGTTCTCCCAACAGTTCCTTCTTAGCATGCCCCCTTCCTATCCAAATTTTTGGACACCCCCCAAGAATCCTCCACCTAGGATTACTAGTATGTGCAGCCAGTGATATATTGCTTGTCTGAGTGATTTTGGGAGCTTTGTTCTAAAAGCAACATTTCCCTTTCTATCCCCATCCTTTTGAGTTGGTCCCTGGGTAACCAAAATACTTAGTTAGGGATGGGGATGATGCATGCAGTGCCTGGAATCAGCAAATATGTCCTACCTTGTTCAGGTCCTTTTTTGTCTTATGAAACATCTCAGCTTAACATTCTGCAACCTGAACCATGCTTATTTATTTGTGTGCATGGAGGGCGAGCTGTAAGAAATCACAATTTGTAGCACTGTAGCATATCATTTCCGATCATTTGAGTCATCTATGAAGGCATCACATTTAGGTTTCAGTTTCCTGGTTTTCTGAGGCTTGAGCCAACATGAAAAAGCTTTTGCTCTGGCCTTAAACTGGTTGCATCATGTAGATACAAGAGAGGGAAACAGAGAGATAGGAATTCATCCTCATCTGCCTGATTAGATTCTGAATCCAGCAGAAAGAATCTATCAGCAGGATGATCATGCTGACATCTTATCTGGCCTTCTTCCCAGAAGTGTAAAATCGTAGACAACTTATGTCCTAAGCAAGCATCCGCTGTCAAAAATACAAATCTGTTTCCTGAATTTGCTTGGCTCCTTAAAAGACTGAACAGCAACCCATATCACAACATCATTTAAAAAAATAAAGTCTTCTTCCTGTCATGTGAATTTTGCCACTTAAAAACCTATGGCCCAATGTGAATTTTCAGTGCTTTGCCTCAGATGTTAAGTGAGACGCATTAAAAACCAAGCTAATGACACCGCACTTAGCAGCAGCAGAAATCTAAGTGCTGATATTTGCAAACTCATACACAAGGATCATTCCAGAAACAAGTTATTTTTAGGAGGTGGCAAATGGGAAAATGTATATGCTTGCATTGTAATAAAAGCCAATTCAATGTGCGGGTTTGTAGTAATAAAAAGCAATTTTAAGGCTAAGATCTTCTGCCTATTGACAGAAGCAGTCGGATTCACAAGTGGTAGGTGAACAAAATTCATCCTTACACACACAGGATCCTTGCCTTTGTTTTCTGCAATTGTCTTTAAAGATAAAGCCTGTGGTTTGCAAAATGAGACTCTTTCTTCCCACTGTCTGCTATCCTTTGGGAGCTGACCTAGCATCACCCAGAAAGCTTCATTAGGGCAATTTCCCTTCCTGATTAGAACTGTTGAGTGTGAACTGTCTTACTATGCCTGAAATAAAGACAATCAGTGGTTACCTCGATCTTCCCAGGAAAATCTCCTATACGTACCGGGCCCTAAGGAGGTACACCCGGAAGCTACAAGGCGTAGAGCCTTTTCAATCTATGCTCCAATTCTGTGGAACTCATTGCCTCCATATGTTAGAGCAGGGGTCCTCAAAATTTTTAAGTGGAGGGCCGGTTCATGGTCCCTCAGATTGTTGAGGGGCCGAATTATCATTTGAAAAAAAAACAAACGAGCAAATTCCTATGCTCACTGCACATGTCTTATTTGTAATGCAAAAAAACCCAAAACCCAGCAACAATTACTTATTTATTTATTACATTTCTACCCTACCCTCTCTCACCCCGAAGGGGACTCAGAGCGGCTTACAAGTTGTATGTACATACAATATATTATATTATTAGCATAGCACAATATTAGCATTATATATTACTATATTGCACTATACCACTATACCATAATATTATTAGTAATATTACATTTAATATATAATATATAATTAATATTATTATATTATACAATATTATTATATTGTATTATTATTATTATTATTATTATTATTATTATTATTATTATTATTATTACTATTAGCCGCCCTGAGTCCCCTATTGGGTAAGAAGGGCGGGGGTAGAAATACTGTAATAAATAAATAAATATTATATTGTATTACATTATAATATTTATTATCAATATTATATGTATACACAATATTTTTTATTACACTATATTATATTATTACCATATCATTCATTTACAATCTTTCATTTACAATATTGGTAAATGAAAAACAATACAATATTTAAAAATAAAAATAATTTTAACCAACATACTGTAAACTTATCAGGATTTCAGTGGGAAGTGTGGGCCTGCTTCTGGCCAATGAGATAATCAAGTAGGATTGTTGTTGTTGTGCCTTCAAGTCATTTCAGACTTTGGGCGAGCCTAAGTCTAAAACTGAGGGCGGGGGCCAGGTTAATGGCCTTGAAGGGCCGCATCCGGCCCCCGGGCCTTAGTTTGGGGACCCCTGTGTTAGAGCAATGTCGGAGTTGCGACCTTTTGTAAAAGCGCTCAAGACTTGGCTGTTTGGTTGTGCATTTAAGTAAATCAGATCTGATTTGCCAAATAGTCACTGTTGAATGTTTTTAGGTTGAATGTTTTTATGTTGAATGTTTTTTATATTGTGGAACGATATTTTAAATTGTAAGTCACTCGGAGCACTCTGGTGGAGAGCGACTAATTAAGAAATAAAGTGAAGTGAAGTGAAGTGAATATCCTACCCCCAATAATTCCTACCCCCTGAGAATATGCTACCCCCAATAATTCCAAAGCACACACACATACACAAAAGAAGGAAGAAACAAAAATGCAGGCTGCTTACCGAAAAGAGAAGCCAGAAACATCTTAAGAAATATATAATTGGACTTGGAAAATGGTAAAATCTGGAGCATAGTTTAGATCAAGGCTTCCTAAATGTTTTCCACTTGTGACACCTTTCCATCTGATAAATTTTTATGTGACCCCGGATATATAAAATAGCTATAAAAAATAAACATTTACTGAAAATAAATCAGCATTTTCAAGCAAGCCTGTAGCCAGGGGAGCAGTTCAGGGGTTCAAAGCACCCCCCAAATTTTTCAGATTAAAAAAAAACCTGGTTTACTAATGGATTTTTACTGGTTAACCAAATCCCCATGCCAAGTATATGAGAAGTAAAAATTAGAGTCCCTTCAGAACTGCAAGCACTATCTCAACTAAATTTTGATTATTCACACTATCATTACCTACCTTTCTACCATTTACATTGCAATAGCAGCAGTAGCTGACATAGTGGAAGCAACCATAGTGGAAACTGCCAAAATGTGATAGCCGGCAAAGAAAGCCTAAGGTGGGATGGGATAGGATGGGGATTTGACCTGGATTGCAGGTGAAAATTGAGGAAACTGTGGAAACTGAGGTGTCTACCACTGGTTCATCTACTCCAAGCCCTGCCAAAAAAACAATGGTACAGAAGCTTGTCTTGTTAGACCTTGGACTTTATATCATCATCATCATCATCATCATCATCATCGTCATCATCATCATCATTTAATTGCCCTCCACCCAAGATTCTCTAGGTGATTTACAAGATAAAATTGTAAAGGATAAAAATGCATACATACAAATATTGATAAAATTAACATAGATTAAAAGCTCTAGTAAAGAGCCAGGTCTTGAGTGCTAGGGTAAAAGGCCCAAACTCACACATGGCTCTCATATAGGGCGGCAAGGCATTCCATAAGGCAGGGGCAGAAATAGAAAAAGCTCTGTGTCTGGTCCTTTACAAGTGCACTAGAAAACTGATATATAAAGTACTAGCTGTGCCCAGCCACGCGTTGCTGTGGCGAAGTCTGGTGGTATGGGAAATAAAGTATTGAGGAATTGGTGGTAGTTAAGGTAAAGGGTAAACATTTTCCCCTGACATTAAGTCCAGTCGTGTCCGACTCTGGGGGTTGGTGCTCATCTCCATTTCTAAGCCGAAGAGCCAGCGTTGTCCGTAGACTCCTCCAAGGTCATGTGGGATGACTGCATGGAGCAGCGTTATCTTCCCGCCAGAGCAGTACCTATTGATGCACTCACATTTGCATGTTTTTGAACTTCTGGGTTGGCAGAAGCTGGGGCTAACAGTGGGGGCTCTCTCCGCTCCCCCAATTCAAACTTGCGGCCTTTTGGTCCAGAAGTTCTGCAGCTCAGCGCTTTAACATGCTGCGCCATCAGGGGATATTATTTCCTAAACGTTGTGAATATACAATATTTCTGATTGTTTTTTGGTTTTTTGTCTGTTGGAGGCAAGTATGAATGCTGCAATTAGGAAAAATGATTATGATGTAATGGCCTTGCAGCTTTAAAGCCTGGCTGTTTCCTCCCCGAGTAAATTTTTTGTTGGGAGGTGTTAGCTGGCCCTGATTGTTTCCTGTCTGGAATTCCCTTGTTTTCAGAGTGGTGTTCTTTGTGGTATTTTATGTGCTTCTACTGTCTATGGCCCTGAGAAAACAGAGGATTTGCCAGACTTTGATGATGGGAATATTTTGTTGGGAGGTGTTAACTAGCCTTGATTGTTTCCTATGTGGAATTCCCCTGTTTTCAGAGTGTAGTTCTTTATTTAGTGTTCTGATTTTAGAGATTGTATTGTTCTGTTTTATTATACCACATTAATTTTTATATATTCTGATTTTAGTGTTTTTGAATACTTGGAGCCAGATTGTATTCATTTTCACAGTTGACTGCAACACAATAATAATAATAATAATAATAATAATAATAATAATAATAGTAATGATAGTAATAATAATGACTTTGGTAATACACAGTGCTTCACCCCCTTCTCAGCTTCCTTTCTGGAAGAATCCTTTCTTGGGAGGTGTTAGCTGGCCCTGATTGTTTCCTTTGTGGAATTTCCAATTTTCCTGCTTTCAGACTGTTGGTCTTTATTTACTGTCCTGGTTTTAGAGATTATATTGTTCTGCATTATTCTATCCCAGTAATTATTTCATATTAAAGTAGAATCTCACTTATCTAACATTCACTTATACAATGTTCTGGATTATCCAACTCAGTCTGCCTTTTCATAAGCAATGTTTTTGTAGTCAGTGTTTTAAATTCATTGTGATATTTTAGTGGTAAATTTGTAAATACAGTACAGTAGAGTCTCACTTATCCAACATAAATGGGCCGGCAGAATCTTGGATATGCGAATATGTTGGATAATGAGGCATTAAGGAAAAGCCTATTAAACATCAAATTAGGTTATGATTTTACAAATGAAGCACCAAAACATCATGTTAGACAACAAATTTGGTAGAAAAAGTAGTTCAATACGCAGTAATGCTATGTAGTAATTACTGTATTTATGAATTTAGCACCAAAATATCATGATATATTGAAAACATTGACTACAAAAATGCATTGGATAATCCAGAACATTGGATAAGCGAGTGTTGGATAAGTGAGACTCTACTGTAATTACAACATAGCATTACTGAGCATTGAACTACTTTTTCTGTCAAATTTGTTGTATAATATGATGTTTTGATGCCTAATTTGTATAACGATTACCTAATTTGATGTTTAATTGGCTTTTCCTAAATCCCTTCTTATTATCCAACATATTCACTTATCCTGCCGGCCTGTTTATGTTGGATAAGTGAGACTCTACTGTATATTTATAATCTTACATTATCTGTTTAGAACTGGATGATATGAGGCCCCTTCTTCACAGCTGTATAAAATGCACACTGAAGTGGATCATATGGTAGTGTGGACTCAAGATAATCCAGTGCAAAGCAGATAATATAAGATTATAAATGGGTTATATAGTTGTGTGGAAGGGCCTTGAGTCTACACTGCCATATAATCCAGTGCAAATTAGATAATCTGTGGAAGAAGCCTAAGTGAGGCCTAACTCTGCCTGTCCCCTAACTGAACCCTGGCTGTGCCTTGGCTGAGCTGGTTGCTAGGAGACAAAGTGGGCAGAGATTAGCCCTCTAAACTGGCAGCAATTGGATAAAAACAATTATTGCTCTCCCTCTAATTAGGACTTTATTTTTCTTTTCTTTTTGTTGTATCTTACTGGAGCCGTAGTTGTGTTGTCAAATTTAGAGGTTGGGCGGCCTGTAGTTTTGTTGTTTTGTGGGTTGCCGTGATGCCATCACTCATTTATATATATAGAAGTCACGTTGGGATGGTCGCTGCGACCTCCGATGATGGAAGAAGGAGAGACGGTCCCTAAGGTACGATGGGCCATGGCCGTAAAGAATTTTAAAGGTCAGAACTAGTATCTTATATAGACCACGGTAATCAGTTGGAAGCCAATGCAGATGCTGCAGCACTGGTGTTATATGGCATTTCATGGGTGTTCTTGTGAGTAGCCTGGCTGCCGCATTCTGAACAATACAGAAGTTTTGGGTCGTGGACATCGGAAGGCCAACATACAGGGCATTGCAATAGTCCAGCCTAGATGTGACTGTGGCACAAGACTGTTTCTGATGACCAAGTGAAAGCTCAATTGGTACAAAATCCACAGACTCCATTGCCAGGATATGTATTTCCTGTGGATAAGAAGAGGCATCTAAGATTTCAACTCAAATGGTTCAGCAGATTTCCATGGTTAGCCAACCCATTTCATGTACAAGGTGCACTCTGTAAGTACGGTGTGGTGTTTGAAGGAGATGTTGGGGAATATGATGGTCATCAGAAGCTTGGTGCATTGGTTGCTAAAATTTGCTAATTCACAGTGGAAAATGTCTTGATGTAACCTGTTATCATGATAAAGGAAATAAGAAGAAAGCAGAATAAAACAGAAAGAAACTTCTTCCATTTGTGGAAACTATTGTCCTTTGTGGCTGACAAGAACCGAATTTAAGAGGGAGCAGTGATTCAAGACATATTACCTGTGAAGAACCTTTGCACAATGATGGTCATTTCAGGGCCTTGTCGATCAGGAGACACTGACGTGAAAAGTCATCTTGGGATGGAGGGGATTTCAACCCCTTCTGAAATTTTTTTCTGGCTACGGGCCTGTTTTTAAGGCTTGCTAATCAGGTTATTTTCCTTTTTGTGGAATACACTCGAATCATTCTCTGCAGAGTCTACTATAAACACTGCACAACATATTAATGTAAATATCTAAAATAGGCACTAAATGATGCCATTTTTTTCAAGACCCCAACATTGAGCTAAAGCGACAACGTTTGGAGGTGGAACCCACATTTTAAGAAGCATTGGTTTAGATGTATCACTCCCCCCCCCCCCCAGAATTATATTTGAATGGTATTATTTTTTCTCTACAAAAAGTGTTAAAGGAGTCATAAAAATTATCCTGGCATGCTAACCTGGTTAATTTTTTTCCTAGAAGCAATAAATAATTTCCTTTTACTTTTAAACAAGTTTCAATATTTGAGGCTTGTTAGTTTGTTGAGCAGGTTAATTTTCCCAGGGATGTCTTATTTCAGCCACAGCACATATAAGTCCCTCGGGGCGGAATATAAATAATAATCATAGAATCATAGAATCATAGAATAGTAGAGTTGGAAGAGACCTCAAGGGCCATCTAGTCCAACCCCCCGCTAATAATAATAATAATAATAATAATAATAATAATTGACACAACGACGTTGTATGACACAGCAAACAAGACAGATATGCTGGATTTCGTATCACAAAATCACAAGTCGAACACTTCCCAAGTGTTTAGGACTGTGTGATGTATTTTCGGATGATGCGCGCAGATCCCAGTAGGGTGGTCTTTTGCAGTTATTATTATTATTATTATTATTATTATTATTATTATTATTATTATTATTATTATTTAGAGAACAGCCATGGTTACATTAGTTGAATCTTTGAGCAACTCAGATTGTGGTCATTCTCAAACTCCCTAAATGTCCTCTCTGGTAGAGACAACTTTAGTTAATCTTCTGCTGCTTTTAAAGCAGTGGTTCTCAACCTGTGGGTCCCCAGGTGTTTTGGCCTACAACTCCCAGAAATCCCAGCCAGTTTATCAGCTGTTAAGATTCTGGAAGTTGACGGCCAAAACATCTGGAGACTCACAGGTGAGAACTACTATTTTAAAGTGCCCCTATTTTAGCCTTCTTCCCACTGTCCACCTTTGCATGTAAGTTACCAGTATTCAAGAACTTCATTCTTTATTTTTATAGTTTTGGTTCATCTCTACGGACTCATATTACCTTGAAAAAAATGCAACTATTAATTTAGGTTTAAGGACTCAAGGCTGGGGTAAGTAAAGCACTAATCCCGGACTTCCGGTAGGAATGGCGACGGGGATACCTCGCTGAGAGAGAGCTCTCTCAGGGAGGACCTGTGTTGTAGTGGCAAGGTTGAGCTTTAGCTCCCCACCTTCAGCCGGATCGAAGGCGAAGGTGATCGCAAATCCCCTAGGCACTTTGAAGACCCCAAGAGGTTCCCTCCCTCAAGTGGGGAGTCCAAGAGGGTTCAAAGCTGCCAAAAGGGGAGTGGGCTGCTCCACAAGATCGAGCTCGGCTGAGCTCGTCCAACCGCCTCCACCCCATTTTTAATAAGAATTGGAAAGAAGAACTCTCCTTTTTTTTTTTTTTTGGAGATAAGGGGACTGCAATCCCGAAAGAAGAAATTCCATCTTCAAGGTAAAAGAAAGGGGGAGAGGGAACCACCCCCGGGACTGTGAAGGAAGGACTTTATTAAGCAATCATTTGGAACAGAGAAGAAGATAGTAAAGAAGAGAAATCCAAAGAAATTAGAAGGTTATATATTGGGGTTTAAGATTTGATGGACATTAAAGACTAATCTATTGTAAATTATTAAAGTATAAAAAGCAAATATAATTAATTAAAGTAGACTGGAGCCTTTGCAATTTGCTAAAAAATAATAGACCATCCTCCTGCACTATTATTTAAAATCTGAGGTTGCAAAAGAAACTTTAAAAATAACTTACTTGATAAGCAAAAGACGACCTTGGCACCATTGTTGTTTAGTCTACACTTGCCTTCTTTATAAACAATTGAAGTAAAAGACAAGAAATGAACTGACGAAACGGAAGGCAGCAGTAGACAAACACAGGAAGAAGAGAGCAGTGCATGGTGGGAATGGTAGTTTAAAGAGTGTTAGAGAACAGAGAAGAAGGCAAGGGCGGAAGTGATGTAAAAAGCAGAAACAGTCAGGGCGGAAGGGGGAAACAAGGAAGCAGGAAGAGAATGAATATTAAGAAACTATAGAGAAATAATGACACAGAAGATACCTACAGGACAAAGATAAGAAATAGACTAAATTGATGTGTGAAGCTGCTGGATTTCAGGAGGAGTAAGGCTGAGGATGAGAAGCAAATGAGTATTGGACAAGGAAGAGAAGCAGACGATTATTGGGCAAGGAGGAGAAGCAGACAGGCAGCGGACAAGGATGAGAAATAGACGTGCAAAAGGACCAGGACGAGAAGCAGACGAATAAAAAGAAAATCAAAAATATTCAATTTTTATTAAAATTTAGTTGAAGTCTCCTTGGAGACAGAAACAGGAATTAATAATTCAATTAATGATTGAGGGCAACTAAGTAATTTATATTTAAATCAATATTTTTAATAAATTGGGAATAATATTTTTAATAAATTATTTAGCTATTTCAAATTGATTCACCAATAATAATTATAATAATTAATAATCATCATTAAAAGAATTGAGATTTATTTAAGCATAAATAATATTATAAAAATATTGGCTGCAATTCATAAGGCATTTTACAAGATATAAATTGTGAAGTTAAATTGACTGTTTTTAAATATCAACAAAGGGGAAAGTAGATAAAGAAAAGGAAAAGGAATTACGCATCCAAGGGAGAAGAGGCTCTTTAGATACAGGAGTGAACATGGAAAATCTTTTGAAAGAAATTAAGAAACTCTCCGAAAAACAAGACACTACTAAGAAAGATATGATGGATAAACAAGAAGAATATTATAAGAAGATTGATAATGATCTTAAAGATATGAAAAAAGAAATGAAGGAAGAGTTCGGAGAGTTGAAAAAAGAAATGAATCACTTGGCAGACGAGGTGGAGGTTTTGAAAGCTGGTAAAATTAAAACAGATGAGACACAGGCGGTAATTTTAAAGAAAATTAAGAGACTGGAGAAGCAAAACGAAAAAATGGAATTAGAACAAGAAAAACTACTACAGAAACAAATGGACTACCAATTGAGGCTAAGAAATATCCAAGAAGACTCGAAGGAAGATATAAGATCAATAGTTATAACACTCTTAGCTGCAAGTTTAGAAGTGGAAGAGGATGAGCTAGAGCAAGATGTCGATCAAACATATCGAATTTCCTCATTTTATTCGAGGAAACATAAAACACCAAGAGACGTGATAGTCCAATTAACAAAGAAGAAAATAAGGGATGAGATATTGTGGAAGACCAACAAAGACCCGCTATATTATAAAGGAGTGAAAATTCCAGTACTTAAAGAATATCCACAGATGACACTTAATAGAAGAAAGAAGTATTATTTCCTTACAGACGAATTGAAAAAGAGAGGGATTAGATACAGGTGGGAAAGATATGAGGGAATAATGGTGACTTATAATGATGAGCGATATTGGTTAACGACAGAACAGAAAGCAAAAGCCTTTTACGAAGAGTTGATGCGAGAAGACAAGAAAGGAGAGAAGGGAGAAAAAAGTGAGAAGGGTGAAAAAGGAGAGAAGAAACAATTGACACCTGGAAATGGAAACGTAAATAAGAAGGCAAGATATATCTCACCAGAAGAATATAAATTATTATCATCATCTAAGGAAAGGAAATCTACAACAACAGGAATTTCGGAAAGAAGGTCAACAGAAATGGAGGCAATGACATCTGCGGTTTCGGAACTGAATCTTGGCGCAGCTGGATTGCACTTAGATGAAAATGAGTAGAATGATGGAACGAAAAATAAGATGCTTTTCGAACAACATCAATGGCTTGAACTCACCCCAAAGGAGGAAAAAGATATTTAATAAACTTAAACGAGGAAAATATGATTTAATAAATCTCCAGGAAACACACATATGTCATAAGCATATATCTCACCTTGCCGAGAAAAAATTAGGTAAAATGTATCACTCCTCATATGAGAAGAAGAAAAGAGGTGTGGTAACATATATAAAAGAGGGAATTGTATCAGAATTAGCATTTAAAGATCAAGAAGGTAGATGCCTTGCAGTAAAAATTTATGTTGGAAATACAAAAATATTGATATGTAATATATATGCACCAAATGGGGCTAAAACATCCTTTGCTGAATACTTGAAAAACAATTTGGAACAGGCAGAATATGATGAACTTTTATTGGTTGGCGACTTTAATGGAGTTTTGCAACCACAATTGGATAAGACAAAAATAAAGAAAAAAGGAGGAGTGGAAACAAGTGTGCTCCCTCAAAAAATTTTGGACTTAAAAAGAGATTTGGATTTGCAAGATATTTGGAGAACAAGAAATGAAAAAAGAAAGATTATACTTTTTATTCTCATAGGCATCAATCTTGGTCAAGAATAGATATGATATGGAGTACTAAAAAATTAATAACAAAAGTACAAGATATTTCTATTCTGCCTAGAGACTTATCCGATCATTGCCCAATGGAGTTAATTATTTACCAAAGAGATGTAGCTAGAAGATGGAGATTAAATGAGAATTTGATAAAAACGGAAGCAGATAGAGCAAAGTTTAAAAGAATAATTCAAGACTACTTAGAAATTAATGATATGACGTTGATAAACACTCAAATAACATGGGATGCAATGAAAGCAGTCCTGAGAGGACATTTTATTCAATATAATTCTAATAGAAACCGGGAAAGGAATAAAGGAATTAAAGACTTAACAGATAAAATAGCAAATGTGGAGAAGGAGTTAAATAAAGATCCAAATAAAGTACAATTAGAAAGGACACTGAAAATTTTAAAACAGGAAAAGAATAATCTTGAATTGGAATTTCAAGCTAACCAAATTAAATTTCTGAAACAACAGACATTTGAAAATGCGAATAAACCTGGAAAATGGTTAGCCAGACAAGTTTGAAAAAAACAACAATCAAGACAAATTACGAAGATTAAAGTGGGAGACAAACTCATTTCAACAGACAAAGAGATAATGGAGGAATTTAGGAAATATTATAAAAAATTGTATTCAAAAGATAGTATAAGTAAAGAAGACATAACGATCTATATAAATAAATTTAGATTTCAGAAAGTGGATGATGGAACAAGAGAACAATTAAATAAAGATATATCTGAGGAGGAAATAGAAAAAGCGATTCAAAAAAATGGATTCAGATAAAGCTCATGGCCCAGATGGATATACGGCTGGGTTTTACAAAATATTTAAACAAGAATTAACACCTTTATTTAAAAAGGTACTAAATGAAGTGATGACAAAACAAAAAATTCCAGAAACATGGACAAAGGCAGAAATAGTTATGATTCATAAAGATGGAACATGTGAAACGGAGATTAAAAATTATAGACCAATTTCACTCCTTAATACTGACTATAAGATTCTGGCGAATATCCTGGCTGAAAGAGTTAAAAAAAATTTAAGAAGATGGATTGAAGAAGATCAAACAGGATTTTTACCAAATAGATTTATGAAGGATAACATAAGGCTAGTATTAGATTTAATAGAATATTATGAACTGAACCATCAGAAAGAATTTGCCATACTGGCTTTGGACACAGAAAAGGCGTTTGATAATTTAAATTGGGATTTTTTAAAGATATTAATACAAGAATTGGATATGGGAGAAAAAATTACCAATGCAATAAAAGCGATATATGATTTACAAAAGGCTAAACTAAGAATTAATGGACAGATGACAGAGGAGTTTGATATACTTAAGGGAACTAGACAAGGATGTCCCTTGTCACCACTGATATTTATAATGTCATTAGAGCCATTAATGAAAGCAATAAGAGAAGATCAAACAATTAAGGGATCTAAAGTTGGTAAATATGAATATAAGATAAGAGCCTTTGCAGACGATGTACTTGGGATAATGGAAGACCCAAGTAAAAATATAATAAGATGGATGCAGAAAATAAAAGAATATGGAGCAGTTGCAGGATTTAAAGTTAATAAGTTAAAAACGAAATTACTAACGAAGAATATAGAGAAGAAAAAACAGGACATGATTAAAGAACAAACAGACCTGGAAATAGTTAAGAAATTTAAGTATTTAGGAGTATGGATAACAACTAAAAATGGACAATTGTTAAAGAATAATTATGAAGAAACCTGGAAAAAAATACAGAAGGATTTACAAAAATGGACTTATTTGAAGTTGTCATTATTAGGCTGCATATCATTAGTTAAGATGAATATACTACCGAAATTGAGGTTTCTTTTTCAAAACCTCCCGATAATTAGAAGTTAATCACTTTTTATAAAATGGAGAAAAAAAATTCTAAAATTTATATGGGCCGGAGGAAGACCAAGAATAAAATATGATAATTTGATTGATAAGAAAAATAGAGGGGGTCTGGGCCTCCCAGACTTTATTGCATACCACGATGCATGTGCTATGACATGGATAAAAGATTGGATATTATTGAATAAAGAAGACTTTTTAAATATAGAAGGGAATGACTTAAGAGTAGGATGGCATGCCTATTTATGGTATGAAAGAGAAAAAAGGGAAAAAAATTGGCAATCATTTTGTGAGAGCATCCCTATTAAGAGTTTGGCAAAAATATAAAAAATGACTTTATTCTAAAACACCTTTATGGATCTCCCCTATGGAAGCGCACCAAAGAAGACTTTTAGGATGGAGAAAATGGCCAACCTATAGAGATTTATTAAATAAAAGTACAAATAATATTAAAACGTATGAGGAACTAAAACAAAAATTCCCTAATATTACTTGCTTACATTATATGCAAATCAAAGATTATTATAATCAAGATAAAAAATTAGGTTTTAGTTGGGAAGAGGCGATTTGGGATAGGATTTTAAAATTAGAAAAGAAAGTAATATCAAATATTTATAATATATTACTTACCTGGCGGACTGAAATGGAACAGGTTAAAAATTGTATGATAAAATGGGCCCAAAATTTAAGACCAGTTCAAATGAAAGAATGGGAACAAATGTGGAACAAAAAATTAAAATATACATATGCAATGGATTTGAAAGAGAATTGGATAAAAATGTTCCACAGATGGTATACAACACCGAAACAATTAGCTAAAATGTATAATACACTTTCTGATAAGTGCTGGAAATGTAAAGAACAAGTTGGCTCCTTTTATCACATGTGGTGGACTTGCAAAGAAGCAACAAAGTTTTGGATGAAGGTTCATGAAGAATCACAAAAGATTTTAAAAAGAACATTTATAAGAAAACCAGAGTATTATCTATTAGGATTTACAGATTTAGACTTACAATTGATGGAACAAGAAGATAAACTTTTTACTTATATTACAACTTCCGCTAGAATTGTTTTCGCTAGAGAATGGAAACAGCAATCAGCCCCACCAATTGAGGAGTGGGTGGAGAAGATAAGAGAGATAAAGGACATGGACGAATTGACTTTTTTTGTTGAAGAAAAATACAGGCAAGATAATGAAAAGAACAAATTGGGATGATTTTCAGGACTATCTGGATAATTTGAGAAAATGAAGGTTACGGGAGACAATTTTGCTATTTTTTTTTCTTAGCAAGAAAAAATATTACTGAATAATAAGAAAATATTATCCAAGAAGATGGAATGGAAGTCTTTTTTTTCTCCACATTTTTTTTAGTGTGTGTTGGTATATTTTTGTAGAATGTAGACTTTTTTCTTTCTCTCTTCTTCCTACTTTTCTATACCTTGGTTGTTCTCACTCTTTCGGTGTAATATAAAAAATTTAATAAATTTCTTTTTTAAAAAAAGCACTAATCCCTTTCTTGTGAATCTGCTACCTTTTATGATCATCATGTAAGAATATAGGAATCTGATTTACATTGAGTACGACCATTGGTCTAACTAGTTGTGATTGGTCTTTGTTCTCCTCACTTACTGATATGATTCTTTCCTAAGTTTACTTGAATATTCCTGCAGTGCCCTGGTGGTCTCTCAACCAACTCATCCTTGATTAATACCTAAAATCAGATGAGATCTATTGAGTTCTGTCTGGCTACCCAAATCTCACTGAAAAAACAAAAGGGAAACAGAAAGAGTAAGGTTGTGCCTATGAAATGCATTAATACATCTATGGGGGCAGCCCTCCACACTCCTTCACCCCAATAAAAATGAAAAATTGAAAATAAAATGATTTTTAACCCCAATAAACTATTATCTGTGAATTTCTCGGTCCTCCACCATGACTCTATAGTCCAGTGATTCCCAAAATGGGCGCTACCACCCCCTGGTGGGCGCTGCAGCAATCCAGGGGAGTGGTGATGGCCATAGGTACATATATCTTTCTGTTTAATTGCTATTAAAATTTAAAAAAATTAATTTCCAGGGCGCTGAGTAATATTTTTTCTGGAAAGGGGGCGGTAGGCCAAATAAGTTTGGGAACCAGTGCATAGTCAACCATTGCTAGAAGATGACAATAGAAGCACACTGGAGGACCTAGAGGTTCCTAGAAATAACGTTTAATACAATCCATGAACAATCAAATCCACAAAAGTCAAATCCACAAATGTGGAAGGCCAATTCTATGTGTATGTCCATGTGTGTAGTACTGTATATAACAAATGATCAATCGATGGCCATCAGTCTGCAATGTAATTCTTATGCTCTCTGATATTTCCTCTAGACAAAAAGCAAAACTATAGATTTATACAAATGCCTCTTCTCCTATAAATCTATATTCTACTGTTGCTTTTTGTCTGGAGGACATATTGGACAATGAAAAAATGTTTCAATACTCATTACTAAATTGGGGGGATCATTTCTAAAGTGTTTCTAACACATTGTTAGGGGTCTGTATCGTAACTATAATGACGTAATGAATTTTTTGTTATTTTTTTCGTTATGTAATTGCACAAGGAGGGATCTTCTGGGGCTCCTTTCTCTCTCATTTTTAGAGCTATCAGGATGAAACTTGCTACAATTGTAGAACACATTTACCACTGTTACCCCCAAAGTTTAGGAATGTCTCATTCATTCACTGATTTTTTGGAATTTTAAAAGTTTTTTTATGAACATTTTTTAAAAACAACTACAAGAGCTATCTCCTTGAATTTCTATTTTTAATGATACAACATAACGAAGGCATCATTCCCAGGGTTTTCAGTCTGATGTTTTAATCTACAATTTCTAGACTTATACATGAGCATATAAAGCATATTCATATCCCAACACTTTCTATTTACCTCTTGTTATACAGTCATTGAGCCAATTTGGGGCTTGGTTTCCTTTCAAGAGTAGGTAGGTACCAATGCTATGTCCCAAACTCCTTATACAGAGACAGCTGCATTCTAGAATTAATGCAGTTTGACACCACTTTAACTGCTATGGAATCGTGGAAGTTGTTAATTTAATAAGGTTTTTATCTGTCTCTGCCAAAGAGGGCTAGTGCCTCACCAAACTACAAAACATAGGATTTTATAACAATGGGCCATGGCAATTAACATGGTGTCAAACAGAATTAATTATACAGTGTAGATGAACCCTGGGACTCTCCCCAGTTTCAAAAACACACTGTATGTAGTGTAACATCTGAATAGTTTCTAGATACATTCTCTCAATTTCCCAAAACTTTGGTGGTTCTTTGGGTCTTGGCCACTTCTTTCAGCATTCTTACAGATTCTTTTTACTTTACAAAAAGCCCAGAAGGAATTAAAGCATTATTTATTTGTGCCATTTGCTTGTAGCCATGGCACTCAGATTCATTAGATAGATTGAAGAGCTGACTCTTGACTTCCGAGGAAGGAAACAACCATATTTTAAATTAAGCTGTCTACTGGGCCCATATCCTTCTTGTTTGTATCTCTCCCACCTAAGCATAAATAACTAGGAAATAGAAGGCAGGTGGCATTATAAATTGTCAAACAACACATTTGCCTCATGTTCAGCATTTGTTCTCTTCTTCCCATATCATCCATTTTAAATTACACCTCCATCAGTCTAATCCCCCTTCTAAGAAAATGCTGAAGACTTCCTCCCTCTACCCTCTCCTAAAATGTTTACAAGGCTACCTGTAATTGAAATGTTCACAAACTAAAGACCAGAATTATAAATAGAAGTTGCTACCAAGATTACAGGAAGTGGTAGTGGTGGGGGTGACTTTTTTCTTGTTGCTCTATGGAAAACCTAAGAAATATAATAACACCAGAAGGGATTGTGACAAAAAGGCTGATAGGATAAGATTTGATTTTTCACATATGGTCCACAACTTTAGATTGGCATTGCTCTGCTCGTGAATTAGGAAGTGCCCATTGACCTTAGTCTGCAGCTAGTTGGGCATCAGTGTGACAGACTGGGCCGTGTCTCCATATTTTCCTTATCTCCTCGTAGCCATAACTTCCCCACTTTCTCTAAGAGTAAAGACTAGTCAAAGGAAATTAAAAAGAGAGATCAAAAGGTTACTGTTTAGTAAATTATTATCATCATCGGAGATGAAAGTGACATGAGAGCAAATGAATAGAAAATAATTGTACAAGAGGGGCAGAAGTTATAGGAGGAAGAAGCAATTGCAAAAGAATCAGGAATGAAGGGAGATAGAAACTTTCAATTTGAGAGAGGAAAATAGGATCCAAGTTAAGTGTGAAAAGAAAAGAAGACAACAAAAGACAGGAGATGGATAAAAATCATTTGAGGACAAAGGAGGGGAAAATACATTGTAAAACTCTTCTCTGTTTATAGCCTCTGGATCAGTAAATTCTGCCCCCAATGCACCTATAGAGGTAGAGATAAAATAATCAGATGTGTGCAATTTAATATGAATATACAAATATTAATGGCGGATTTCCTGGAAGAATCAAGTCCTGTTTTGTAAACACATACACAAGAAAGGTGGTACATTTTGATCATGTTAAAGGCCTACAAACAGAACATGGATTTTCCAGGGTTCTGGCTCCATGGAAACACTTCATTTGTAGAGAAGTCTTAATGAGTTCACAAATCTGGGAGCTATTCGTCTTGTATTTATTGTGTGTTTATTTATTAGGTTGAGCATAGGATAGGGGTAGTTTGGTGACCACCAAGTACGTTACCACCACTACCTATGGGTGATGTAATTATATTATTCAATAGAATCCTGGGCAATGTAAGTATTCTCAATTTCAAGCAGTCTTTTAAACATTTACTTATGAGGCAACCCACTCCCCAAGAATGTTAAAATACCTATAAGCTTATGTTCAGCTGGCTATGATAACACCTGATTAAGTACATTAGTAGGGAGACTTTCCCAACTGGATCCCTCATCATTAAACTGAGCACACTATTCACACAGTGTTCCAGATGCACCTTTCTCAAAAGTCAGACTTTTTTTAGCAACATTCAGATTATATCTGAGAACATCTATTCCAAGTTTCTTCCTGACTCATAAAAGTAGAGAAGATAGGATCTTAACTTTTAGAAATCTAGGGACCTAATCACTCACTGGAGCCCATCACATGATGTAGGGCTACTTCTGTCAGGGCTCTGTGCTGGCTTTGGGCATGCTGAATCCCAACAGTTGTGATGTCTCATGGGCCTTGGAGTTCTGATTCCAGCGCCATTGTAGCTGATGAGGATGAAAACAGGGGATTTTTGCCGGCTCAGCAGGAGCCGGAATCTTTCCAGATGCCTGTTGTTGACAATCCTACCCAAGAGCCCATTAAGGAAGACCTTGAGCAGGCCTCCCTGCCTCCCCTCCGTTTCTCAGGAAACAGTCCTATGCGGCGGGCCGGGGTGAGAAAGAGCAGTTTCGGAGAAGTTTGAGATTAGCAGCTAAACAAGACATTAATTAGCCATATTCCCCTGGGAAACTCTAGGGAGGAACGCATCTGGAAGGAGATGTGTTTCGCTCTCCTTTCCCTTGGGAAAGGAAGCTCAAGACACCTGCTTTGCAGAGAAATCAAACCGAGTTAAAACTGCCCGACACGAAGGATTCCGTGCGGAGTCAACAGATCAACTTCAGGAGTGATTTCGTGGTTCCAGCCAAGTGTGGACTTCGCAAAGTCCGCGACTCCAGTTCCTTGCCTTGCCTTGTCTAGCCAAGTATTCAAGAACTATCTTGCCTTGTTTTCAGCTTTGGACCTTGCTTCTAGTATCAAGCCTTGTTTTTAACCTTGCTGTGGACTTACTCTGAACTTTGGGAGGAATTTGGACATTTCCCCACTCTATTGCTTGCAAATAGAGTGTGTTTCGGTTTGGATCTACAACTTTGGACTCTAATATAAAATATTGGACAGTATAATTTTGGACTAATTTTGACCTTTCCTGAAAGGTCTTTCATTGGACTATATTTCCTACTTGTTTTTATTATTCTTACATATTTCCTTAATAAAGATATTAGATAGTTTTGGCCTCCGTGTGTCGGTTCTTAGTGCTCTCGTTGCCTGGGCGTGACAACAGTGTGCTAAGTGGAAGTCCTGAGAACATGGCTGTCTACAAGTGTCTACCAGGAGCAAGTTGGGGACAGACAGGTTTCAGTGTGGGATGGTAAGGAGGAGATGTGGGGCTCTGCTTGACAATACGTGCCACTGCCCGACAGATTCTCCCCGCTGCTCCACAGATGCCCTCACTAACCCTTGGCTTCATGAACTCCATGTGATGAAGTCCTAGATCAGTCTTTGCAGGAAATACCAATAACGTGTAGATTTGTTGTTTATTTTGATTAAAGGGAGCTAAGGAACATATAGCTCTAAAGAGTTCTTGGATCCTGGCTCTGAGTTTCAGAATCTGGCCTAACTTCTTCATGCCTTACGGCAAGCGAAGAAATCTTTGGGTAAGAATGCTGCCCTGATATATTTATACACATGTTAGCTCCCATTGATGCATACTTCCTGAGACTGCTTGCTGTAGACTCTTTAGACACCTCGCTTCCCCTTCCTACTTTGTCTCATTTGTGTTTTTACTTTGAATGACTTTGCAGAATGGTGGTTGATGCTCAATTATGTCATAAGACCTTGCCTCTGTGACACTACTGTGATCGATCCCCCCCCCCCAGGACTTTGTGAAAGATAGTTCATAAATCAAGGCTTTATATTTCATATATTTATAGCAGAAGGTAACTGAGATATTTACTGTCCACTGTAATTTACTAAAGTCCCTGCACCAAAGGTGTTTGACTTTTTAGCCTGAGGCAAGAGATAACAACCTTGTCAATCCTTTCCTGACAAACAAAAGCACTCCCTGTTTATTCAGACAAAAGAGTTAGCCAATTTTAAACCACATGCTTGCCTTTATTTCTCACTGCTTATCTTTCTGCTTTTCCTGTATTGACACACATTTCCCAATATTATTTACCTTGTGCAATGTCTTTTCCTATGTATGAATTATGTACCCTACCTGTTCCTTTTCTTTATTCTTGTGAAAAATGTCTTATATTGAAGAATGACCGAGACCTGACCTAGGGATTAAATGGACATGTTGCAACACCCCAGAGGGAGATAATCCCTTCCACCAGGAAGCTGTCAGACACCAATTTCTTGCATGGACAATAGATTTGGTCTCCCCCTTTTCATTGAACGTTGGAGCAGCCCATTTAATGCAAAGGGTGACCTTCTGGTTCTTGGTTCACTTACAAAAAGTCTACGATGGCCTCGGCTGTCAAAAGGGACTGAACTTTTTAAAAAAAACAAATACAGCCCATCACCGGAATCTGGCAAAGCCTGCCAGACCAAAATGTATATTTACATCCCAAGAAGCAGTCTAGAAACCCCTTCTGGACATTTACTCAATGAGTCAATCATAATCCCCGGCAAGTCCATTGTTCCTAGATAAGCCCGCCTCCTCATCCCTGATTGGTGGGGGGCCCTGAGGCATAGGGAGCCCTCTGATTGGACGAGGGTTCCCACCACCATTTTAAGGACCAATCAGCGCATAGGAAGGCGGGGAAAAGGTGTAGTGTGGAATTCAATCCGCGCCTCCCATATTTTTGTTATAAAAGTGGTTGCTGTAAATGTATGTTATGGTTCCTTGACGAACGATCGCGGGGGTCATCCTTTTTCAGCTGAAACTGAATAAAACTCGGAGTTCTTTCTTCAACATCCTGAGGGAGAGAAATTCTTTGGCTAAATCTTGATTGATCTATAGCGGCTCCCCCTCTTACCAGGATCCTCGGACTCACGCCCGAGAGAGGAGCGGGGGATTCTCTTCAAGAAGGAAATCCCTAACAAAAAGAGCTTGATATCACTACCAAGCACCACTCTTGATCTCAGGTTTTGCCTGTGAAAACAGCAGAGTCCTGGATGTTTCTGACACATCACTGACACATTGTTTTTAGCCATTTTGGCTCCTTCTTCTAGGAGCTAAAGTCTGAAACAATCCCACAGCCCTTATAAAAATGAATTTGCCACTTACCTGCTGAAACTACTAAAGGCAACATCCATGAAACACAATAAAACTACTCTATACATTTTTGCATGATAATCCAAAAAATGACAATATGACAAAATACTGAGTCACAGTGGCAAGACCAAACAACATCTTAAAACCTTAATCAGAAAAACTAAGACCCAACAACTATAAATTATTTTTATGTCTGGGAATGAAATATCTTGTCAGATTCAGCAAAATCAAGGTTAGAGCTGCCTCACAGGTATGTCTGGGATCATGTTCTAAAGAAGAGGCACCATCTCCTAAAGGCTCCTTTCTTGGTTGTCACCTCACTTCACCAAACAGAGATATTTGAAGAAGAGAATTATTAACAGCAGATATTTATTTTGGTTCCAAGGAAGATATTGTGGGGTAAGCTCCAATTGAATACACTCCTTTAACAACTTTTGTACCTTTATGCCCTGACATATAGAACTACCTCTGTCTTATCCATTAAAAGTGATTTTTAAAGGGACAGCCCTGTAGCCTGGAGTCTAGCAGTCATTCATGCCTCAAAAAATTGCTGCCAGGCACATTGCCCGACTTGGTGCATCTACTGTTGCAGTCAGTTAAGGCACCATTTGATATGCGTTAGTGGCTCCTTCCTGGACATGATTTTGGAAACTAAGGTTTTTGATCCAGGTTCAGAAATCTCAGGTTTAGGAAGTCTTTAGCTAAGAACATTCTTTTCCATTGCTCATACCTGGCTTCTCAGCTTCTGTTTACATCTAGATTGCTGCTGAACTCTGGAATTATGTCATGAGAATAGTTCCCATACTACTCGTATTGGCATGGGGACCATCAATTCAGTATGATTTATATGACATATTTGCCAAGGATCTCACAATCTGAGAACTTGGGCAACTCAAATGGGTGGTGAAAGCATATCTCACACATGATTTATAGATAGGAGAGGCCATGGGCAAAATATAACACTACAAAACCACTTTGTCATATTTCAATGCATTTATAAAATGCACTGATCCATTCATGGACAATGTTAGCATGCCAGCAATACTGTACTGCCAAAAGATGATGATGTACTGGTGCTACAGCTCAATGTCATGACACGCACGATACTAGAATGCAAATTTAGATGTGGAAAATAGGGAAACATTACTGTATAATATTTTCACAAACTAGAATCACATTCACATCAGGGGAAGCTCTCCTGTCCCCACTCCCGATATCCCAGACCCGCCTTGTGGGAACAAGGGAGAGGGCCTTTTCTGCTGTGGCCCCCCGATTGTGGAACTCACTGCCCATTGAGATTAGGCAAGCCCCCACATTAGCAGCCTTCAAGAAAGACTTGAAAACATGGCTCTTCCACTGTGCTTTTGGAGAGTTCACGCAGAGGTGAGGAGAGGAAGCAGGAAAGCAGCTTGCTCCTTGGTTTAGGTAAGGCCTGTCTAATAATTCCTTAAAAACCTGAGAGTGTGCACTCTTTTCTTAGATTGCCTACTCTTTTCTTAGATAGCCTTAAAAGCCTTAAAAACCTGTGTTTGTTGGACTCTTTTACCTTTAAAAACCTGAGTCTGGGCTGATTCTTGAGTGTGGGCTAGCTGTAATTAAGGCTTGCTGTTCTGCCATTGTTTGGAAGGTGAGGCAAGGCTATTGTTATTGAAAGTGTTGGCTTCCTGTTGAAGCTTTCTGAGCCAGCGTCGCTCGCGCCTGACGGCGCTCGCGAACCCACCACTACAGCAAAACACATTCTTACAGTATATACAATAAACAAAACAACTTTAAAAATACACACACAGGAAGGGGATAGCATTCTGCCCATAACACACACAATCCTCCTTGGTCACTTCACTCACCAAGAGATGGACCAACAGCAAATACTTGCCACCACATGCACCAGCTGTGGCATGTTCTGCTTTTTCACACAAAAACTAGTCAACTACATCTGCTCCAAATGCAAACAGATGACTCTGATGGAGCAGAGGATCCAACAGCTCGAGCACCGTATTAAGACCCTTAAGGACATTCAGGCACTCGAGCTCTTCTTGGACACTGCACAACACACTGCTGTAGATCTGCAGCCTGCATCACACCAACACCACCATGAACATGATCAGGAACCTTATGGGGAGATCAACTCACAGGTAGACAACCCTCAGGCTTGGAAGGAGGTCACCCATAGAAGGAGACACAGGACCAGGCAGCCTCTGCAGAACTCCTCTGCTCAGCTGCATTTACACAACAGATTTGAAATTCTAACACCATTAACATACAATCAGGAAACACATCTTGTGGAGGACCACAGTTTCTTAGATACCACTCAGTGGGCCACCCTTGATCAATGCGCAGGGGATAGCCCGGACGGGGACAGTGCATCACCACATTCACACTTATGTAATCATGCAAATGCTCCATCCCCAATCGTAGACCAGGAGCAACAGGAACATCCTTGGGAGAGTAATGGGCTCTCGGATGTATCTCAATGGATTGTCATTGATGAATGCACTGGGGATGTTGAGGAGGAGGACAACACTTTACACCTGCATGATTCACTTCAACAGGAACACTCTTCAGGGGACATACACACTGTCTTGCACAAAAGGGACCCTGTCAATCCTCAAAGGAAACAGGTCTTGGTAGTAGGTGACTCCCTCCTTAGAGGAACGGAAGCCATCATTTCCAGACCGGATGGGATGGCTCGAGAAACATGCTGCCTCCCGGGGGCAAAAATACACCATATCACTCAGAGGCTCAGCAGGCTCCTAAAGCCCCATCACCCTCCCCACCTTATGTTGATTCATGTAGGTACCAATGACACCGCTAGGCATACTTTTCAAAAGATCACAAATGATTTTCGAGCTCTGGGAACAAAGCTAAAACTGTATAATGTACATGTGATCTTTTCATCCCTCCTCCCCGTTGTAGGACACGGCTCTACAAGGGCCGGAAAAATAGTACAGGTCAATAACTGGCTCAGAAAATGGTGCCAAGAGGAGCATTTTGGCTTCCTTGACCATGGTCTACTCTTCCAGGAGGATGGCCTATTGGCAAGTGATGGGGTGCATCTCACACAAGCAGGAAAACATCTTTTTGCACACAGACTCACAAACCTCATCAGGCGCACTTTAAACTAGATCCACTGGGGGAGGGGAACAACAGCCTGGCGAACACTATATTACCCACAACCACAGGGAACTGCCAAAAGGCTAAACGGAGGGCTGCACAAACACAGCAAGGACCAAGTACGGAGAGCACAATAATCCCAAATAAACAGCTCAAGGGGAGGTCACAGGGGCTTACATGTCTTTACACCAACGCTCAGAGCATGGGAAATAAGCAAGACGAACTCCAACTCTTAGCACAGCACCACACATACGATGTCATAGGCATCACTGAAACCTGGTGGGATGACTCCCATCACTGGAATGTAGCCATTGAGGGCTATAACCTCTTTCACAGAAATAGAACAAAAAGGAGAGGAGGGGGAGTAGCTTTATATGTCAAAAACAGTTACGTTGCAGAAGAAATGCAAGACTGTAATCTGGGAAACCAGCTAGAAAGCATCTGGATGAGAATCAAGGGAACCGGGACTCAAAAAGATCTTGTTGTGGGTGTCTACTACAGACCTCCGAGTCAGGATGAAGGACTTGATGAAGCCTTCTGTCAACAGCTGACCAAACAGGCACAAAGAAGAGATATAGTAGTCATGGGCGATTTCAATTATTCCGATATCTGCTGGAAAACAAACTCAGGCAAGAGTACAAAGTCCAACAAATTCCTCACTTGCCTTGCAGACAATTTTATGGTCCAGAAGGTAGAAGAGGCAACAAGAGGATCAGCAACTCTTGATCTAATCTTAACAAATGTGGAAGACCTGATCAATACAGTTGAAGTGGTTGGATCCTTAGGGGCAAGTGACCATGTGCTCCTGGAGTTTGCAATACAAAGGAATGCTGAAACTAAGACAAGTCAAACACGCATTCTCGACTTTAAGAGAGCTGACTTCCAAAAAATGAAGGAATTACTGAGCGGCATTCCATGGACACCAATATTAAAAAACAAGGGAGTTAAGGATGGATGGGAGTTTTTCAAAAGTGAAATACTCAAGGCGCAAATGCAAACAGTGCCAACAAAGAAGAAAAATAAGACAAGTGCAAAGAAGCCAGAATGGATGTCCAAAGAACTTCTAACTGAGCTAAAGCTCAAAAGTGACATGCACAAGAAGTGGAAAAGGGGAGAAATCACCAAAGAAGAATTCAAGCGTATAGCCAACACCTGTAGGGAAAAGGTTCGCAAGGCTAAAGCACAAAATGAGCTCAGGCTTGCCAGGGACATAAAAAACAACAAAAAAGGCTTTTTTGCTTACGTTGGTAGAAAAAGGAAGAAAAAGGAGGCGATAGGGCCTCTGCAAGGAGAAGATGGGGTGATGGCGACAGGGGACAGGGAAAAGGCAGAACTGCTCAATGCCTTCTTTGCCTCGGTCTTCTCACAAAAAGAAAGCCATCTTCAACCTCAGCAACATGGAATGGGCGAAGGATTGGGGGAACTCCAACCCCAAATAGGGAAACAAGTTGTCCAGGAACACCTGGCCTCTCTAAACGAATTCAAGTCCCCAGGGCCAGATCAGCTACATCCAAGAGTATTGAAGGAATTAGCGGAAGTTATTTCAGAACCACTAGCAATTATCTTCGAGAGTTCTTGGAGAACAGGAGAAGTCCCAGCAGATTGGAGGAGGGCGAATGTGGTCCCTATCTTCAAGAAGGGAAAAAAGAACGACCCAAACAATTACCGTCCGGTCAGCCTCACATCGATACCAGGCAAGATTCTGGAAAAGATCATCAAGGAAGTGGTCTGCGAACACTTAGAAACAAATGCGGTCATTGCTAATAGTCAACACGGATTTACCAAAAACAAGTCATGCCAGACTAATCTGATCTCTTTTTTCGATAGAGTTACGAGTTGGGTCGATACAGGGAATGCTATGGATGTAGCCTACCTGGATTTCAGTAAGGCCTTCGACAAAGTCCCCCACGACCTTCTGGCAAATAAACTAGTAAAATGTGGGCTAGACAAAACTACGGTTAGGTGGATCTGCAATTGGCTAAGCGAACGAACCCAAAGGGTGCTCACCAATGCGTCATCTTCATCATGGAAAGAAGTGACAAGTGGAGTGCCGCAGGGCTCCGTCCTGGGCCCGGTTCTGTTCAACATCTTTATTAACGACTTAGGCGAAGGGTTAGAAGGCACGATCATCAAGTTTGCAGACGACACAAAACTGGGAGGGATAGCTAACACTCCAGAAGACAGGAGCAGAATTCAAAATGATCTTGACAGACTAGAGAGATGGGCCGAAACTAACAAAATGAAGTTCAACAGGGACAAATGCAAGATACTTCATTTTGGTAGAAAAAATGGAAATCAAAGATACAGAATGGGGGACGCCTGGCTTGACAGCAGTGTGTGCGAAAAAGACCTTGGAGTCCTCGTGGACAACAAGTTAAACATGAGCCAACAATGTGATGCAGCAGCTAAAAAAGCCAACGGGATTCTGGCCTGCATTAATAGGGGAATAGCGTCTAGATCCAGGGAAGTCCTGCTCCCCCTCTATTCTGCCTTGGTCAGACCACAACTGGAATACTGTGTCCAATTTTGGGCACCACAGTTGAAGGGAGATGTTGACAAGCTGGAAAGCGTCCGGAGGAGGGCGACTAAAATGATTAAGGGTCTGGAGAACAAGCCCTATGAGGAGCGGCTTAAAGAGCTTGGCATGTTTAGCCTGCAGAAGAGAAGGCTGAGAGGAGACATGATAGCCATGTACAAATACGTGAAGGGAAGTCATAGGGAGGAGGGAACAAGCTTGTTTTCTGCTGCCCTGCAGACTAGGACACGGAACAATGGCTTCAAACTACAGGAAAGGAGATTCCACCTGAACATCAGGAAGAACTTCCTCACTGTGAGGGCTGTTCGACAGTGGAACTCTCTCCCCCGGGCTGTGGTGGAGGCTCCTTCCTTGGAGGCTTTTAAGCAGAGGCTGGATGGCCATCTGTCGGGGGTGCTTTGAATGCGATTTCCTGCTTCTTGGCAGGGGGTTGGACTGGATGGCCCATGAGGTCTCTTCCAACTCTACTATTCTATGATTCTATGATTCTATGATTCTATTGGGTGGCAACCTGTGCTGGACGGGGTTGCACTCCCCCTGAAATCACAGGTCTGCAGTTTGGGGGTCCTCCTGGACTCAGCGTTGACGCTTGAGGCACGGAACAATGGCTTCAAACTACAGGAAAGGAGATTCCACCTGAACATCAGGAAGAACTTCCTCACTGTGAGAAGGGCTGTTCGGCAGTGGAACTCTCTCCCCCGGACTGTGGTGGAGGCTCCTTCTTTGGAGGCTTTTAAGCAGAGGCTCGATGGCCATCTGTCGGGGGTGCTTTGAATGCGATTTCCTGCTTCTTAGCGGGAGGTTGGACTAGATGGCCCATGAGGTCTCTTCCAACTCTACTATTCTATGATTCTATGATTCTATGAGTAACTATTTTATATTTCTTTTCCGTTGTTCCCCTCTAATATCTATCCTCCAGACTACCCCACTTCCTTATGACCCTGTTCGCTGTGGTTTTTTATTCTTATGTCTCTCTCACCCCGAGTTTTAACTTAATGTTCATGTGGTCCGCCCTTGTTTTTCATTGTTTCCTTGATTTATTTTGTAATGGATATTATTATTTATCGTATTGCTTTATTGTGTTGTGATGTGTTGTTCTTTTATATGCTTGTTTATATTGTATTGTTTTGGGCATGGCCCCATGTAAGCCGCCCCGAGTCCCCGTTGGGGAGATGGTGGCGGGGTATAAATAAAGTATTATTATTATTATTATTATTATTATTATTATTATTATTATTATTATTATTCATTGAAGAGTATGGGTTAAAGCTAATAGGCATAAGAATTCAAAGTTCCACTTATTTATTTATCAGACCATTTTTATTGTGGTTTGGTCATCACAGAGAATTGAAAGAAGACTCTAGGTCTTTACCTTATGTTTTCATCTTTGCTTAGTTTACTGAGCTGTACAAAGCTCAGATTTAAAGCTCTAGTTGAAAAAAACTTCTTTCTGAGATGGCATGAAAACTTTCTCTCAACACTTGCTTTTCTAAATATATTTCTCACTTGACATTCCAGTTCCAAGAATATATCACTTATGTCTGCCCAGTATTTGTACTTGGAATAGCACTGAACAGATGAAGCACTGGTTGAGAGTTATAAGAAATCCTCAAAACATCTGTCAACCACTTTAGCTCCTGGAGTTGGGGGAAAAATGAAAAAAAATGCCAGTAACTGTGCCATTTCTACAGATTTCAGAGACAGAAACTAATTAATATTCCTCTGCAGCCAGCAAGTCAGCAGAGAATTTAAAAGAAGAGAAAGGAGCAGAAAACATAAGATTTGAAGCCACAGTGGCATACTTAATGCTTCTACGTCCATTGACAAATGTGGAGAGGAAACAAGGTAAAGATTTTTTTTCTGATTGCTTCTCGAGTGCCAACAACTTTTTGTGTGTGGGAAAGTAGGATTTGGAAATAAAAGGAGTTATTTTAAAAGTATGTAAAAAGTATTCCTCAACAAAAAGTATTATAGGAACAAGCAGATACATCTGAGTTATAGGTATGTAAGCCAGACTTTACTCCCTATTTAGAACACAGGACACCCATTTTTATACTTTATTCCACAATTGAAGATGGAGTTTCCCTTCACTGAGGTTTCCCCCCATTGTGGGTTTAAGGATCATCTGTTTACTTGGGTTCACAGAACTCAAGGACAACCAATGTGATGCAGTCAAGACCCAGTTGTACAGCCTAGCCCTACAGTCTGTTCTGTAGTTATATGACATTAAGGAGGATTTATGTGCATATACACATAACAACTAGAGCAGCTCAATTCTGCAGAAATCTGGCTGAGCACAAGATATGAAATTACCATATATATTCATGTATAGATCAACCTCATGTTTAAGTCAAAGACAGGTTTTGGGGAAAATTATGGATTTTGATGTGACTCATAGATAAATCGAGGGGCATTTCACAAAGAGGGGAAAACGCTAGCACTGTATTGGAATCACTTTTTTCCTGTCCAGATATTTTTTTTAAAAAGGCCAGAAGTTGTGTCATGGTAGAAAGATTAGAAAGGGTTGGTGCTTCTTTTAGGTTATCTTGAGTTGGACTCTCATCTTTCACCACTCTACTCAGAGATGGTTTAAAAAAAAGAAAAAAAAAGAAAAAGGAAAAGGAAAAAAGAGTTAACATACAATAGTTATGTTGACCCATGGATAAGTCAAAGCAGGTTCCTTGGGTTGGTTTTTTTACTCAAAGTTCTAGACATATACATAATATAAATAACAGTAAGCCTATATACGTATGTTCATATGGTAGTAAGTTCAACTGTAGAGCCCCCAGATGGCGTAGTGGACTAAGTGACTTGAAGGTTGGGTTGCTGACCTGAAAGCTGCCAGGTTCGAATCCCACCTGGGGAGAGTGTGGATGAGCTCCCTCTATCAGCTCCAGCTCCATGCGGGGACATGAGAGAAGCCTCCCACAAGGATGGTAAAAACATCAAAACATCCGGGCGTCCCCTGGGCAACGTCCTTGCAGACGGCCAATTCTCTCACTCTAGAAGCAACTCCGGTTGCTCCTGACACGAAAACAAACAAACAAACAAAACCTGTAGATTGTCTAGCAAGTATGTTGCAACCTGAATACACAGTATATAAGAGGTCTTACATTCTTGCACCACAGATCCATTTTATAACCATTCTTTCTTTTATAGAAGCTCTTAATGGCTTTTCCATTAATACCTGCCTCTATCTGAAAGTGCTCACAGTCTACATTACATTTGTATGGCTTCAGGAACACTGTAATAATATCTTTTCACTCAAGCAGAATCATACCCTTTCACTACCAAATCACAGCTTTCTCACATTATATAGACTTCGTCATCATTTTATCCACTTCTCTCCAACCCTCATTCTCAAACTAGGAATACAAAGGCACCACTAAAAAAGGAAACAATGTCTTTTCACATTTTCTCTTGTCCCACACTTACTTTAAAAAAGCCCGCTGTGTGAAGGAAAGATCAAGTTCCAGGTAATGAAGCAGAAGCAGGCTAAAATGCTGTTGCTATAGTGTAAGAATGTGACCTAGTCGCCTTCCTGAAGGGTAGTACAGTTTAAGATGAGGGACTTTTGCACAATTGTAACTTTAACTGTTATGGCTGCGTTCTATGAAATCCTGGAATGTATGATCCAAGAAAGTGTTAAAGCTGTCTGACATAGGACCTTATCAAACGGATGAGGTCCAGTATAAAGATGAGCCAGTTTCCATGGTGAATTTGGGTGTCTTTGGGGTGTCATTGGGGCAATTCTAGTGCCCCGGCTGGCAGCCTATGTTTCCCCATCACATGTGGGAAAGTGTTGTCACATGGCTGATGCCCATGGCAGCTCCATTGTTCCTTACGGAATATGGTGAGTCTTCCACGTTGGCGGTGGCAGCATCATTCCACATTTCTGCTGTAGTACACTGATGGGTGGCATGGGGTCCCATGGGTGAACTGGGCCAGAAGTGTCCTAGGATGCTTTTTTTTGCCCCGTGTGATAAGATAATTCAAACTCACCTCTTTAAACTCCAAGTTACAGAACTTCAAAGGATAGAAACATAGCAGTTAAAGTAGAACTATAATGTTAAAGCAATGGAATGTGAAAGGGCACAGGTTAAACAGACAGAACCATACAGGATCAGCCAAAATGCATGCCAGCTATTCCCAGTTTTCCCCACTATAGTGTCTTGCACTTCTACTGAATTGATATCAGTTATTTTCAGATGACTGGTGGATTTGCTGCTCTGGGGCTGGCAAATTCACTCTGGATTTTACCAGTGCTCATCCAACATTTGCTCTGAGTTAAACAGGAACCATACTTACACCTTGTTTGACACAGGCAAAGTTCCTATTAAATTCAAAGTAACTTCAGGAGGAGCAGTAGTAAAATCTGAGGTGGGCTTAACAACACACATATCTCTTAATCCACCAGCTGCCCTTGATCAGTACTAAATTTTTATCTGTATTGCAATAGCACTCAAAAATTGCAAGCAAAATGGTATCCTTTTCGCTGGAGTTAACAATGTGGTCCAGGGAATCTGGACGTTACTGATTATAAAAAAAAAAAAAAAAAACTTTCCCAAGAACTGCTCCCTTTAATGTTTAATGTTTAATGACTCGGTTTATTTGACTGAGCCTCTTCTTAAGGCCTGCTGTGTTATATTTAAAGTCTTAATCATGTAATGTTATCAAGATCAGTGAGGCAATAAAACAGGAATGTTGGGAAGTACTGTTTCTGTTACACAGTGCTAGTTTGCTGCACTGCTGGGCCCAAATGAGACTAGCCAGTTTGAATTGTCTTCAGAACTTCTGCTTAGACCTTCCATGGAGAGTCCATCATCAAAAGAAGGGTCTTTAGGACACACATTCTCCATAGGAAGCTTTGTTAGAGAAAATGCTCCACAAAGTCAATCCATTTTGAATGGCAGGGATTAAACCTCTATTGATTTCTGCAAAACTGGATTACATCTTGCATTTGTGAGCTGATGTGAGCTCTAGACATAATTGATACCCCCTTTCCTTCTTTCTCCTGCTCACCTTCTTATAGTAAATAATGACAATATGTCTATTCCACTGTCATTTTCAACAGGCTATGTTTCAGAAGTGTTTGACTAAATTAAAGATTTTAGCTGGTAACTGATTGTTTATCACATTGGAAGAGCTTTTTTTCAAAGTTTTGGATAGTGGTCTCCAATTCCATTGATATTATACAAATTGTCTAAGAAGGAAAGTTTCTATGTATTGAGCCTACAGAATGATGTGTTAGAAGAACAGAGATTGACAAACTGTTTTATCTCTGTTGAAAAGTTACCTGGTTGCATGAACTGACCCACTCCACTAAGGCTTGACAGTAGACAGTAGAGGGAAAGCCAATAAGTTTTCAATTTAATACTGGGTATTAGGTTGCTCTGAGTTTGTGGACTTTATCACACATGATAGGTAAACCGGCATTGCACCAAAATTACAGCCCCGATCACACAATGCTATCTGCATCCCACTATCAGTTTGCCTCCCTCCACTGATTCTTCCTTCTTTAGCTATTGGCAGGTAAAACCCATCAATACCTACCCATCTTGCTATGATCCCGCTATTTACTGTAGTGTAATGGGACACTTCTGCTTATGTGCCAGCATGACAGAAATAATGTAAAGTCAGTGGGCAGGATTCTCTTCTTCTCCACCTCTCTCCCACGATTCCCAAGGTGGTTTCTTTGTATTTTAAAAATATATTTATTTTCTGATTTTTTAAAATCCTAGAATTATGCAACTGTGCTAAAAATAAAAATCATATAAACAAACTGCAAAATATGTTGTGTATGGTAAGGCAGGGTGGCAGGGTTACAGGGTTGCGTGGAAGTCTGATTATGGAAGGATGGATTGATGAACTGACACAATTACGCTCCTGAAAAGAAATATGATAGCAAAGTTGTTCGGTGTATATCCATTATCTACAATAACATGACTGTTGTGCCACAGTGGGTTAGTGTGATAAAGTCCTTGGTCTATAACCTAACCTCAAGGCCTAGCATGACCTTCTTGGCTGCTGATCTTCAACTCCAAGCAACCTTTCAATGGCTCTTCATAGCTCAGTCTTGGAAAACAAAGTCAATCTTGTCTGCAGAATGGCACACTACTGAAGTTACAACTTAATGTATCAAAAAAAGGAAAATGTTAAGAGTCCTTTTCAGTAGAAATGTCTGAGAAATGCTAAAGAATTATATTAAAATTTTAATGAGATTTCGATGCATAGACATAAATCTGGGCAGTCCATTTCAGTTGTTTTTTGTAAGCTATCAGTTGAGCATCCTGCTTCCCAGAATGTTGTGGTTAGCACCTAAAGTGTTTAACCTGAAGCATTTAATATATTCCTATTGCCCCAAATGAATAGCTCCCTATAAGCCTGTATATTTTTCATTGACTTCTGAAGTTTCAAGTTCACGTGTTGAATTAATTTCCCCTGCTGGTGGATCTCACCCTTGGAAGCTGTTGACCTTGTTGCTTTAATGGAACTGCACAGATGGAAGAAGATCATATTCCCACAATAAGATAATGCCCACCATCTCTTTTCTTAGGTCTCAGTGGGAAATGGTTTTAGTAGTTATTCCTAGTCTCACATTTATCTGGGGTGTTGACAGCAACCACCATGAGGTAAATGTGATGTTTGTACAGGATTGATATGGTTCCAGCAGCACCTTACTTTGCAGTAAGAACACTGAAATAATCTACCTATTTTCTTTCATACTGTCTTAACCACTTGTTTTGCTCTTCTTTTTCTCAATTTATGTTAAAATTCTTGCTCTTGCTGAAAATGCTTTCATGGGCAAATACATATCACACAAAACTAAAAAAGATGTTGAAAGAACAACAATTCAAAGTAACAGAAAATATCAGTAATAAGTAATAGTGGAAAGTTTCTGCCACAAGCAAAATGTGTGAACCCAAAAGTAGCTCATATTTAAAGCTCAATAAAGCATAAGTAAGGATCCCCGGTGGTGAAGTGCTTTAAAGCGCTGAGCTGCTGAACTTGGAGACCGAAAGGTCCAAGGTTCAAACCCCGGGAGTGGTGTGAGCGGCCGCTGTTAGCTCCAGCTCCTGCCAACCTAGCAGTTCGAAAACATGCCAATTTGAGTAGATTAATAGGTACCGCTCCGGCGGGAAGGTAATGGCGCTCCATGCAGTCATGCCGGCCACATGACCTTGGAGGTGTCTATGGACAACGACGGCTCTTCGGCTTAGAAATGGAGATGAGCACCAACCCCCAGAGTCAGACATGAGTGGACTTAACGTCAGGGGAAACTTTTACCTTTACCTTAAAGCATAAGTGCAGGATAAAGAGGTTGTCCCTGAGAACATGGAGACAGAATACCCCCACAAAGATGTGAGTAGGAATAATTACAAACATCACAGGCATGTTTGGTAAGGGAACAGGAGAGTCTTCTTAGTGGCTTCTTCCAGATTATGGAAGTCCTTCTCTCGGGAAACTTGGGTTGCCTCCTTTTTGCTTGGGAAGTCCTTTAATTGGTATATTTTGTATTTGGATGATTGCACTATGTAACAAAATTTGAAAAAAATTCTTTTCCTAGTTTGAAAGTGTTATTTCCTATTTAACTGTGCAAGGACCTAGGACAAAACAAGTGCTCATGCAACACACTCATGTTATCTATGCTCAATTGGACCTAGCAAGTATAGGTAGGTCTTCTGCCACAAAGTTTTTAGCTTCCCACACAATGAATATTCAATTAGAACACTATCTGACCATTCCAGTTCTGTTACCCTTAAGAAGAATATATACCAGGGCCAGGTTTGAATAACTCGGTATTATGACGCAAACTGGTCGCTACTGTAACATCCCATAAAATGAGAGATTGTTTGGGGAGAACAAATATTGGAAGATATCAAACATTTTTTGATTGACTGCCCAGCATATACTGAACTTCAATAGAGATATTTACATCCATTGCTATCTAATTCTAGGTCCCTCAACAGAAATGATCTTCTGACATTCCTCTTGCAAGGACAAGAAAGATCCACCATAATCAGAGTAAGCCTTTTTATTCCGAAAGCTATCAAGAAAGGAGCCCATTTCCTGAAAGAAGAATCAGGAAAATAAGATTTTGACTACAAACAGAAGGTCAGCTTCTGTCCTAACCTCCTTTCTGCCATGTTTTTATTTGTGTTGTACTTTGAAATGGTCATATGGCTGGTCAAATAAATAAATAAATAAATAATAATAATAATAATAATAATAATTATTATTATTATTATTATTAAACTGTGCAGTACTTACTTTGAAAGTAGTCGTTATACTCCAGAAACTTCATTTTTGTGGCTTCCACAAACTATGTTGAATTGAAAAATTATGTCAGTCCTTGGAAGGTATAGGACACAAAGTTAGGCTCACACAGCTGGTGCTATGGAAACTTTATTAAATCCGTCTTGCCAAGATGATCACAAAGCTTACACTGCCCCTTTCCCCCCAGCCCCCCAGTATATCAAGCTGCTTCTTCCTCCCCCCTCCCACGTTTCCCCTTTCCCATTCACACCTCCCCATCAACAGTTCTTTCCCATGTTTGAAAACCAGAGCAGGTCATAAATCAATCTTTCCAAACAAATGGTTTTCCTCATCCGTCTCTCTCTCTCTCTCTCTCTCTCTCTCTCTCCCCCCCCCCTTGCTCTGGCAGAGTGTGAAAAGGTCAGTTAGGTGAATGCTGGGCTTTTTACATCCTGACATGATTCCCCCCTTCGGACGACGACCCTGTGGGGAGATACAAAGGGTGTGATAAGATGACAACAATAACAGCGAAAGAAGGAAGAAGAAAGAAAGAGGAGAGGGAGAACCCCCCCCCCCCCCGAGTTCATGGTCTTGGCTTATGGGGAAATCGACTGTGAAACTGTTTTATCAACTTTGGGGCCTTAACATGCTCAGCTACCACCCAATCAGGGTGTAGGGCTTTTGAAGTCCATTGGACCAAGTAGGATAGTTTCCCCCGAGACTTCTTGGAGTCTAGAATGTCCTTGATTTCAAAATGGGTATGTGCTCCCACCATAATAGGGACTGGGTCTGAGTCTGGTTTACTTCATCTGTGGGTGGTAGATAATAATAATAATAATAATAAAACTTTATTTATACCCCGCCACCATCTCCCCAACGGGGACTCGGGGCGGCTTACATGGGGCCATGCCCAAAACCATACAATATGACAAAATATAAAACAACATATCATAACACAATTTAACAATACAATAAATAATAACATACATTACAATCCAAAATTCAGAAAAAGCAATAAAAACCAGGGCAGGCCACATGAACACTAAATTAAAACTTGGTGAGAAAGACATATGAATAAAACCACTGGGAGCAGGGACATAAAATAGTGGAACAGTCTAGAGGATAGATATCCCAAGGGAATAACCGAAGGAAAATATGACAGTTACTCTCCAAAGGCACACCAGAAGAGCCATGTTTTTAAGTCTTTCTTAAAGGCTAGCAAAGTGGGGGCCTGCCTAATCTCAATGGACAGTGAATTGCACAGTCAGGGGGCCACGGCAGAAAAGGCCCTCTCCCTTGTTCCCACAAGACGGGCCTGAGATATAGGCAGAGGCGACAGGAGAGCCTCCCCTGACGATCGAAGAGATCGGGAGGGTTTATGATAGGAGATACGGTCACTAAGGTAGGCGGGTCCCAAACCGTTTAGGGCTTTATAGGTGATAATCTGCACCTTGAATTGGGCCCGGAAAATGAACGGCAGCCAGTGGAGCTCCTTGAACAAGGGAGTAGATCTTTCCCTGTAGTTCGCCCCCGTTATTAATCTGGCCGCCGAGCGCTGGACCAATTGTAATTTCCTGGGCATCTTCAAGGGAAGCCCCACGTAAAGCGCATTACAGTAGTCCAGCCTAGAGGTAACTAAGGCATGCACCACCGTGGTCAAGTCAGACTTCACGAGGTATGGTCGCAGTTGGCGCACAAGTTTGAGTTGTGCAAAAGCCCTCCCGGCCACTGCCGACACCTGAGCCTCAAGCGTCAACGCTGAATCCAGGAGGACTCCCAAACTGCGGACCTGTGATTTCAGGGAGAGTGCAACCCCATCCAGCACAGGCTGCCACCCAATACCCCGATCCGACGAGCAACTGACCAGGAGGGCCTCTGTCTTGTCAGGATTGATCCTCAGCTTGTTCCTCCTCATCCAGTCCGCCACAGCGGCCAGGCACTGGTTCAGTATCCGAGGGGCTTCCTTGGAGTTAGATGGAAATGAGTAGTGGATTTGCGTGTCATCTGCGTAGAGATGGCAACACCCTCCAAAACTCCGTATGACCTCTCCCAACGGTTTCATGTAGATGTTGAATAGCATGGGGGATAGAATAGACCCTTGCGGGACCCCACAGGTCAAAGGCCAGGGGTCCGAGCAGGTGTCCCCCAGCTTCACCATCTGGGAACGGCCCTCCAGGAAGGACCGGAGCCACTGAAGAACTGTGCCACCGAGCCCCGTCCCGGAGAGCCTCCCCAGAAGGATACCATGGTCGATGGTATCGAAAGCCGCTGAGCCGCAAGAGAATCAGCAGGGTCACACTCCCCCTGTCCAGCTCCCTGTGGAGGTCATCCACCAAGGCGACCAAAGCCGTCTCGGTACTGTACCCAGGCCTGCGAGCGGTCTTAGTGGGTCCACCACCCCTGCGGAGGTTAGAAGCCACGGCGAAACTTAAACAGATCAGATGATGGTCAGACCATGACAATGGAAGAATATTTTGCTCTTCCACTCTGACTGTCCCACCGTTCACAATAAAAACAAGGTCCAAAGTGTGTCCCGCCTGATGTGTGGGCCCAGATATAACTTGAGACAGCCCCATGGTTGTCATGGCAACCATGAAATCCTGAGCTGCACCTGACAATGTGCAATGTGGGTAGATGCCAGTTTCAGCAGGATAACGTGAAACACAGGGTGCACCTCGAGCCATCTATGAGGCAGTTGTAACCGCACTGTAACTGGGTTCACCACGGCCGAGATGGGAAAGGGCCCAACGTATCGTGGGCTCAGCTTTCGTGACAGTTGGGTGGATTTCAGATGCTTTGTTTACAGGTACACTAAGTCTCCCACTCTGTAGTCCGGGGGTGCTGTTCTCTTTCTATCTGCATATTTTTTGTAATCCAGTTTGGCTGAGCGTAAGGCCTCCTGAACCGAAGGCCAAGAGGCAACAGTTCTCTTGCCCCAATCTCTCCAGTTCCTTTATAGCCGTTGGGGTACTTTCAAAGTTGCAGTTCCCATCCCAGAAGGTAAAAGTCTCCCTTTTCCAGTCAATCTGAGGGTTTTGCCACCTCAGCCAAGGAATGCCATTGTCGAAATCACAAATTGCAATGTCTCTGCATGGAAACGCATAGTCATTCTTAAATATCCCATTTTTTCTGTTACCCAGGCCCCGTAGGCAGGAGTCCCATATAATTGTGCAAAAACTACTGGTGCTTTTAATGGGTTTGGCTTCACTCCCAACCTTTTTCCTAGTTCAGGGGTAATTAGGCATCTCATGCACCCACAATCCAACATAGCATCAGTCTCTATATGGATCCCTGTTTCTGGGTTCAACAGTCTCACTCTAACTCTCAAAACAGATCTCGGTCGTTTCCCGGTAACTCTTCTTCCTCCATCTCCTCTGCTTGAAACTGCCCTGGGGCTAAAGCTGTTTCGGTTGCCATGGCAGCTTTCCCTTTTGCTAGTTTGGGCGTTGGGAGGGGTGGTTTCTGGCTGTGAATCCGCTCTCCTTTTGTCTCTGTGCCCGTCCTTTATGGACACTCTGCCGCTCGATGCCCCTCGTGGCCGCAGTTGAAACAGGCACCTCACCCTGCTCTCCTCTCCTGGCTTCCGTGACGAGGGGAGAAGTGCCGTGCTGCTGTCATGAGGGCCTTGAATCTACCACTCTCCCTTGGATGGTGAGGTATTTGCTGTTGGTCTACTTCCATGCACCAGAAGAATCCAGTCTTCCAGGTTTCTCGGATTTCCTCAGTGTAGCGTCCACTCAAGCACCTCAGAGCGTAGACCAGCTCTGAAATACTCCAGTTTGGTGGTTTCCGACCAGTCTCTAATCTTCCCTGCTGTTGCCTTGAATTCTAATGCATATTCTGACACTGTCTTGTTTCCCTGATATATCTTTTTGAGTTGAGCCTTCGCTCTCTCCTCTGCCAAAGGGTCCTCAAATCTCTCCTGGAGAGCTTTCAGAAAATCCTCCAGGCAGGCCAGTTCTGGGGCACCAGTATCATACATCTGCATTAACCAGTCTGTGGCCGCTTCTTTCAGATTCACCCCCACCGTGTGGATTTTTGCACTTTCTGAAGGGAACTGGTCTCCAAAATAAAATGTCTTATATTTGTAATAAAGTAGGCCAGCTGTTTGGGGTCTCCGTTGAACTTCACCCAAAATTCTCCCTTGCCCGGCATCTGGCTCCTTCCCGACAGACCCGTGTGGAAAGCCAAAGTCCCTTGCCAAGGCATGTCGTCCAGCAAATCCCCTCTGCCCAAGGGACAGGGCACCTTACCTCTCACGGATGGACCTCACCTTTGCTCTCGCTGCTCAGCCACCGCCATCCAGGACGCAGCTACCTGCCGCTGCATCAGATCCATCTGTCGCAAAAATGTCTCTAACGTCTTCTCCATCGCATCCAATCTCCTCTCCAGCCTTCTGGGCTCTGGGGCCTCCCCTCCATCCCACTGCAGGTTGCCCCCCCCCATCTGGATCTTTCGCCTCACTGTCTCCCCTGTCAGTTGGCAACTGGGTGGAAGTCAGTGGTTTCCACGACGGGTCCGAGGGGTCCCCCCCCCTCACTCAACACAGGTGACGGGCTTCCTTTCTCTCCTGACTCGCCCACACACTGGTGCCTGGTGTTCCTCTGGGGGTAGGAATTCCAACAGGTTGTCTCCTCCATCAGAGTTCATGCTCTCACCGACAAGGACGTCCCTCACGGGATGAGCAGGTTGAAAAGATGAGTGTAAGCTTACTGTCAGTCCTTGGAAGGTATAGGACACAAAGGTAGGCTCACACAGCTGGTGCTATGGAAACTTTATTGAATCCATCTTGCCAAGATGATCACAAAGCTTACACTGCCCCTTTCCCCCCAGCCCCCCAGTATAACAAGCTGCTTCTTCCTCGCCACTCCCATGTTTCCCCTTTCCCATTCACACCTCCCTGTCAACAGTTCTTTCCCATGTTTGAAAACTAGAGCAGGTCATAAACCAGTCTTTCCAAACAAATGGTTTTCCTCATCCAGCTCTCTCTCACCCCCCCCCCCCCCTTTGCTCTGGCAGGGTGTGAAAAGGTCAGTTGGATGAATGCTGGGCTTTTTACATCCTGACAAATTATAGCAAAATATGCTGCAGGAAGTTCCTCAAATACAAAGTTTTTGCAGTTTAATAATTTCTTTTTTCCAAGTTTTTATAATGGAACCAATTAGGAAATGACATTTATAACACAGAAACAAAAATTGTGTTGCATAGTGTTGTTATCATCTTTTGACTGTCTTTTCCAAGTTGTTTTGCATTAATATTTTAAGGTGTTTTCTAGTTTAGCTCTTTTTTCACTCAACTTTTATAATAATTATTATTTTAATTGTAATTTTGCCTTAATTTACATTTAACCTATCTTGCATTGAACATTGGGAAATATGGGATATAAGTCATAATAAATAAATAAATCATAAAAAATAAATGAATGAATAAATAAAAAATCCATAGGCTTGGCAAATTCTACAGGTCATACACATTCCCACCCTGGCCCTTTCACAATTTGGTGAGTCTGCAAAACATTTTACTCTCTGAGGTAAAAGACCAAATGGTGCCATCTTCCTAATCTGAATCAAGAAGGTAATTTAACTGATTGTAGTTGAGTTATACGTCAACTGCCTTTTGGATATTATCCAAAAATTGCTAAAAAGTACTTACCATAAACTAATTATTATTACCACTCAACATGTTTTCCAAAGTTTGTAACATTTCTCTGAAGCAGATGATTAAATTAGTACAAGTATAGTGAACCAATACAACTTATCTATTATTAAATGGAACAGGTGATATTGGGATTAGAACCCGATATTGTACCCTTCCTTGTTCATAACATAGCATTATGCATATAGAGTATTTCCATCTGGGAGTATCTTACCCCACTGTTTGCATTTTGATATTATCTCCTATTGCATTTTAAACAAAAGAATAGTGGCAGTGTCCCAGGAACACTGTGTGGTATATACCAGGCAAGAGAAACAGTTGGAGAATTCATAAGGGGCATCAATGGAGGGTACACCTGCAGTCCTCTAGCATCTGTTGCCTGAGGCTGCCAGGCATCACACTTTGCCTAATGGTGGGGCCAGCCCTGCATTTTACTAGTTTAATAACACCTGCAGTGGTTCAATGATTTATTCCTATTTACAATAGAGACCTTTTCCAAGAAGCCCGTGTCTGACAGTTAAAGAAGCAACTTCTGTTTCTTTTAAAGGACACCCGCAGAGCTTCATCAGGGCAAGCTTGCTGCATACATAAAAATGGTAAAGCAGTGGAGGCGGAGCGGAGCACATCATTGCTTCTGTCTCAAGCTGGATGGTACAAAGCAGCAGGGGATCTGAGGAAAATAACAGCCGTCAATATTTAGCGATGCTAGGAATCTGGAATTTAATGAATATTTAGTAGCAAAGTCCATCTTTGATTCAGAAAGCGTTAATGGAGCCTTGACTCTTAGCATCTGTTACGGGTGCTGATTAATCAAATCTCTGTTGTATGTTACTTATGATGGAAATGAGGGTGGGGGAGAGGGAAGAAGCCCTGCACAGCAGTGAAATAATAAATTGTTATTTGTATATGCAAAACAGTTCAATTATTTAGAGCAATTAAAATAATATCTTGAAAATCACTTGAAAGGAGGGTAGCACATCTTTATCAAGCCCAAACTAGGCGTCATGAATAAACAAAGCAAGTTAGATGAGCAATAAATTCTAGGCTAATAAAAGCCATAGAATAGAAAACAAGCATAAGTTGTTCAAATTTAAGGCTTATTATTTTGGGGTGAGGAGAAAATCGGAGACAAAGGCCCATCGTCTTAATTAAAAATATACATCTCTTTGGCTATTAAGCAAGGAACACTCCAATCATGTCTTTTAATTTGTGCACAAATATAACTGCGATCAAAAGGCACCCAGGGCAATTTTAAACCTCGATTTGCATTACGAGGCAACAACATTCTATGAGGAAAAGCCGAAAGAGGTATCAGATCAAATGAACTAGTTGATACATTTGACTGGAATACGAGAAGGCTTTAACTACAGTGTTCAGAATATTCTATCCAAGGTGGCCACTGACCATACTTAGGATGAGTTGCAGATTCAAATAAGTTTCTCAAGCTCCCCTTTTGACTGCTGTCAAATTCAACTTGGGATCTGCATGACCATGAACATCATGGAACTCCATTCTAAGGCCTCATTGAGAGTAGAGGTGTGCAAGATATCATTTTGATATACTGTATTTGGGGGATTTGGGCGATCTGGCGAGCTGGAAACAGGACAGGCGAGGAGGGAAAACCAAATTTTGGCTATAATGGAGCATGAGCTGGCCGATCTTTGGCTATATCCAGCTGAATCGGATGCCACACACTAGCTTTTTGCAAAGCTGGTCTATATATACCAGGGTGAGCACCGCCATTTTTCTGGCATTTGAGAGAGGGGAGAGAGAGAGAGAGAGAGAGAGAGAGAGAGAGAGAGAGAGAGAGAGAGAGAGCATGTTACCTATCTCCGTGTGTTTTATCTTCGTGCTGTCACTGCTTCTTAATGCTTAGGTATCGCTTTTTGAGAATTCCAACCTTTTTCACCTGCATTAAATTGTCTTTGTTCATATCTTTCTTCTAGTCCTTCCTTTATTTTACTAGTAATTTCATTGGGGAGGAGTGGGTGGGTGTGCATTTGCGGGGGATGTGAGTTTTAAAGGGGCTTTTTGTGTGTTTGTTTAAATATTTTAGGGTGGTTTTTTTTTTTTAATTTGACTGTATGACAAATTTATGAAATAGCCTGACTCCCTTGAGTCCTCACAGGGAGATTTTCACTTGATCTACCTTCTGGCTTCTGTACTCTGTCCTGCACCAGCAGCCTAAGTTCCTCCCCTCACAAAAGCCCTTTCTTCTTCTAGTTCACCGACTATCAGTCTCTCCTATTCCCTCCCCAGCCCTACCTGCACCAGTCCAGCAGCCCCCCCTCCAATAATTACAAAAAGCCTTTTTTTCTAGTTCACCTCTTTGACTCTCTGCTATTCCCTCCATAGCCCTGCCTTCTGGCTTGTGTTTACTGCTGCACCAGTCCAGCAGCCTTCCTCCTTTATTTGTAGAAACTTGAAAAAAATTCCTAAAAATCAGTGGATGACCCAAACATTCTGAAACTTGGGGAACTTGCAGTCATAAATGTGCCCTCCAAGTGTGACTATTTTCATCCCAATAGCCATAAAAATGATGGAAAAAGGAGCCTCGCCATTTCCCCATTGTATCTGGATCTTCCCTGAGCAAAAACGGAGCTTCTAGCTAACGGATCATAGAATGGTATTTTCCTCCTCCTGATTTTAGGAATTCCTTGGGGATAGGCTGAAAATGGGGATAGGCTGAAAATGGGATCAAAAACAGGATGTGGCTTTGATGAATTACACACCCCTAATTGAGAGTTTATGAAATGCATTCCATACAGTTCCTCTTTGAAACAAGGCTGTTGCAGAGGAGATCTTCTGCCTAGTTTGGTATATGAATTAATGAAGTAATGATGCCGCGTACTTTATCTAGTTTTCAGTGTTTTCACATATTACCTGCCTGCAAAAAAAATTCCACAGCATGGAAAGGGGAAATACAGTAACATTCTATATATTATGCATACTTGGTGCTATAGCTTGTTGAGCCATACTTGATTTGATTGTTCAAACTGTAAACTCTTATTCTTGATGAAACACTTTACACTATGTGAATTCTAAAGGTCTCTGCTGAAGTTCTTAAAAATATGTCTGTTGCTCTCCAGGAAATGCTTAATGTCTTCCATGAAATCACATGAACATATCCAACCAGGAGATTATTTTCTCTATGTGTGCCTATTCTCTGTTTAGGCATACTCCCTATCCAACTCTGGAACCTCTCATTGTATCCACATGTAATACTTAGGGGTTCTTAATCTCTGTTTCATTTCTTAGATTTCTGCATGATTTTTCCCATCTTTTTTTGTATCAAGTAGCGAGATTTGTTTACCTAGCTTACAAAACCTTTCCCCATCTCTCAAAGTATATTTCAGTTATGCATATTTGATTATTTTATATTTTTAAAGATTGACACTGTTTGTGTCCACTATTTGTTTTGGAAAGCTGCTAAAATGCTATTTTGTTGAGACTATTAAAGGTCATTTAGAGTCAGAGGGGAGAGTTGAATACAATAAAGTCTCAGTTAACCAGCACCCATGGAGATTGGTAAATGCCAAATAAATGTAGTTTCCAGTTGCTTGAGACATACTATTAAAATAGTACTATATCATACCATAAACTCTACATTGACAAGATGTTAATATTAAAATACTGAAATACAGTAATTAAAAGTAAATTGAAACAAATAAAGATAAATTTAGCTCTAACTTACATCTGGGAGTGCTTTAATTGTGTGTTCATGTATGGCAGTGGGATTGGGCTGGATGGCCCATGCTGTTTATTCATTCAGTCGTTTCCAACTCTTAGTGGCCTCATGGACCAGCCCACATCAGAGCTCCCTGTTGGCCATCACCACCCCGAGCTCCTTCAAGGTCAAGCCTGTCACTTCAAGGATAATATCCATCCATCTTGCCCTTGGTCGGCCCCTCTTCCTTTTTCCTTCCATTTTCCCCTGCATCATTATCTTCTCCAAGCTTTCCTGTCTTCTCATTATATAGCCAAAGTACTTCATCTTTGCCTCTAATATCTTTCCCTCCAGAGAACAGTTGGGCATTATTTCCTGGAGAATGAACTGGTTGGATCTTCTTGTGGTCCAAGGCACTCTCAGAATTTTCCTCCAACATCACAGTTCAAAAGCGTCTATCTTTCTTCGCTCAGCCTTCCTTATGGTCCAGCTCTCACATCTGTAGGTTACTACAGAGAATACCATTGCTTTAACTATGTGGACCTTCACTGCCAGTGTAATGTCTCTTCACTATTCTATCAAGATTGGTCATTTCTCTCCTCCCAAGAAGTAAACATCTTCTGATTTCCTGGCTGCAGTCTGTGTCTGCAGTAATCTTTGTGCCTAGAAATATAAACTCTGTCATTGCCTCCATGTTTTCTCCCTCTGTTTGCTGGTTATCAGTCAGTCTGGTGGCCATAAATCTTGGTTGTTTTGATGTTTACCTGCAACACAGCTTTTGGGATGGCCCATGTGATCTCTTCCAAACCTTTGATTCTATATTTCTTTTACTTCCACTGAAATTGATTTTATTTTAATTTTTATTTAAGATTTTTTTACTGTTTGCTTGAGTTCAAGTTAACTGCACTATTTCTCTGGGCAGGAGGGATATGCCTGGATAAAGGCATGACATCACTGCAATCTGCATCTAGAGCCATTGAAAAGGGCAAATATTTTTGAAACAAAAGAAGAGAGATTTTCCTATTCCCAAAGTTTTGTAGGAATTAACTACAATGGGTTTTAATTATATGCTTAAAAATTAATTGCCTATATTTAATGGTTTTCTAAATGGTTGTGATTAAATAGATTTTTAATGGTTGAAGTTCCATATATTGCTTGATTATCTTAAAAAAGTGTTATACCGGGGTCTATGTATGCTTTTATGCCTGTTAGTTTTAATTTTAGTAAACCACATTGAGTCCCAGTATTGAGGAGAAGAGCAAGATATAAATGAAACACTAATAACAATAAGAAGGAGGAGGAAGAGAGAAGACCTTAATGGCCAGGGGCTGACCAAAGAATTTTAAATAATCAGGGAGTAAGGAAATACAAAAATGAACAGAGATCAATGAAAAGTTTGTCCAGTTTACATTTTAATAAGAAACTCCCAAATTCATATTTGTTCATAAATTTTTTGGAAAGAATTAAAGGATTTAAAATAAATAAAACATAAAAATAAGAGTGAGGAATTGTTGGCTCACTACAGCCGCTCCTGAATGAATACACGAGATTCGCTGTGTTGTCACAAGAAACTCTACTGTAGGACACATCGACATGAAAAAGCCAAGAATGGGAGGCGTCGGTCAACATTCCTTTATAAACCCTTCCCTCTCATTTGAAGATACATTTCCCGCCCAACAAAACCCCATGAAGTTTCCCCGCCAAGTCCAGCAGCCGTTTCTTCTCAGGATCCCGGGATGCAGGTGTCTTATCGGTTCACAATGTCAGTGACCCTGAAACTCAGTGACATATCCAAGCTCTAGTAGCAGGGTTCTGACATGGCGTCCTCCTTCCCCTTGTCCTAAAAAAAAAGATTAGATACAACTATTGTTCTCCGCTGTCCAATGTTCCTTTGTACCTTTTCAATAGGCTGCAGTGAAACACAGGGTGTACTTTCCCTAAATCCTTGGGCAACCTCAGCTGATATGTTACTTCATTTATCTTTTTTGTAATTCTAAATGGTCCTATATAGCGTGGTGCCAATTTTTTCAATGGAAATCCCAACTTTAGATTTTTTGTACTCAGCCAAACTAGATCTCCTTCGCCCAATTTGTACCCCTCTCGGCGCTTACGATCAACAAAGAGTTTATACTTTCTTTGCGTTTCTCGCAGTGCCTCCACCATGTCCTGCCACCCTTGCTTGACTTTGGTTGGCCACTCTTCGTCTCTTTGGCCCTCTCCTCCCTTCCACCCTGGAAGTTTTGGGAATGGTGCCACATCCTGCCCGTATACTATTTCAAAAGGGGAATGACCTGTTGCCGAATGTATAGCCCCATTGAAAGCCACTTCAGCAAAAGGCAACAGCTCTGACCAGTCATCCTGTCTATAGTTTGTGTATATTCTCAAAAACTGACTCAGTGTTTGTTGAATGCCCTCGACCCCCCCCCCCCCCGGTTTGTCATAGGGTGAAAGGCCGAGCTCAGATTCCTCTCCGCTCCTAACAGCTGTAAAAAATTCCCCCCGAATTTTGCAGTGAACTGGACTCCACGGTCATTATTATTTTGTCAGGACATCCATGTAGGTTATAGACATGCTTTACATATAAATCGGTGAGCTTTTCAGCAGAAGGAAGCTTTGGCAGGGCCACAAAATGCACTTGTTTAGAGAATAGGTCTAATATCGTCCAAATGTACCTGTGACCTCTGCTGGGGGGTAGTTTGCCAACATAATCCATCGCTACGCATTCCCATGGCCTCGTGGGTTCCACCACCTTTTGCAAGAGCCCCTAGGGTTTTCCAGGTGGCATTTTGCTCTCTGCACACAACTCACATTGAGTGACATACAGCCTAGCATCTTTCCTCATTCCGGGCCACCAGCATTGTTTGGCTAACAGTTTAATTGTCTTGGTAGGTCCCAGATGACCTGCACCCTTGTTATCATAGCATTGCCTCAGCATCTCTTGCCTCAAACTTTCAGGAATATACAATTTCTTATTTACAAACACCAAATCCCCACACAGTTCTCCCCGTTCCTTGTTCGTTTGCAACCAGACGTCCTCCCTGTATGCTCGCTTCAACTCTCCTTCCCACACTTCCCCTCCCCCCATGGAAATGGCAGTATGTTTATTTTCTCTAGTTGCCTGTGCTCGAGTTAGCACTGCCAGGCCCCATTGCTTATCTAGGAAAACACTTTCCTCGGATTCCTGAAATCCTCCCCCATGCTGGGGCATCTGGGAAAGAGTGTCAGCAGGTACATTGTGTTTCCCCTGGAAGAATTTTAGTTTCAAATCAAAGCGGCTAAAGTATTGGGCCCACCTTATTTGCTTCGCTGACAGTTTGCGAGAGGATCTCAAGTATTGCAAATTTTTGTGGTCAGACCATACCTCAAATGGGATCCCACTCCCTTCCAGGAAGTGTCTCCAACACTCTAATGCCTTCAAAATCGCTAAGGCCTCCCTCTCCCAGATTGGCCAGTTTTTCTCTGTTTCACTAAACATTTTTGACAGATAGCCACATGGTTTTAGATCCCCCCCTTCGTCCTTCTGTAGCAAAACCACCCCATATGCACAGTCTGATGCCTCGCAGTGTATAACAAATGCTTTTGATATGTCAGGGTGTTGTAGGATGGGCTCCTCCGTGAATCGTTTCTTAAGAGCTTCAAAAGCCTCCTGGCATTCTAACGTCCAGGTTCGGGCCTTCACTTTGGCTGTTTCCCCCCTCCCTTTCATTTTTAACAAGTCAGTTAATGGCAAAGTGAGCCACGCAAAATCCTTAATGAATGTTCTGTAGAAATTTGCAAACCCCAGAAAGGATTGCAGCTGTTTCCACGTTTTAGGGGCTTCCCACCCCCTTATGTCTTCCACTTTCGCAGGGTCCATCGCTACCCCCGGGGGGAAATCCTATACCCTAGAAAGTCTATCTGGTCCCTGTTGAACTCGCATTTGGCCAGCTTCGCGTACAGTTTCGCTTCCCTCAATTTCTGGAGAACCTCGCAAACCAGTTTCACGTGTTGTGCTTTGTCCCGAGACATTATTAAGATGTCATCCAAAAAATAAAAATTCCCCTGTACAATAATGGATGCAATACTTCATTAATCAGTTGCATGAATGCTGCCCTCCCCCCCACTCAGTCCGAAAGGGAGGACACGCAGGTGTCTTATCAGTTCACAGTGTCAGTGACCCTGAAACTCAGCGCCATATCCAGACTCTAGTAGCAGGGTTCTGACAAGAAATAATTTGGGATGTGAAAGAAAGCAAAACAGACAGCTTTACTCATCTGCCCAGAGGGCTTTGAATGCTTAGCTCTTCAAATACCAGCTTTTAATCCTTTTGAACTTAACAATGTTTGTGATATTGAATGAGAACTGCCAACTCTTTTTCTGACAGCTTTCTGTTCTTGAACAGCTGTCTTGCAGGCAGGTACAATATGTTTCACTTTATACTGATAATGGCAATATATTCTGGATTTGGCCAGTACTAATAGATGAGAATTTTGTTCTTCCTCTGAAAAGAACTTGTAAATGTGATTGAAAGAAAATGATCCTTTTAAAATATATGAAATACAGCTGACAATTGTGGTAATCCCTAAACCTACAGGAAACGTAGGTAGAGAATAAAAAATTGAGAGAATGCATTAGGAAACAGAGGCCCCTTCCACACAGCTGAATAAAATCCCACATTTTTGGCTTTCAACTGGAATGTCTGACAGTGTGGACTCAGATAACCCAGTTCAAAGCAGATATTGTGGGTTTTTTTACCTTGATATTCTGGATTATATGGCTATGTGGAAGGGTCAAGAGGAATGGAAAATCCTCTGCCTGATTTACCAGGCAGAGACATCGTGGGGAGGGTGTTCTCCCACCTGCCATGGCACTGACTGGGGGCTTCTCCTTCCCAGGAGCCCCCTTGGTGGTGGGAAATTAGCCGGCCAATGGGAGGTGGCTCCTGCTCGCCCCCCCAATTGGGTGGGGGGTGGCTGCCCTCTGAGTTTCAGGCATACTTTTTAAAGGCTGCACAAGACCATGTCAGGCAGCACGCCTTCCGTTGAACCATCCCACCCACCCTTCATAAATGTTTAATGTTCCTATTTATGGTTTCAATTGAGCTTTGTTCCTTTGTCACAACTTGCAGGTGTACGGCATGGGCCCTGAATCTGGCATGCTTATTCCTCCCCTATTGGAGGGGAGGGGAGGGTCCGGTGGTTTACCGGGGGTGTGACGGTAACAGTGTCCCGGTATTGTGCTGGTTGGTAACAACAGCACCCTCTGGCATGATCAAGTGGTATCAATCAGCAGTGAGCTGACCGATCCCAGATCCAGGACCATGCATAGCAGCCAACCCTGACTCTCTTTTGTAAGCAATAAACAAGTTGTGGCCTTTTTGTCATCCTAACTCTGTGTGTGCATCATAATTGGGTTTGCTGGCGGTAGTCGCACATGCCCATGCAAAGATGTTCAGATAATTAGTACTTCAGAAATTCCATATTATTTTAAGTAAAAAGGAGTTTATTGAGACAGGGATTGCTAGAGAGGGGGCATCTCAACGATAATATTGCTCAATCTAGATTTTGTCAGAGGAATTCTTCCAGAGATGGTTTCTGCCACCACATTGTGATACACAGTGGCCAACAAGAAATAAAATGGAGCTGGAGTACTGACATTATAACAATATAAATACTAGGGTTGTCCAAATTTTCGTTATGATTCTCGTTTCGTAATTATTTCGGATTGTTCTCGTTTTTTGAAACGAGTATTGAAACGTTTTCCCTGGGTGCAACTGGCAATGTAATTCGAACCATTGTTGGCCCATTTTCTAATAGTTTCTTAAAATTTTTGTTAAATTTTTTCCTTCCAATTTTTTTTTTAATATTTAAAAAAATATATAATTTTTTTTGTTTCTGCAACCTAACATGAATGGGAGCCTAGTGCAGCCTAACATGGCTACCGCTCCCTGGCCAATCAGAGACTTCCACGATGGCTGAAAAAGGTGGGGGCTAGCGTCCTCCGCGTCCATGTGGAGGATCTCTATAAAAATCCCCTCCCCAACCGAGCCAAGCCATTCTGGGCTAGGATACCGAGCAGAGAGGGTGGTTTGCGCGCGCTGGGAAGCTGCTTGCTTGCTTGGGGGAGAGAGGGCTAAGTGACTGTTCTGGCTATAGGGGGTAGAGTGTCTGTCTGTTGTTGCTGGTTCGATATTGTGTTTTTTGGGGGGGAAATTGGCTTGGGGCTTGTGGCAGAGTCCTTGCTGTGGCTTTAGGGAACTTTTATTTTCCAAAGGACGTCTGCGTTCCTGCAAGTGCAGAGCTTGGGGTGCTTTACTTTTCTACTCCAGAGAGAGTCCCTTTGCCTTTCTGTTTTCTTTTTTGGAATTTAGCAATCACCACATCAGCCCTTCTTTGCAATCCTGAAAGGGGGGGGGACTTGAAAATAATAGTTTCCAAAGGACGTCTGCGTTCCTGCAAGTGCATTGCTTCCCTCCCGCTCCGTTTGTAATCCCAAACCCCCGGGCTGAGTGTTATTGCAGCAATCACAAAGACACACATTGTTTTCAAACCTAAAGGGTACATTGGAAGAAATAGTTTCCAAAGGACGTGGGGCACCCGCCAAGGCATTGCTTCCCTCACGCTCCATTTCTATTCCCAAGCCTTGGGCTGAGTTTTATTTCTGCAATCACAAAGTCAGACATTGATTTGATTCAATAGAGGGTCCACAGCAATTTATAGTTTCCAAAGGACGTGGGCACTCCTGCCAAGGCATTGCTTCCCTCATGCTCCATTTCTATTCCCAAGCCTTGGGCTGAGTTTTATTTCTGCAATCACAAAGTCAGACATTGATTTGATTCAATAGAGGGTCCACAGCAATTTATAGTTTCTAAAGGACGTTGCCAATCCTGTCAAGGCATTGCTTGGTGTGTGCTGCATTTCTAATCCAAAGTCCTCAGCCAGAGTTTCATTTTTGCAATCACAAGGTCAGCCAGTGGCACCATTGATCAAAAGGTTCAAAGGCAATTTATAGTTTCCAAAGGACAGTGGCACTCCTGCCAAGGCATTGCTTGGCGTGTGCTGCGTTTCTAATCCAAAGTCTACACAAGTAGAAGAGGGACTTTTACAGTGATAAGAACCCAATTGAACAGGAAATAAGACTTTTAAACCAGGAACAGGTTTCTTCAAATATTGAAAAATAGTGTATTATAAAATGTTATGAAAATTCACCAAAAATCATAGACAGGAAACGTTCTGCAATTTGTTGAGCAAAGAGTGTTGAATGTGATCTCCCACTGTACCAAATTTGATGAGGATAGCTCAAGAAATGAGGGTGGGAGAGCCCTGTAAAAGTCCCCCCCGGTTTCCTTTTTTTTTTTTTTGGCGATTGCGCATGCGTGTCCGCCATTTTAGAAACATTAAGAACCATGACGAATTTTCGGAAATATCCGAAAATTTTGGGTGAAAAATTCAGAAATAATTTCTATATCGAAGCGCCGGCACCCCCTACTTTAGAAACGAGAATTGAAACATTTTTTCCATCGATCGGACAAGCCTAATAAATACATTAATACATAAGAGTATCCATCTCATTCTTTGTTGTAGACATTTTAATCCATTTTGTAATCACTGAATCCATTTCACTTGTCCTCCCTTGTAATTTCTATGCTTGGTATAATTTTTCAATTTTCACTCTGGAATTTACTTTCACTTTACAAAAGTGTAGGGCTTTTTGACAAATCAATGTGCAAGTTGTGCAACACCCAACACCAAAGGTCTCTCCCCCGCCTATTTTGTTCAGAAAATGAAGCCAAGTCTAAGCTTCTGATGAGCTTCAGAGCCAAATCCTTTTGTACATATAAAACTGGCATTTTAAGATATAGGTGAAGGTGTTAAAATTAAAATGCACAGATTTTTAAATGTGTAGTTTGTATTTTCTACATAGAGTCATATTTAAATATTTAACGCCTTATCTGTGCTGCAATAATATCAGGCAAGAATAGGTGCTTGATGTGAGGTCACAAATTGACAGGTAGGGTCATAATTGAAAGTATGTGTTGACTTTTTTACTGCAGTCCTATGATTGTTCTGCGGTCAAATCTCATGGTGTATAATAGGACTAGTAGATTCTATGTCAGTAGTGATGAATCTATCCCACAATTTAGTTTGAACTTTAAGCAAACTACTCAAGATGTTGAATCTTACACAGCTTGTTTGAAGTTCAGATCACAATCCAGTATGGATTGCATGCCACAGTGATATGGAATGCACTACTGTTTGAATACTAATAAATGTTTCATGATCTCAGATTCAAGTATTAATACATGTCAGACTTCATCATCCTTGTGCATGGGGTGTTGGACTAGACCTCCCATTGCCCACAGATAGCAGATGGGAGCTTTAGTTCAACATGGATGGAACATATCAGGTGTCATGTTCCAGGTGGCTCTCAGTAATGAGGGTTGAGTTTTATCAACAAACAAAGAATGAGCGAAGACCAGATTTGTTTAGCAGGAAACTAAAACTAGTCTTTCGCAGATCTGGCTAACAAAACAAGTACACAACTGGGAGAACACAAATCAAGGTCAAAAGTAGCTCTTTGACCAAGCCTTCAGAAATCTGGTGCAATAATAGATACGAAAGACGTGTAATTGACTAATGGCATGGCCCCCGACTACACTTATGGATTACTTGATTTACCCTGTTTTATGGACTTAAATGCTTTTAATTGTTTTTAATTGTATTTTAGTATTTTATTTTATTTTATATGGTTGTTTTATTGTACTCTCTTTTTAAAGGCATTGAATTGTTGCCTATGCAACAGGAGAGAGGATCCCTCTTGTCCTACAAACTATCTACAGACCCACAAAGAAAATCCAACAAATGCTACGGTCAGCGAAGAACAAGAGGGATCCTCTCTCCTCTGCAGGAGTCTACACCATGCAGCTGTGGACAAGTATACATAGGGACCACCAAACGCAGCACCCAAACAAGAGTCAAAGAACATGAAAGGCACTGCAGACTAATTCAACCAGAGAAATCAGCCATAGCAGAGCACTTGATGAACCAGCCTGGACACAGTATATTATTTGAGAACACATAAATGCTGGACCATTCCAACAACTATCATGTCAGACTACACAGAGAAGCCATTGAAATCCACAAGCATATGGACAACTTCAACAGAAAGGAAGAAACCATGAAAATGAACAAAATCTGGCTACCAGTATTAAAAAACTCTAAAATCAAAACAGTAGATGGGAACCAACACTCTGAGGGCAGAGGACAGCTAATGACTGAACAAAGGATGCCCCCCAGGCAAGAGACAAAAACCTAATTAGGGTGATTAACTGAAACATTAATGCTGGCTTCCCAGTGACAAAGGACTCTTGCCACACCCCGGACTCTACACAGATATATATTCTTTCCTTTCCTTACTTAGTTTATCCATACCTCACAACCTCTGAGGATGCCTGCCATAGATGTGGGCGAAACGTCAGGAGAGAATACTTCTGGAACATGGCCACACAGCCCAAAAGACATACAACAACCCAATTGAACAAAGGCTTTTGCAGAAGCTAAGCTAAATATTTCAGATAGATTTGTGTAGGAATGGTTGTTGTGATTTTTTCTCTCATTATTGTAGATAGAAAGCTTCAACCAATGCATTTATTCTAGAACATTATTTTATTCTATTCTAATTATAATAATTATTATTGAATTCTATATATAATTTCTTTTCTTCCCTGAAAATAATCTTTTTTTTCCTTTCATAAAATTACTAGTTCATTCACCACATAAACCACAAACAACTCTTACTCAATCCATCATATTTGTCTATGAGTCTCTCTGTGTATGTCTGCAAATTCTGTGCTCATTTGGGAAAAAATACATGAATAACAGCCCAAAAAAAGTCTCTGAGGAAAAATTCTGTAGAAAGAAATCAATACTGAATAGTAGCATCTAGACTGATTTATCAAGAGGGAATTTACTCCTTTAAGTAAAGGATAAAATTGTCATCAATTTGTGTCTTAAGGTCCTTCAGTCAGGCCCTCTATCCCAAGATCTGATCCCAGGTTTTCTGTTTATTCCAGATTATCTGGCAGTGCAGACTCATATAATCTAGTTTAAAGCAGAAAACCTGGGATCAGATCCTGGGATATAGGGCCTGTCGGGAAGAGCCTTAGTGTACAACTAAACTATTTTGGAGGGATTTTGCAACTTTGTTTCCTGTGAATGTATTTTGTTTCTGATGTTTCCGAGTGGATGATGTTGCTGAAGCAGTCAAAATGGCACTATTGTAACACAGGAGAGAACAAACTATCAATAAACTTGGAGAAATCTCAACATTTAGTACCCCCAAAAGATTGTTTAGAAGACCCCCCCATAACCCTTTGATCATTAAACATGTTGTGCAGGCAGAAATGCAAAATTACACACAAAGAATAAAATGAGTATCAGCTGACTTGCTGGAATGATGGACAGGTGTGACTTCATTCTGCAATGTTTTATGCAAATTCCAGCCATATTGTATTACAAATCTCAATTACTATGTGCAAGATGGGCAGAAGTAATTTATATCAGTGCAAGATATTTATTTATTTATTTATTTATTTATTTACATTACTTTTACCCCACCTTTCTCTCCTAGGAGACTCAAAGCGGCTTACAGTAAATAGGCAAAAATTTAATGCCTAAAACAATGTAAAAACAACAATTCATATAAAAAATCTACAAAACAACAGTTCATATAAAACAGATACCATTACAAAATAAAAACACATTATATAAAATTTTAAGAATGCCAAGATTAAAATCCATTCATCCAGAATCCTCAAGTCTTTGTACAGGTCATGTAAAGTCCATGTTCTCATTCATTAAAAGCTTGTGTGCACAATATTAAAAGTATATTCATCTCAATGCTGAAAAATTACCATTACCTTGTCCTTTTTACACAATCTTAAAGGCATTGCTCTGGGCAGGTTCACCACTGTGACTCTTTCATGCATCTTCAGCAAATATATGGGAGATTGTCCTTTATGGTGCTTCCCCATCCCACTGTAGACTGTGAGCACAGAAACAATCATGTAACATGCTCCTACCTCAACTTCAGGAAACTATGTTGAACAAGGGTCATAGCAACATGATGTATATTCTTTAGAGTTTCCTCCAACTAAGCAACAACATTTGGGTAAACATACGTCCTTGGAGTTCAATTCTCATCATCATTCACTAATGATTTTGGGTTTGAGATAATGGGAGCTACAGCTCAAGAAGGTCTAGAAAAGAATTTCTCAAACTCTTCTCCTCCAGGTGTTTTGGACAACAGCTCCCAGAAATCCCAGTCATCATACCAACTGTTAGGAATTGTGTAAGTTGAAGTCCAAAGCATTTGGAGGAGTACAGTTTGAATAACCCGATCTAAAGGATCCACATTAAAATTGTCCATACCTGCCTTAAAGCTATGAGGAGTGGTTTTCTCGCAATATTTAACCTGTATGTAGAAGAGGGATTCACATTCCTATTGCATGCAGCAACTCCTGTATGGGAGAGAGAATAAATAAGATCTTCAAGGAAAACTTCTAAAAGACTTCTAGTAAATTAAAATTGCAACAAGGAATTAAAGGAGCATAAATAAGAATTCAGTTCAGATAAATATGCTAAGAAAAAGTTCAAATGAAAAGATCAATCAGTTAAAGTCCTACATGTTGAGCAGAAGTTAAATCAACTGCAGATTATGAATTATACTGTATTTACAACTCAGTCTCTTATACTTCCCCTCCAAAATCCTGTGATTCTTCTTTTAAGACCCAAACATGACGTACTTCTGTACAGATTTGCAGACACTGAGAGAAATGGGAAAAATTACTTTTTGGGACGACAAATCCCAGAATTTCTCCAGCCAGCATGAACATCAGTTGAATCTTCATATTACAAGGTCCAGTTTCTTCATCTCCCATGAACATGCATTCAGCCAGTGACAGAGTCTGGAATAATGACCTTTGAATATGATTTCTAGTAGCCCCCAGCAATCATGGGTGGACATGTTTAAGCTCAAGATAAACCTCTAGTGCAGAGCTTTCCTAACGTTTCATGTTGGTAACACACTTTTTAGACATTCACCCTTTAGCAACTTGTTACTTAAAACCAGAGGTGAAACCAAATTCTTATAAGTTTCATACATTATTTATTATAAAATATTCATTATATAATATTTTTACTATATAAGTTTCATATAATCTTTACTGTGTAAACAAGGATTGGAAATGTTTCTTGTACACTTTTTGTGTTCTACAGTTGATTTTTCTATAGTTTCCTCTATAACTGCTCCACGTGGTTCATCACAAGCATCATTGTCAACAGATTTTCTTTTCTCAATTAGAATCCATTTTATCTCAATCCATTTTAGAGGTAATTGCTGAAACTCAATCAAAAATTGAGCAAACTGTAAGAATTATAACAGCAGCTATACTTGAGCACCACCAGCACTCCAATTCTGTGGTGATTAAACCTCTTGGGGTGTTTTTAAATGGGGGCTGAATGTCCATCAGTTGGGAGAGCTTTGACTGTGCATTCTTGCCTGGCTGATAGGGGTTGGATTAGATCAGTGGTTCTCAGCCTGGAGTCCCCAGATGTTTTTGGCTTTCAACTCCCAGAAATCCTAACAGCTGGTAAACTGGTTGGGATTTCTTGGAGTTGTAGGCCAAAAACATCTGGGGACCCCAGATTGAGAACCACTGGACTAGATGCTCTTTGTGGATACCTTTGAACTAGTAAAGTATAGATTGCCTGGGAGTCCAGTGGAGTCTCCTTCTCTGGAGGTTTTTGAACTGAGGCTGAATGACTGTCTTTTGGGAAGGCTTTGACTGTGTCTTTCTGCCAGGCAGTCTTTGTTTTTTGGTGTGGGAAAGGGGGAGCATTTTTCATGCAAGACACCTTGAAAGCAACTTCCTGGGATTCTCCATCTTCTGTGATTGAGCAAACTTAGGATCTTGCACCCTGACAGTCACTTGAAATTGCTTTCAATTTAAGTTCTGAACAGCAATCTCAGTGAATGAGCAAGTCAGAATAACATAGGTCCCATTTTCCTCTAAATATGAACCGATCTCAACTAACAGAGATAGATTGGGACCATATTTTAAAAGCAAACGTCCAAATACTTTTCTGATCCTTGAAAAATTATGCCTTGGGGCTACAATTAACACAGTCCTCCAAGACTACTGGCCTGTACTGTAAAAATATGGTCTATGAAGTAGATTTTCTCAGCTCTGTACCTTATCTAGCTAGGTTCTTCATTTACATTTGGAGTGAATCTTATTCATTTTCTAGATTAGGTGTAAAGTTCTACAGATGATAGTGGTCAAGTTGGACTTCAAAGGTCACATCATAATCTAGTTTCGGTAAAGAATCACATGGAGTCTGGTGGTCTGTAAAAGAGGTATACAGAGTATTTCCTCTCTCCGTGTGTGTGTGTGTGTGTGTGTGTGTGTGTGTGTGTGTGTGTGTGTGTAATTGCCATGCTGATTTACTGGCTATCTTTATGTGTCACCAACCTTGCTGTTAAATGAGCTTCTTTTCTATACACCTTAGTTGACAGGGCTTTATATTTCAGGTTGTAGATTTGAATAATCTTAGGTCTTTCTTAGGGAGGGAAACTGTCACATTTTCTATATAATGAACACCAACTTTACAGCAAGAGGCACTGTATGCAGTATTGAACTGTGCATGAGAAGGAGGGCAGGAAGAAGCCACCGGTTCTAGACTGCAAGATGTCAGCCACAGGTTATGGCATATCCTCTAATGAGCAACTGAGTGGTTTATTTTGACATTTCTCTTCTTTTATTAAATATTAGCTTTGCCTAATTTTCATATACTTCTATTGATTGCTACCTTTTCCTATAAGGGAAAAATGAATTTTCTCTGCCTTTAGGGCTTTCTCTTTCTAAGACAGCTATGTGCAGTTTAACTCCCACCAATTAATATTTATAAATATTTGCAATCTTTCAATATAAGCTTCCCTTTGAACTGTCAAAGGGTATGCGAAACAATATAGAGTTCAATAAACAAAAGTTTTGGGTTATAGTCAATAGTATCGCCAAGGCCAGAATTCAGCAATCCCCTCCCAGTGAATGTTTGAACTTATTCAGCAGGGAGGTGTTGTGAATGGGTCTTCTGAGGCTGTGAGTAATAATGGTGGGATCAGGAGAGGAAGGAAGAACCCTCGCGAGGAGGGCTCACTGGAAGATTTACACAGGAAGAGAATCAGGGAGATTGATGAGGAGTCTTCTGAGGAGGATTCATGTGGGGACTTGGGAGGGAATCTTGAAGTGGAAATGGATGCTGAGGAACCGGTGGTGATGGAGGAAGTTGGCATAGATTGGGCACGGGCTCCGGAGGATCTTGGGGAGGAATTTGGGTCCATGGATGGTGTAGATGCTGGAGAGGCTTGGGTATCTTCAGAAGCAGATCCCACATGGTCTGCCTAGAGGAATGAGGGTAGTTCCACAGGTGTGGATAGAGTTGGGTGTGGGCAGGATGATCTTGATTCTGATGAGGAGTTTGGGATGCCTGATCCTAGGGCGTTGGCTGTTTGGAGCTCAGATTCTGATGAGGAACTTGGGACACCTGATCCTAGGGCGTTGGAAGTTTGGATGCCCAAGGAAACCTAAATAAATTGGGGATGTTTGGCCACTATTCTTTGCGTGTGGCAAGGTGTTGCTGGGTGCCACTGAGTTTCCTGTATGTGATTCTGAAGACTGGCTTGGGACTTTGCAACAGATGTAAGTTTGATCCGGGTTATTCTTCAACGGAGGGCTGGAATTGTGTAGGTTTTCCTGGACTGCACTGTTATTACTATTTTGCATTAGCTGCTGTTCGCCTTCGTTGTCTTGGCTTTTTGTGCCATCCTGTGACGTGGACCTTCTTGTGACGACTTCACCCTTTGGACCTTGGACTGAATCTTGACTTGGCTTTATCTCTTCGCTCCCAAACTCGGCTTGGCATCGTTCTCATCTCTGTGGCTGTCTACTGTTGCTAACTGCTGGCTTTGTTCCCAACCCTGACGCTGTTTCCTTGTCCTGACTTCGGACCGGCTCGACTACATTACAATGCTCCGCTCCTTTAACTCCTGGCTCGGCTTTTGTCTCTGCAGCAGCTTGCCGCTAACTCCTCAGCGTCTTCCAGTTTCGTTTGTTTTTGCCGCTCACAGCAAAGAGCTTCTAGCCCGGTTTGGGTTTTTGCTTCAGTTTGGAATCGCTGTTGTACTCCTGGGTTTTGGGGAAGTTTTGGGGGCTTTGTAACTGTTTACCTTTGTTTGTTTTGCCACTTTAAGCCCGTTTTTAGCTTTTGGGCTGAGTTCAAGTACTTTAAGTTAAATCCGGATTATATCTCTGGTTAATCGGATTATTTGCCAGTTCATATTTTTGGTATTTTTTCTGTTTTGACTGCTTTATAACACTGAAGATTAAGTGTTTTAAGTCTCCAATAATTTACTGATCTGTTTTTGAGTTATTACTTAAATAAACTATATTTTGCTCTAGGTTGATGTCTGACCTTTGACAGGTGGTTTTTGATCATGTTGTTGGAAAGCCCTAGAGGTCAAGAGACCTGGACCATTTGGTTTAAATGAATGGGATTACCCCAGTTCACTTGAGGAGATAAAAGCTGAGCTAGGTGGCTTTCCCAATATCTCTCAACTGTCCCCACTTATCAGATCTCTTCTCTGTCCCACATTCTACATTCTAAGCTGCTTTGACATGTCCCAGTTTGTTTTTTTCCCCTCCCTCATTCCCCCTTTGTTCATAGCTTCATTTAATTACTGCAAACTGAATCAAAAGAACTAAAGTAATGTCCACTTAATTAAATTGACTGTGGGGAGAGGACAGGAGGGGCTGAATCTTGCCCTTTCCAGTAGATTCAGGCAAAGGCAAATTGCCTCACCTAGCTTATGTGTTCTGCCTCATCATTAATAACTTTTACCATTTTGGCCAGATGTTACTTGCCAATATGGGTTCCAGTTTTCATGTTGGAAAGTATTCCTTACTTCCTTGTTATCTTCATCCAGTAAATACATGGCAAACAACCTTCTACCACAACCTCATGGAGCTTCAGGCAACTAAATAACTAGCTAGCTGTCTTGGGAGGAGAGTGAGGGAGTCAATCTCCTCAGTCGACCAAGTGAGAAGCTAGATTTTCAGTGGCCAGACAAGGAAGGACAAGAAGTGAAGGGAAAGTGATAACTAAAAACACAAACATACTCCCTTTCTTGAGGACAAGCAAGTGTCTGCTTCTAGGCAGCTCAATATCTTGCATGGGCTGTTTCATGTATCATGTACTTAATTTTGTTTGAACATTTTTGCTGGGAAACAATTTGGGGACTGGTGATGCATGGGTCTTTAAGCATGACCAAGTGCCTAGCACTGTCTTTCGTATGTGACCCAGTCGGTATTGTATACAAAGAGTCTCAGAAACAGAGTACATCCCATTGTGATAAAATCCAAAGAGACAAAAACTGCCCTAAGGAAGTTTGATCATAGATTGGACCATGTGGGTCCAGATTCCCAGAATTCAATAGGTATTGTGAGTAGAACAGGAATGTTCAGCTAGTCACATGAGGGATTATGTATGTTCTATTAACCTTGACTGAATTTGACCTCAGTTGTGTGTAACACTTAAGTAACTCTTGAAGGAAAGTACCTTCATGAATAAGATATTAGGGCTGTGAAAAATGATTGTAAATTGGATTCAATTTGTTAAATTTATATTTAAGACATGATATCTGACATGTGGGCATGGCCCATGCCAAAAACCTAAGAATTAAAACTTACCCAATACTTTCTCAGTTGAATTTTGTAAACCTTGGAAACCTTCCGAAGTCAGATTTATTTCCAGTGCAACCAAGCAAAGCAAAGCCAAAAAGGTTGTCATTCCTCTTTAAATTAATGGCCTCTCACCATTAGGAGAGAGAAGCAATAGGGAGAAAGCAGAGTTCACTGGAAAAGAGACTTAGAATGGGAAATGTATTAGTGGGAATAGTGGCTCGCAATTATTTCTCCATTAGAACTATTCCTACCCCTGATATTATGCGTATCGAATGTATAGGTCTGACACTGGCTATTAGGGAAAGTGTGACTATCCTCTTAGTTTATCGGGGGCCCAAACAAGAACATCCTCAAGTTATTAGACCTTGTGGCACACTGGGCCTTGAAGTTCCCAAGTCTCATCGTATTGGGAGACTTTAATGTACATGCAGATAGGTTGCTGAATTCTTCGATAGCAAGAGACCTAGTAAAATCTATGGAAACAATAGGCTTCTCATTAATGGTGACTGGTCCTACTCATCGAGCTGGACACACCCTGGACTTGATTTTTAGTATCGGAATACAAGTGACTTTATCTTCAGTTTTAGAGATTCCTTGGTCTGATAATTACATCCTGAATACTCAAATAAAGAGTTCACCACCACAGTGTCCGGAGACTGAACAAATTTTCACGCGGCCGAGGAACCTGATGGATCCTATTAGACTTTCAAGTGTCCTAAGAACTGGATTACACAGCCGATTCTCTACATGAACGAGTGGAAAATTGGAATAAAAATCTATCAACTGCATTGGATATAATTGCCCCTAAACGGACTTTTTGCCCTCACCGGAATAGATCTCCATGGTTCACGGATTTATTACGTCAGATGAAACTTGAGCGGAAGAGATTAGAATGTAAATGGCACAAGAAACCTGATGAAACATCAAAGTCGGCTCTCGAAACACATCAGAAAGTCTACGAAGCAGCCACCAGAGAGGCCAAAAAAGAATATAATTCCTCACTAATAGCTTCCGCCAGATCTCGACCTCCTAAAATATTTAAAATTGTTCGTAACATCATAAATCCAACCCATCCAGCCAAAGATATGGCCAGTCAAGATATTACAGCAGAGACCTTTCAGAGCTACTTCATAAATAAGATCAATCTGCTCCACAAAGGGCTACCTCCCACAGAGGAGACATTGAGGGAACTAGAAGCTTTCTGGCCATCTAGTGACAAACTTCTATAACTTTTTGTGCCATTAGAAATGGAAGATCTGGAAAAGACTCTAGCTGCAGCAAAACCAACTAACTGCTCCCTCGACCCTTGCCCCTTCCGGTTGGTTAAGAAGTGCTGGGAGGGACTACGAGATCCCTTAAGGGACATCATTAACAGCTCCTTGGAACAAGGAATTTTTCCAGAGTGTCTTAAAGAAGCAGTGGTTCATCCTCTTCTGAAAAAACCAAGTCTAGACGCCGCCATACCTAGTAACTATCGCCCAGTTTCAAACCTTCCGTTTTTGAGCAAGGTGATTGAACTGACAGTGGTGGGACAGCTACAGCAATTCTTAGATGAGACTGCGGGCTTAGACCCCTTTCAATCAGGCTTTCGTTCAGGTCACGGGACAGAGACTGTCTTGGTAGCTATTACTGACGAAATTCATCGTCAGTTAGACCGGGGCGGATCCGCGCTATTGGTACTCTTGGACCTTACACCTGCATTTGACACTGTGGACCACGACTTGCTGATCCATTGATTGGCTATGTCTGGTGTATGGGGTTTGGCTCTTAAATGGTTCAATTCATTTCTTCGGGACCAGAGACAGAGGGTGGAGTGGTTAGGTGAAAGCTCTGAAAGCTCCTGCCTTTGCTGTGGAGTTCCCCAGGGTGCTATCCTTTCGCCCCTGTTATTTAACATCTACGTCCGACCACTTGCTGGACTAGTGCGGAGCTTTGGCATAGAGTGCTACCAGTATGCAGATGATACCCAGCTACTCTTGCGTCTCGAACCTGGGACAACCACAATTCCTGAGAACTTTAAGCTGTGTTTGGAAGCAGTGACAAGTTGGCTGCGAGCGAGTAGACTAAAAGTGAATCCCGCAAAAACTGAGATACTCTGGCCTGGCCAGCCACCAGAGTTAATCCAGTCACTGTCTGATCTCGATGGGGAAGTTCTGGTTCCGTCTGCTACTGTTAAATGCCTTGGGTTCTGTTGGACTCATCGCTGACAATGGAGGCCCTAACCAGCTGCTAGGCCTGACACAATCAACCGCCATCAACTGTGGAACATGATACATGACAGCGAGGATCCTTATGCCAGAGAATTCAAAAGGCCTTGCCCTAAACTACATTTCTCAGAATTCTGCTCAGCACCAGAATGCCTCATTCAGGATGGGGGGGAGAGCTATTTTCCCTCTGTAGCAGCAAGTTCAAGTTCCAATAACTTATTGAATCTGCAAAGAGGAGGACTGATTGATACTTCTAGTAAGTTAATATCTGTGATGGGCTGGAAATAAATCCTAATGTTGTAGGATCCCCAGGTCAATATACTGTATGAGGAGGGAAATGGTGTTCTTAGCTGCTGCACCCCTTTAGGTAATGCTCTGCCTTGGGAGGAACGATTGGCACCAACTCTAGCTTCATTTCAACTGTGTATGAAAGTATTTCGTGAGGTGGCAGAGGAGCTAGCTAATATACTCCCAAATTGTTATGTCTTAATTTTTTTAATGAAGTTTTAGTGTTAGATTGTTTAATACGTTTTTAATCTTCTTACATCATTTTTATTGAATTAAATCTAATCTAATTTGCTTAAATGTTTTGCCCCCTGAGATCTCATGATTTAGGGTGAGATATAAATCACGCCCTGAGTCCCCTCGAGTGACGCCCTGAGTCCCCTTGAGTGAGAAGGGCAGGCTATAAATGCTGGAAATAAATAAATTACTAAATAATAAACACAGATAGTGTATTATTTTAATTTCCTATCATGATGATGAGTATAAAAGAGTGTGAAAAGAGGAAAGGATTTGCTTGATAGGCATCTCTTTCTGTCCAGTTTTCAAATAACACCAACAAGATGTAAGCATCACCCCTTTGATAATTCCTTCGCAAAACAAGAATTGCTTGATAAATCCCAAAGAAACGTTACACAAGATGTCAAAAGTCAGACGCCAATAAGAGAGCAAAACAGAGTTTATTAAAGTAAATGTCCAAAAATAGCTCAACAAATACAAAAAGGCTTAAAACACTTAACTTTCAGTGTTATTAAGCAGACTGAGCGAGAAAAAACCCCAAAAACAAAGACTGGCAAATAATCCGGATTAACCAGACATATAATCCGGATTAAACTTAGAGTCCTAGAACTTGACTCAAGTGTTCACAATGGGTCGAAAAACGAGGGCAAAAACTAAGACAAGCAGTATTGAAGCCCACAAACCCTTCCCAAAACTTAACCATTCAAAAGGAAACCAAACAAACGCCCAAACTGGGCTAAAGGACTCTCAGTTAAGAGCAAATAAGCCAGCGGAACAGCGAGACGCTGGCAAGCCTGCAGCAACCGCTGCAGGAACACACGCCAAACCAGGAGTTAAAGGAGTGGAGCAGGAAAGCATCGTCGAGCCGGTCTGGAGTCGGGATGAGCAGTCAGGCAGCCACCAAGTAGAGAATGATGCCAAACCACGATTTGATAGTGAAGAGCAAAGCCGAGTCAAGTTCCAGTCCAAGGTCCAAGGTCCGAGTGGTTGACGTCATCCAAGAAGGTCACAACACGGAATGGCACAGAGAGCCAAAGCAACGAGGGCAAACAGCAGCTAATACAAAATAGTAATAACTGTCGCAGCTATCAAACTGGGGTTCCAAACATTCAGCCCCTTCTGCGGAAGCTGCACCCTTCATCCAAGGAGAAAACCCCAAAACAAACTGTCTTTTAGTAAAGAAAGATTTATATGAAAATATATACAAACATAACAATCCTTGGCTTTTATCAGCAGCTTTCAAACAGTGAAACAAAATGTTATCTTCAAGCTTTCTTCAGCTCCAACCTTTTAAACAACCTGGTTTCCAGACTCTCAGTCTTCAAAACTCTCTTCGGCTTCACTCCAACAGCAACACCGTCATCGTCACCATCACAATCACATTCACTAACTCAAGATTTACTCAGTCTCTATTAATAGCACTCAGTCTTTAGCAGGTGTCTTGATTGCTGCTGGTCATACATGGATAGGACACGATTCTTACAAACACTTATCCATTTTCACATAAGAAATGACCTAAATAATATAAAACTCTGACAATAACAGTGCAGTCCAGGAAAACCCACACAAATCCAGCCCTCCGTTGCAGAATAACCCAGATTAAACTTACATCAGTTGCAAAGTCCCAGTCCAGTCTTCAGTAACACACACAGGAAACCCAATGGCGCCCAGCAACACCTTGCCACATGCAAGGTATAATGGCCAAACAACCCCAATATATCCAGGTCTCCCTGGGCTTCCAAACTATCCACGCCCAAAGAGCAGGTATCTCAACTTCTTAATCTGAATCAGAACTCCACACAGCCAATGCCCTTGGGTAAGGCGTTCCTAATCATCAGAGTCCCAATCATCCTGCCCATGCCCAACTCTATCCACACCTGTGGACCCCCTCTCACTCCTCCAAGCAGACCAAATGGGATCTGCTTCTGAAGACACCCAAGCTTCCCCAGTATCAGCAGCATCCATGGGCCCCGATTCTTCCCCAAGCATCTCCAGTGCTCGTGCCCAGGCCACATGTAAACTGCCCTGAGTCCCTTCGGGGAGATGGGGCGGGGTATAAGAATAAAGTTATTATTATTATTATTATTATTATTATTATTATTATTATCCGTGCCCGGTTCTTCCGTTAATACCTGTTCCCCTGCATCCATTTCCTTTTATTTATTTATTTATTTATTTACAGTAAATAAATAATCCTCCTCTTTACTATCAAGGACATGGCTGAACCATTAATGGACTTAGTTCCCTCTGCTGAAGCCCCACATGCTATGAGGGATTTGGCTGGGGGCTCTGTTGATGCGCTACTAGCGATGAATGAAGATGACATCACAGCTATAAGTCCAATACACCCCCTGATGCCTAGGAGGGAAAATCAGATACCTTCAACACACGAATTGCCACCCAACCAAAAAGCCCCTGCTCAGACTAAACATCTGATTGGTAATGTCTCAGACCTATTTACACCAGCGTGACAATTACACCTGCTATCCTGGAATACAATGGGATGGACAAATAAGTTCCATGTTGCAGATTTTGCAATTTATCTGCAACAATTTAAAATTATTTGTTTGCAAGAGACATGGGCCACTGAAACAAATCCTCCTTTTCTCCATGGTTTCAGAGCATATTCAGTTCCAGCTGTGAAAATGAGCTCTAAAGGTTGTCATAGCAGGACCTTACCATTTTCATTTCTGTTGATCTGCATGTGGACATTCAACCTTTGGATAGTTCCCTCCTGCAATATATACAGGTCCTTCTCATTAAGAGCATGTTCTTTGGTTGTGTAATTTGTATAAATGTCTATTTTCCACCAAAATGATCAAAAAATTGAGATCACAATAATGTTTGGATTAGGCTATCTGAAACCCTCACCTGTTTGGAATGCCTCCACAAAGTTCCTTTTTGTGGAGATTTTAATGCTAGAATTGGGACGGGTGTGAAACAAGTGGAAGGCACTAATTTTGGACAAGATGGTCAGGTCACATCTGCTGACAGGGTTTCTCAAGACATAATTAGAAACAAGTCAGGTCTGAGTTTCTTAGAGGTCCTCTCCTTGCACCAATTGCATTGCCTCAACGGAACCCAGTATGATATAACACAAGGTGCCAATACCTATGTGTCAGGACCCAGTTTTCAGGGCCTGGATTCTGGCGCCAGAAATCTGGGTCACTGACATTCCAGACTAATAAGGCACCTTCAACACTTGACCCTGAGAGGAAACGGCTGCCGGATTTGGCGGGTGGATTTCACGGGATTTTCTCTTGGCGGGAATTGTATCTTGAAATGAGGGGGAAGGTATATAAGAGAGTGCTGACAGCTGCTCGGCACTCTTGGATTTTTCCATGTCAATGTTTCCCGTAGTAAAAGTTTCCAGTGATAACAGAGTACGTCTCGTGTCTTCATTTGGGGGCAGCTATAGTGAGCTGACATTTAAGCTGAGAGTATCCAGGCACCGTCCTGAAGCTGCAGTGAGGTGTGAAATGCAGTAGGAGGAAATGCAGCGGGAGGAAGGAGAACTCCTCGGAGCAGAAGGGGGTCCATCAGAATCCCCTTCAGACGAGACGCAAGCAGAACTTAATCGGCTAACGGCCCTGGCATCATCCACAGAGTATGCCCAACCAAATGGGGTGACCCAGAGGCGTGTGAAGATGCAAAGGGACAGCACCGGAGGAAGCGAGCTAAACTTCCCGTCCCCTCAAATGATGGTGTTCCTTGGCAATGGAGATGACCCTAGCAATAACGTCGCAGGTGATGGAATGCCTGGCACCTTTGGTGGGGCCGGAGGAAGAAGAGGAGCCTCAGGTCAGGTCGATGTGGAATGTAAGTACGAGGAGCAGCCAGGGAATATGAAAGGAGACCGGAGACCGCCCCAAGACCCAGGCGGATTTGGCACGGGTGGAAGAGAGTGACGATGACAATGGGAGGCATCAGGGAGCACCACTTACTCCCCGGCCTGAAACCCTGGTGCCCCTGGCAAATGCCAGGCGTGGCACAGGGCAGCAAGGGATAACCACGGGCCCTCCTAGACCTCAAGGAGGTCAGCCACACTCGGGACCCTGGGGGTTACTGTTATCTGGCTCCCAACAGAGAAGGGAGGAGCTGAGGATAGAGTATGGGGGAGAATCCCCTGAGCTGGACTTCTTCCTTACGACAGTGAGAGGGTACATGGAAGACGATGGCCATACATTCCGGACAGAGTCTAGTCGGGTCAGAGCAATCAGATCGATCCTGAGAAGGGGAGCAGCCAGCTGGTACGTCCAGCTAAATGGCAGACACGACCCATGTCTGGGGTCGGTGAGGCATTTTCTCGCGGCTCTGGAGGCCCGTTTCCAGGACCCACTAGAGCATATCCGGGCAAAAGAGAAGCTAAAAACCATCTGCCAGGGGCAGAGGTCGGTTTCCCAGTATGCAGAGGAATTCCAGTGCCTGGTGGAAGGAGTGCCAGAGTGGTCGGCTGTTACAAAACTGGAGTTAATCAAGGAGGGGCTGAGACGAGAGATCCTCTCTTGGCCAGTGCACCGCGACGACCCCGAGGCACTGCAATGGTGGATCCAGCTAGCAGGATGCATCGAGACTATGGTGGCCCAAGTGAGATGGTATTGGGGAGGACAACCGCAGCACCAGCGACCGAAGGAGAAAAGCAGAAAGTCAGAGCAGCCCCCTACTGGGAGACAAGCAGAGACAAAGGGAGGCGTTAGGGAAACCAAGAGCGGATGTTTCATGTGTAGCTGTTTGGAACACAGGGCTGCGGATTGCTGGCAGAGGAAAGGAGGAGGGAACATTCAGCCCAAGTTGAAAGCTGCAGCTGGGAAGCATGCTGAGGAAGAAGCATCGGTAGGGGACCCTTCAGGGGCGTTGGTAAGTCACAACGGGAAGATGCTAGTGTTTTCAGTCAGGCTGGAAAGTAGCAACAGATGTGCCACTTGTAAGGAATTTATAGACTGTGGGTGTTCCAGAAATATTATTACCCCAGAACTAGCTGAAGAGTTAGGGTGTGACAAATCAACCCTGGAAACCCCCATAGCTTTTTTCTCAGTTAGATGGGTCCGTAGCATCAGGATCGTTAGCAAGATATGGCATCAAAGACGTGAAGTGTAAGATAGGGCCTTGGGAAGGAGAAGTAACGTTCGTAGTGTCTCAAATGGCTACCTACAACATAATATTGGGAATGCCATGGCTGGAGCAGGCAAATCCACAGATTGACTAGAGGACGAGGAGCCTGCATTTCCAAGAGACACAGATGGAAGTGAGCCAGGGAGTCTCAAGGGAACTGGGGGACCAGGGATAGGAAGAATCTACCAGACTAGCGGAATTAATCAGAGAGCTGCCCCCAGAATACCGCGATTGCGTCATTGTATTTGATGAAAAGGAAGCAGATAGTTTCCCACCGAAACAGAGAGTGGAAGTTGGGATGGAGTTAATACCGGGGGCAGAGCTTCCTAAGGCGAAGCTCTACCCAATGTCGAACCAAGAAAAGGAGGAACTAAGGGAGGTACATTGATAAGAACTTAGAACGGGGCTTCATCGAGCCGTCAGATTCCCCCTTGGGGGCCCCAGTGCTGTTTAGGCATAAGAAGGATGGATCTTTAAGGCTCTGTCTGGAATACAGGGGGGTAAATGCTATCAGCACCGTAAATAAATACCCTTTACCTTTGGTGAAAGACTTGATTACTCAGCTATCAGGAGGGAAGATATTTATGAAATTGGACTTGATTGAGGCTTATAATAAGCTGAGGATTAAACCAGAAGATAAGTGGAAGACAGCATTCTCTTGCGCATACGGCCTATAATAATAATAATAATAATAATAATAATAATAATAATAATAATAATAATAATAACTTTATTTTTATACCCCGCCCCATCTCCCTGAAGGGACTCTATACAATTTTTGTGTCCTTCCGGGTGGAGGGGGTGGGGCCTTCATGCAACTGATCAATGAAGTACTGCATCCATTGCTATACAGAGGAGTTTATATATTTCTGGATGATATCTTAATATTAATCCAGGATAAAGCCCAACACGTGGAACTGGTCAGAGAAGTCCTCCAAAGGTCCTTTCAACAAGGACCAAATAGACTTTTTAGGGTACAGAATTTCATCCCAGGGAATAGCAATGGACCATGCAAAAGTGGAGGATGTAAAAGGATGGGAAGCACCAAAAACCCGAAAGCAACTGCAATCGTTCCTGGGTTTTGCAAACTTCTATAGGGCATTTATCAAAATTTTTGGGCAACTCACGCTGCCCCTTACTGACCTGTTGAAAACAAAAGGGAGAGGTGAGACAGCCAAAGTAAGGTCCCTGGGAGCCAAGCTGACATGGACATTAGAATGCCAGTGTTTGACCTTGAATTTCTTAGCCTAACAAGCCATTGCCAGACCTACCAAACATCTATTTGTTGCCTTTGTCGACTTAGCAACAGCTTTTGATTCTATAGAAAGAAACTGTTGTGGCATAAACTGGCTAACACCAACATGGATAAGCACCTACTGTTTTTAATCAAGGCACTTTATACTAATACCATGGCTAGAATTAGAGTCGGTATCTCTGACTCATTAACTGACCCCATCCATACAAATAAAGGAGTAAAACAAGGTTGTCTACTGGCACCAACACTCCTTAATCTATATCTGAATGACATAGTACCTGCACTCTCAGGGCCAGAATTTTTTCCACCCATGATAGGATCCAAGAAAATTTCCATCCTATTGTATGCTGATGACATGGTCCTAATCTCACTTACCCAAATTGGTCTGAGAAGATTGCTTTCTAAGCTTGATACTTATTGTTCTGAAGAAAAGCTGAATATCAATGATAATAAAACAAAAGTAATAGTGTTCAGAAGAAGACACTCTCAACATAGCTGGACCATCAGGGGTCACCAAATTGAACAATGCCAGGAATTCAAGTACCTTGGAATCTATTTCACAGAAAACCTATCTTGGAAATCCCATATAGAACATACTAAAACAATGGCTTTGAGAACTATTGGAGCAATCCTCAGATTTTACAACACCGCAGAGGGTCATCTTGTTGTCCCAGCACTCAAAATAATTCAGAGTAAAGTTATAGCCCAGATTTTGTATGGTGCTGCTGTCTGGGGATGGGATGAGTCTGAGACAGTGAAACTAGAGACCCTTCAAAATAAATTTCTTAAGAAACTACTGAGGCTCCCACCAGGTGCCCAGCATTCTAGGCAGAGGTTGGTCTCCCTTCTATTAGATCACGTATTCACTTCACCCTATTTAATTATTGGAGAAGTGTAAAAAATTCATCAGTTAGGGTTCTCCCCAAGGGATGTTTTGAACAGATAGCAAAATGCAAAGTCTGGAATACAAGATATCAGAAGCTGCTTGAATTTCACCCCGCTCTGTCTGATAAGCTCTCTATCTTGAACTCAAGGGAGAAGCTCCAGGAATATATATTTAACTAGCTTTGCCCAGCCACACATTGCTGTGGCTTATGGGAATCATTTGTTGGCCAGGTGGAATAGCAGTGAATAGCCTTGCAGCCTCAAAGCCTGGCTGTTTTCTGGAGTAGCTGGAATAGCACCCTCGATCAAAGAGCCTGACTACTTCCTTAGTAGGGGAATCCTTGTTTGGCCAGCTTGAATTGCACTGAATAGTCTTGCAGCTTAAAAGCCTGGCCGCTTTCTACATAGGGCATCCTTTCTAGGCCTGGTTGTATGGGACAGAGTAGCCTCATAGCTTCAGAGCTTGGGGGTTTTCTATCTAGGGGAAATCTTGGTTGGCCAGGTTGAATAGCACTGAATAGACTTGCTGCTTACAAGCCTAGCCACTTTTTACCTTGCAGAATCCTTGGTTGGCCAGGTTGAATAGCAATTAATAGTCTCAGTGTGGCAGGTATGAATGCTGCAATTAGCCACCTTGATTAGCATTTAATAGCCTTGCAGCTTCAAAGCCTGTTTGCTTCCTGCCTGGGAGAATCCTTTGTTGGGAAGTGTTAGCTGGCCCCGATTGTTTCCTTTCTAGAATTCCCAATTTCCCTGCTTTCAGAGTGTTGCTCTTTATTTACTGTACTGGTTTTAGAGATTATATTGTTCTGTATTATTATACCACAGTAAATATTTCATATTACAGTAGAGTCTCACTTATCCAACATTCGCTTATCCAATGTTCTGGATTATCCAATGCAGTCGGCCTTTTAGTATTCAATGTTTTTGTAGTCAATGTTTTCAATACACTGTGATGTTTTGGAGCTAAATTCATAAATTCATCATCATCATCATCATCATCATCATCATTTAATTACTTATTAATCGCCCTCCATCCAAGATGCTCTAGGCGATTTATTCAGTAATTACTACATAGCATTACCACACATTGAACTACTTTTTCTGTCAAATTTGTTGTATAACATGATGTTTTGGTGCTTAATTTGTAAAATCATAATGTAATTTGACTTTCAATAGACTTTTCCTTAATCCCTTATTATCCAACATATTCGCTTATCCAACGTTCTGTTGGGGTTTATGTTTATGTTCTGTTTATGTTGGATAAGTGAGAGACTGCTGTATACTTATAATCTTATATTATCTGCTTAGAATTTAGAATTATATGAGGCTCCTTCTACACAGCCGTATACAGTGCACACTGAAGTGGATTATATGGCAGAGTGTACTCAAGATAATCCAGTTCAAAGCAGATAATATAAGATTATAAATGGGTACTATAGCTGTGTTATAAATGGGTAATATAGCTGGGCCTTGAGTCTACACTGCCATATAATCCAGTTCAAATCAGATAGTCTGTATTTTATAGGCAGTGTGGAAGAGGCCTGATTGAAGAGGCCCTGGGTGCCATTAAATGGCTGAGTGGGTTGCTAAGAGACAAAGTGGGCAGAGCTTAGCCTTCTAACTGGCAGCAATGGGAAAGAAACAGTTATTCCTCTCCCTCTAATTAGGACTTTATTTTTCTTGTTTTTTGATGTAAAAACACAGTCTGGATGACCATGTCTTTTGTGGCCAAATTTGGTGTGTTTTGGTTGTGTACTTTTATTTTTTAAGTTAAGGGAAAAACTATCAGAACATTTTTATATACCCTGTTTCCCCGAAAATAAGACAGGGTCTTATATTAATTTTTGCTTCCAAAGATGCACTAGGTCTTATTTTCAGGGAGTGTCTTATTTTTCCATGAAGAAAAGCTCACATTTTATGTTGTGGGGGAATAATAATAATAAAACTTGAAATGAACATTTATTATATACTGTAAAGTAGTTGTCATCACAAACCAGCATAACCAGACAAACTGTGAATCCTATCAAGAATTTCTTATTACTACCATTATTTACATGTACAATAATCAATGGTAATAATAATAATAATAATAATAATAATAACTTTATTTTTATACCCCGCCCCATCTCCCCGACGGGACTCGGGGCGGCTTAGCCCGATAAGACAATCAATATCAATAGCACGACTATAAAACAATTATACCAGTAAAACATCAATAGCAATAAAACAATCGTTAAAATCAGCAAAAAGCATACAAAAAACATACAATATTAAAACAGGAGACTAATTCATAAAATCCAGAACAGAATGTGCCAGTAGAAATGGACAATAAAGTGCAAAATAGCATTGGCAACATCTCAGAAAAGGGGGCTATTATAAAATGGGCAGATGGATCAGTCCAACATCTAATTAGGTGTCAAAGGCAGGAGACAGGTTTTTAAACTCCTACGTAAAAAGAGGAAGGTAGGGGCCTGCCTGATCTCTCTAGGGAGAGAGTTCCAAAGCTGGGGGGCCACGACGGAGAAGGCCCTCTCTCTCATCCCCACCAACCGCGACTGCGAGGGTGGTGGGAGTGAGAGAAGGGCCTCCCCTGAAGAGCGGAGAGAACGTGCGGGTTCGTAGGGGGAGATGCGGTCTCTAAGGTAGGTGGGTCCCAAACCGTTTAGGGCTTTGTAGGTGATAACCTGCACCTTGAATTGGGCCCAGAAAGTAAACAGCAGCAGTTTACTTTTTGCAGTTTAGGTTTCACAAGGTATCCACACTGATTTCTCTCTATTCTAGTTGCAATGTAGTCATGAATTATGAATAATCTATATATATAAAAGGATAAAGTTGCGGGCGCAGTGACTATAACAACAAAACTAAACATCCCAGAAATACGAAACTTGGCAACACAATGCAAAATCCTTGCCTCCCGGTTACAACAACACAACCACACCACAAAACCACAATCCGGACCCACAAAACTCACAACAACACTTCATGACTATAACAACACAACTAAACGCCCCAGAAATACAAAACTTGGCAACACAATGCAAAAGCCTTGCCTCCCAGTTGTAACAACACAACCACACCACAAAACCACACAGGACCCACAAAACTCACAACAACGCATCGTGACTATAACAACACAACTAAATGCCCCACAAATACAAAACTTGGCAACACAACGCAAAAGCCTTCCCTCCAGGTTGTAACAACACAACCACACCACAAAACCACAATCCGGAGCCATAAAACTCACAACAACGCATCGTGACTATAACAACACAACTAAACGCCCCAGAAATACGAAACTTGGCACACAACTAAACGCCCCAGAAATATAAAACTTAACAACACAACGCAAAAGCCTTGCCTCCCGGTTGTAACAACACACCCACACCACAAAACTACAATCCGAACTCACAAAACTCACAACAATGCATCGTGACTATAACAACACAACTAAACGTCCCAGAAATACGAAACTTGGCACACAACTAAACGCCCCAGAAATATAAAACTTGACAACACAACGCAAAAACCTTGCCTCCCGGTTGTAACAACACAACCATACCACAAAACCACAATCCGGACCCACAAAACTCACAACAGTGCATCGTGACTATAACAACACAACTAAACGCCCCAGAAATACGAAACTTGGCACACAACTAAACGTCCTAGAAATACAAAACTTGACAACACAACACAAAAGCCTTTTCTCCCGGTTGTAACAACACAACTACACCACAAAACCACAATCCGGACCCACAAAACTCACAACAACGCATCGTGACTATAACACAACAAAACGCCCCAGAAATACAAAATTTGACAACACAACGCAAAAGCCTTGCCTCCCGGTTGTAACAACACAACCACAACACAAAACCACAATCCGGACCCACAAAACTCACAACAACGCATCATGACTATAACAACACAACTAAACGCCCCAGAAATACGAAACTTGGCAACACAACACAAAACATTCCCTCCCGATTGTAACAACACAACCACACCACAAAACCACAATCCGGACCCACAAAACTCACAACAATGCATCGTGACTATAACAACACAACTAAACGCCCCAGAAATACAAAACTTGGCACACAACTAAACGACCCAGAAATACAAAACTTCGCAACACAACACAAAAGCCTTGCCTCTCAGTTGTAACAACACAACCACACCACAAAACCACAATCCAGACCCACAAAACTCACAACAATGCATTGTCACTATAACAAATACAACATTTGACAACACAACTCATCCACCTCCCCAATCCCTACATTCACACTTGGCCTCCAAAAAAACAATTACAATAATAACAATGACAACAACAACAATAAGAGTCAACACCATCACAGGCAAGAAACAGCCAGGCACTGAGGCTGAGAGGCCAGTCAGTACTACACTGGGCCTCCAAAAAACAATACAGTAGCATCTAACTTATCCAGCCTTCATAATCACTACAACAACAATAATAATAAACACCTACACAGGCAAAACAAAAAAAAGACTATTGTACCACAATAAAAATATAAACCACACTCAGCAGAATCAGACATTACGATTAACAACAAACCAAAGACAACAGGGATCTCAAGCAATTTTCAATCAACACAAAAATTGAAGAAAGTAACAGACTTCAAATACTACTACTAATGTGAGTATGAAGAAGGGTGGAGGTCACAGCATCAATACAACCTAATGTAGACTGACCAACACCACCAGACTAAGCCACAGTAACGCGTGGCCGGGCACAGCTAGTATAATATACAATAATAATATAATAATAATAATAATAATAATAATAATAATAATAATAATAATAATAATAGTGCAGTTTTCTGGAATTGTATATTTCTGTGACTGTTCATTTGTATTTTGATTCCGTAACCCGCTTGTCGATGGATGTCGAGAATCAGCAGCATCTACTGTGGTCCTTTTTATCCTAGGCGATGACCGAGCCAGTATAGACTTCATTTTGGTTTGATTCTCCATAATGCTAATGGGTTTGGTGCTCTTAGTTCTACTCCTCAGCTGAGACCTCTCTGGCTTGGTTGGACCTGCCGGTAGTTACACTACCGCCAGCACAACTCTCAGCCATCCTTGCAGCCCAGGAGCAAGCCATCAGAACAAATGCAATTAATGCCAAGATCGAAAAATCAGCTGATGACCCAAAATGCAGACTGTGCAAGGAAACCGACAAAACCATTGATCATATCCTCAGCTGCTGTAAGATAATCGCACAGACAGACTACAAACAGAGACACAACTATGTGGCCCAAATTATTAATTGGAACTTATGCCTCAAGTACCACCTCCCAGCAGTAAAGAACTGGTGGGATCACAAACCTGCAAAAGTATTAGAAAATGAGTATGCAAAGATACTGTGGGATTTCTGAATCCAGACTGACAAAGTTCTGGAACACAACACACCAGACCTCACAGTTGTGGAAAAGAAAAAGGTTTGGATCATTGATGTTGCCATCCCAGGTGACAGTTGCATTGATGAAAAACAACAGGAAAAACTCAGCCGCTATCAGGACCTCAAGATTGAACTTCAAAGACTCTGGCAGAAACCAGTGCAGGTGGTCCCGGTGGTGATCGGCACATTGGGTGCCATGCCAAAAGATCTCAGCCAGCACTTGGAAACAATAGACATTGACAAAATTACGATCTGTCAACTGCAAAAGGCCACCCTACTGGGATCTGCGCGCATCATCCGAAAATACATCACACAGTCCTAGACACTTGAGAAGTGTTCGACTTGTGATTTTGTGATACGAAATCCAGCATGTCTATCTTGTTTGCTGTGTCATAAAATAATAATAATAATAATAATAATAATAATAATAATAATAATAATATGATAATATAATAGAATAATAATTGAATAATAATATAATGATATAAAATATATTAATGGGATAATATAATAATAGATAATAATAATAATAATAATAATAATAATAATAATAATAATAATAATAATAAAAAGAGAATATGATAATAATATGGTATTAATAGGATAATATAATATTGGAATATAATAACAGAATATTATTATAATAATATAATAATATGATAATATAATAGAATAATAGAATAAAATATAATGATATAAAATATATTAATAGGATAATATAAAATGGAATATAATAATAATAATAATAATAATATGAAAATATAATAGAATAATAGAATAATAATATAATGATGTAATAATAATAATAGAAAAATATAATATAATGATATAAAATATATTAATAGGAAAATATAATAATGGGATATAGTAATAATAACAGAATATGATGATGATAATATGGTAATAGAATAATAGTATAAAATAATAAGTTTCATAGCATAGGAATAAGAATGGGAGGAGAATCCCAATGCGTCCTGTGCCTTTAAGAAGCAGAAGGAGCAGAGTGGGAAGGGTGTTCAAGCTCTCCTCCTTCCTTCCCACCCTTCCCTCACCCTGGCACCAGGAGCCAATCAGAAGCCTCTGTGGCGAAGGGAGCATGGCCAGGACGGAGCCATGTCTCAGAAGGAAAAAACTGCAGCGCAGTGACGGCAGCGAGGGAAGATTCTTCCGCGTATATGCATTGGCAGCTGGGGGAACAGGCGGGAGGCAAGGCCAGCCAGGGAGGCACAGAAAGCAAGCATTTTCCATCCCTCGCTCCCTCCAGTGAGTATGAATGCTGCTTCTGCCCTGCAGCCATGCTCCCCAATGGAACTCTGCTGCAGCATGGAAGTTCCCATTCTAAGTTGCTAGGTCTTACTTTCAGGGGAGGTCTTATATTTGGCAATCCCCCCAAACCCCTACTAGGTCTTATTTTTTGGTGAGGTCTTATTTTAGGGAAAACACGGTATATAGATCACAGTGTTCACCTGTGACTCCAATTTTTCCCACTGGTTCAGACTGTACAAACTTGACCATGATAGGGCTATCTACCTGACTAGGCTCACATTTCCAAAACTTAGGCAAGCCTTCACAGTCCTTCATTTTCAAAGTATGCCCACAGCAGTGATATATGGGCATCCCTCTGGCTCTGCGTTTATGTGTGTGTGAGGATTTGCCTCACTATTTGTTTTCCTGCCCTCTGTATTCTGACCCAAGAACTAAAATTCTAGGGACTATTCTTTATTTCCTTCAAACAAATACTGTATCAGAAAGGATTTTCTACCTTTTGTCTGACACTAACCCTGTGGTTACTCACAAGGTGGCTCTTTTTGCCCTGACAGCACAGAAAATCCGGGCAAGACTAATCTCTGATATTACAGTTAACTGTGCTGGGGTTGCTTTTAACTAATAGTGGTTGTTTATATGCAAAGTGTTCCCTGCTTAAGTTTTAATAATGCTGTACTTACTTGGTTTTATCTTGTTTTTAATTATGTAGGTGCTAATTCATGGAATATGTAGTATTTTAAGGGCATATCTTGACATTGATATATGTAGCATTTTAATGTTTTAAAGATTTATATAGGGTTTTAATGGCGTGTTTTATATCGTATTCAATAATCTGGTTTTCATGTTGTAGTGAACCTTACCTATTAGGCCTGGGATGAAGCCTGGGTAACAGTGAGTGAGGCAGGACTCCATTTTGTAGAGGAATGCCAGGCAGCCCTTTTGAATATGGTTAGAAAGAGGGAGGAGTTTAGAGAGAGACTCTTAGGATTTGCCAACCAGAGCAGATGGGAGGAGCCAAGTCTTAGAGTGCTGAGAGAAAAAAAAGAGCTCCAGAGAGTTCGTTTTTGGAGTTTGGAGAGGAAAGAGCAGTTTGGAGGGTGTGTGTGTGAGACTAGGTCAGGCAGTTTGGATCTCTTGAGAGGAAGATAACTCAAGAGATTGACTCTCACTACTGGGCTGGTTAATAGAAGGACTCTAGGTTAGAGTTAATTAACAACCCAGGGGTACTCGCGACTATTCTTAGCAAATAGAGTGAGGGCTTTTGTGACCAATAGTTAGATTGGTTGGTTGGAACTGTTTGAAACTAAGTGAAGTAATCTGAAACATACAACTAAGTTAAGCTGAAGAACGTTTGTAACCATTTACACTAATGTACCTCTCTGAAGTAATTATTTGACTGTTTTAAGAAAATAATTTTTTATTCTATTTTCAACTTTCAAAAGCCTCCACAGTGAATATTTCCATCAAGAAGCCTTTATAAAAGTTCCAGCAATACAACAATAAAATACCACAGAAAAGCCTCATAGTGAACATCAGTTTGGGAGCCAGGGGGTAGAAACAGTGTGGGCAGGGAATGGGAGAAACTTATTTCAGACACATTTAACAACAAAAATCCTAAAGACATTTTAGGTTGGTGGCAGCTACCATTTTAAAAGGAAATCTAAAATCAAACGGTATACCCTCGCCTCTCACATACGTGTGCGTGCGTGAGCGTGTGTAGAGTGGGGTTGTAGTACGTTAAATTGGTGTCTCAGCTCCTTTGTTATATTGGTGGCAGCGGTGGGATAAAAAGATTCCCCCCGCCACCATTCTTTTATTTTGGTGGCAGCGGTGGGATTAAAAGATTCCCCCCTGCCTGAAGGAGCCTCTCCGCTATTTTATTATATTTGGTGTCTTCTCCGCTCAATCTTTTATACATGTATTTGTTTGTTTGCCTTGCATGTGAAAGACCTATGGTCTAAGCATTGAATAAACTTGAAACTACAGTAAAAGCACAAAACATTAAATAATAAACAAAGAAATAGTGTATTGTTTTAATTTCCTATCATGATGATGAGTATAAAAGAGTGTGAAAAGAGGAAAGGTTTTGCTTGATAGGCATCTCTAACTTTGATGCTTTCCTCTTTAGGGCTCTAGGAAGCCCAGGTCAACTTGATCACACTAGGAACTAGGCTTGCTCAAATAATTCGTTTTCCCCGTTAACCGTTATTAATTAGTTATTTTCGTTTGTTTTGAAGCAATTTTGAAGCATTGGTTGTCCACACGTCTGGATATCGCGGTTTCGAATCGCGAGAGGCCGTTTTTCGTCATGTCGTCGTTTTTTTCGTTAGGAAAAAAAAGCTTTTGCAAATCACCCAAACTCCTTTCCTTTTGCCCCTCAGCAAAAGGGGCGTCACGGGCTCAGCCAATGGGAGGGGGTGAGGGGGAAGGAGGCCGAGGAGGAGGAGGAAGACGGAAGGGGAAAATGGCCGCCGCCGCCTCGCCCCCTCCCATTGGCTGATACTCAGAGGTTTTGACGTCTGTGCGAAGCTAGGCAAGTGGGGTTTATATATCTGTGGAAGGTCCAGGGTGGGAGAAAGAACTCTTGTCTGTGGGAGGCAAGTGTGAATGTTGCAATTGGTCACCTTGATTAGCATTGAATAGCCTTGCAGCTTCAAAGCCTGGCTGCTTCCTACCTGGGGGAATCCTTTGTTGGGAGGTATTAGCTGGCCCTGATTGTTTCCTGTCTGGAATTCCCATTTTCTGGGTGTTGTTCTTTTACTGTCCTGATTTTAGCTTTTCTGTAGCTAAAAATGCATATAAAATTGATTCTATAGGGAGGATAAATGATTGGATTTCAACTCCTACAGCTTGGCTTTCTCTGCCAATAATGGTACCCATCTTGGATATTGTAAGGGATTTATTATTATTATTATTATTATTATTATTATTATTATTATTATTAGAACTTGCTCCCAGGAAGGTGCCTTCGCTGTGGCTCCCAACTTATCTATCTACCTTTCCACATATTCTCCACATTGTGTGTATGTGTATGTATATTATATATACATGAGCCCCGATGGCAAAGTGTGTTAAAGCACTGAGCTGCTGAACTTGCAGACCGAAAGGTCCCAGGTTCAAATCCCGGGAGCAGAGTGAGTGCCCGCTGTTAGCTCCAGCTTCTGCCAACCTAGCAGCTTGAAAACATGCCAATGTGAGTAGATCAATAGGTACCGCTGTGGCGGGAAGGTAATGGCACTCCATGTAGTCATGCCGGCCACATGACCTTGGAGGTGTCTATGGACAACACTGGCTCTTGGGCTTAGAAATGGAGATGAGCACCAACCCCCAGAGTCAGACATGACTGAACTTAACGTCAAGGGATACCTTTACCTTTACCTATACACACACACACACACACACACACACACATTATGCAGGGACTATATATATATTATATATATACACAGTATATATCACACACACACCAATTTAACAAAGTTTCAGCCACAAAAACAAAGTTTCTGAAGTAGAACAATGACTTTCACAGTAAAGACAACCCAATTTAACAGGAAATAAGACTTTCAAACCAGGAACAGATTTCTGCAATTATTAAAAAATGGTTTATTATAAAAGCTATGAAAATTCGCCAAAAATCAGAGGATAAGGGAAACGTTCCAAATTTTGGTGAGCTATCAGTGTTAAATGTGTTCTACTACTGTACCAAGTTGGAAGAAGATCACTCAAAAAATGAGGGTGGGAGAGTCCTGTAAAGTCCTCTCCCTCTGTGCTGTTTTTGGGAATTGCGCATGCGTGTCCGCCATTAACGAATTAATTTAGAAAATAACGAATTTTCGTTAATTTCGAATTTTTTGGGGGGCCAAATTCGGAAATACCATCAGAAACGAAAAGCTGCCCCCCTCTAGTTTTGAAACGAGTTTAGAATCAAATTTTTCGTGGATCGATCAAGCCTACTAGGAACCGATCAGGAGAAAAGCTATATATTCCAGAGAGAGAAAAAACCCCACCTATTTTCTGTAATCTATGGGTTATGAAAAACCTATGATCCACCAGATGTTGATGTACTACTGTTGTTACCATCCTTTACCATTAATCAATTGGCAGGAGCTTATAGGAATTAGAATCCAACAACATCTGGATATTTACAGGTTACCTTTCTATGAGCTATATTGATTGAGGAGTGCAGATAAATATTCTATGCATATTGCAATTCTGGAAGATGGAATAGACACTTTTACCAATTTCAGTCTCAAGTTGTAAATTCCAGCCTTAAATTCTTGAAAATAAAACAAAACTACTTTCCCGAGAAATGGTATGCCTTTATATCAGTTGTAAAGAAAAACAGCAGCAACAGCAGCAGCAGCAACAACAGGCTTCCAGCTTTAGCCAATCTTCCTCAACCCCATCTAATTTAAAGGTGGTTAAGTTCTTTCCACATTTAAAAATATTGAATGGCCAATGTCTCATTTAGTCTGGGCCTGGATATGCATAACTATGTTAGACTTGAAAAGTTAGCATAGGCAAAAATGTGAGTTTTACTGGGATGGATGAAGCTAGAGCAAATTCTGGCAAAGATGGAGAGGCAAGTGACCCGTGGATCACTTCAGAAACCTTAAGACAGCACAATTGCATCCCAAGCCAGCTTTTTCTGAAACTCTCAGCACATTTTCTTGGAAATAAGCAGGACTGTGCAAAATCCCCAGTGCCATATCATCTGGCTGGTGCAAAAAAGGAGGAGTTGCTGGCACTTAATAAAGTGAGATCAAACTTCATACTGGCTTCTTTAAAAAAAATACATTGATACTAGGAACTTAAAACAGTTTAAAAAACAGAAATAGCAGTTGGCCAAACATTTTTAAATCTTTTTTTTAATTTTATGGAATACAAATGAAATACAGAGTAAATGCATATAAATATGAAAACATCGATGAAATCTTTGTGTCAGAAAGTATAAAAATTAAAACACAATAATATACAATTACAGTTAAAAACTATACAGTTCCCCAAAATCCCTCTCACAGCATTCCCAGCATCCTGCCCTTCAATATTCTTCAAATGTTTGATGGCAGAGGTATGTTTTCACCTGCCTGCTAAAGGTCCGTCCTGGTCTCTCTAGGGAGGGTTTATCAGAATATGCAGCCACTGACAAAGACCTCTCCCTTGTTCCCACCAAATGAGCTTGAGAAGGTGATGGGACAGAGAGAAGGCCCTTTCCAGGTGAGCTTAGTGTTATAACAGGCTCATAAAATGACATGGTCCTTCAAAATGTACAGGGAAGGGAACAAGTGAGTGAAATTGAGTCTGGCTGTGAATGCTTTACTTGTAGACGTAAAGGTCTCAACCCATGGGTGGGTAATTTCAACCAAATCAGGGAACAAGTTCCTCCATGTTTGTAGGTGACACAAAAACTGGAAGGAAAGCTAATACTACAGAAGACAAGATCAGAATTCAAAATGACTTTAACAGATTAGGGAGCTGGGCTAAAGCAAACTAAATGAATTTAAAGAAGCAGACATGTAGGATACTAAGGCAGAAAAAAGGAAATGCACAGATATAGGATGGGTGATACCTGCCTTGATAACAGGCCATGTGAACAAGAACTTGGAGTCTTAATAGAACACAAATTGAACATGAACCAACAATGTGATGCATATTGGGCTGTCTCAAAAGGAGTATAGTATCCAAGGGACTTAATAGTGCTGCCTCTATATTCTGTTTTGGTCAGACTTCAGCTGGAATAATGTGTCTGGGTGACTGAAATGAGCAAAGGTCTGGAGACCATGCTATATGAGGAATGCATGGACTGCAGGGACCAATATAAAAAAGCACACAACACTGGTAAGTAAGAACAATAAGACATAACCTACATGCTCCTGTATACACTGACTTCTCCATGGGTCAATATAGTCATATAGTCACTGTATCTTAACATTTACCAAAAAAAAAAAAAGAAAGAAAAAGGAATTACCCCTTTTATGAATTTTGTGCTACATCCAAAGGTGTATGATGTCTAGATCAAAAGAAGTCATGATGCCCCTTTTTTCTGCTTTGATCAGACCTCACCTGGAATACTGTGTCCAATTCTGGGCACCACAATTTATGAGAAATATTGACCATCTGGAACATGTCCAGAGGAAGGTGACTAAAATGACCAAAGGTCTGGAGACCATGCCCAATGAAGAGCAGCTTAAAGAACTGGGTGTGTTTAGCTTGCAGAAGAGAAATTTGACAGGAGACATGATAGCCATGTTCAGATATTTTAAAAGATTCCATAAGGAAGAGGGAGCAGGCTTGTTTTCTGGTGATGTGGAGACTGAGACTCGAAGCAATGGGCTCAAATTACAGGAAAGAAGACCACTTGAACATGGTCTTCTTCTTTGGAGGCTTTTAAATAGAAGCTGGATGGCCATCTGTCATGGATTCTTTGATTAGTCTCTTCTTGTATGGCAGGGGACTGGACGGCCCGTGCGGTCTTTTCCAACTCTATGATTTTATACTGTGATTTTATACTCCTCTGCAACAAGTTGCCACTTTAGTGAAAGAAGTGACCCAAAATCCAGTTGTTTTAGAGAAATTGCATTTCCTTCAAGGCAGGGGTAGGAATGATGCAGCTGGGCTGTGACTCCCAGCAGCCCTTGAAGATACAGCTAGGAGTGAGAAATACTGGAAACTGGTTCAGTGACATCTGGAAGTCCCCATGAAAGTAATGTAGAAAGATCCCCCGTTTTATTTTGAAGGAGAATTACAGCTTGCAGGACCACGCTTATCCTTTGCAGTGATCCAGTCTTTGGGCTGCAACCTGCCAATAAAGACAGCTCATGTTGTTTTGAAACCTGATGCAGAAGATCCAAACTGTGCCCTCACAGTGACAAAACATATATTTTAAAAGACAAACACTGACAATTTGTGGCCTTTAGCAATATGTCAAAACCTGCTGCCACAGAGAGACTCTGTTCTTAATGATAGAACAGCCCTGTCTCACAAATGCTGCTAAAACAGAAGCTCTGCTAATTCCAACCCAACTTGCTTCCATATGTTGAAAGAATCCAAAGTGTTCCCCTCATTCTAGCCTATAGAATGTATATAGTAGTCAAGTCTCCATATCCACAAATTCTGTATCCATGGATTCAATCATCCATAGCCTGAACCCCACTCCTCAAAATTTTCTGCAAAGTAAACAAGGGACATATTTTCACTGTGTTAGTCTTTATACAGTAGAGTCTCACTTATCCAACATTCGCTTATCCAATGTTCTGGATTATCCAACGCAATTTTGTAGTCAATGTTTTCAATACATCGTGATATTTTGGTGCTAAATTCGTAAATACAGTAATTACTACATAGCATTACTGTGTATTGAACTACTTTTTCTGTCAAATTTGTTGTATAACATGATGTTTTGGTGCTTAATTTCTAAAATCAAAACCTAATTTGGTGTTTAATAGGCTTCTTCTTAATCTCTCCTTATTATCCAACATATTCGCTTATCCAACGTTCTGCCGGCCAGTTTATGTTGGATAAGTGAGACTCTACTGTAATAGAATTTGAACATCCATGTATTTTGGTAACTGTGGGGGGATGACTTGTAACCAAATCCCAGCAGAGAGCAATACCACCCACACACTGTTTTTAAACAATCATGTCATCTGGTTGACATGATTGATGGATAGTGAGATAGTGGAACCAGGGTTCTCAGGGTAAAAGCACTTGAATCTCCCATTTTATTAACAGAATTGAAGCTGTCAATTTCTTGTCTTGGACTTGGCTTCCCTTTTTCCTCTGAATATAGCTGCAACTGTCAGTAAAGGGGAGCATTATTTCTTCAGCAAGGATATATTGCAGCTGTTCTAAGTACAACAAAGAATGGCTTTCTTAGTCTTGAACTGGTTTTTTGGACCATTTGCTTTACAAAATATGTGTTCCTATTTGAGATGAAAACTACCAGTAGGGATTTGTGGATAGAAATCAATAACTGCCTGCCTTTTTGGACTCTCCTCGGAGTAATTTTTATGGAGACTGTCATAATGAGCAACTCCATTCCAAACCTTATTGGTTAAATGGTGTTTGTGGAGCACAGTGAATGAAACACTGTGGAAAATGGATAGTATATAACATTCTGCAGACCACATAACTCCCTATTTTGCCTTCTTCCTCTATGGTTTTTTTTTTTAAAAAAATCTCAGGTGGTCTACACTGCTGCTTCTTAAACTGTGGTCCCGATCCCAATTACAGTCACCTTAGATAAATGTTGGGGTCACAAAAAAATTTGGCAACAGTTTCTGAAAGCCATCTAGACATTTGCATAAATCTATCAGCAACAACATGCAGTGTTTACAGTGGACTCTGCAGAAAATGCTTCAGCTGTACTTCATAAAAAGGGAAATCAGCCTGTTTATCAAGCCTTGCAAATGCTGCTTTATCTGTCACTGTTTGATTTTTATACCTGTTTTATATACCTATACATCTGGGATCATGTGAAAAATTCTCAGGCAGAATGATAAAAAGGGTGGTTAGAAGCCATGGTCTTTGGTGTGTTCCTATCAAAATCATCCAGAACAAAATTCTACTCATTGGTAGAGGAGAGGTAGCTCCGGAAAGATCATATTCTATTTGCTGGCTATGTTGCTCTTAAGGATGAGGAGTCTAGAAAAAGAAGTGGTAGCAACCTTAATTCAATTCCCATAAAAATGGTAGGAATTTGAGAGCAGCCTCGAAGGAGCTAAAGACTCAAGGGCCATTGGGTGGCTGAGCAAATCAGTCAATTGCATTTTCTCCTTTTTTCTATGTCATTTTTTTAAATCCTCAGTTTTTTCTGTTCAGGAAGAAAATGGTAAACACCAGAATGTTCTTCACAAAATAAAAATAGAAGGAAATGCTCATCTATCCCTAATGACAAAAAAAATAGTCTGAAGTCACTGCCTGAACGCTTCATAATGATGTGCGAATTAGTCCTGCATCTTGCAAGTTCTTTATTCTGGCTCCTTCTGAACATCCAACTCAAGCACATTATTTAATAAGCTAGCTGTTGTTGAGGTACAAGGGGCTTTATTCTCTGGAATGATAAGCAGGGCTAAGACAGAAAAACAATCCCCCTAAGCATGAAGCTAAAAATGGATTTTAAATGTTCAGTAAACTGTTGCCATCCTTGGATGCCCTTTTGGCCCTCTTATAATCAAAACTCATTTTTGGGGCCATTTGTGTATAAATGGCTGTCATAATGGACATAGAAGTGCCTGTTTAGTTGATGCTGGACCACCACTGCCCTTCTGTGGTCAGTCCATTTTAAATTGGAGCACAGAAACATTAGCTGACCTAGGGCACATAAATAACACCATTACCTAATGAACTGTTGCAGAATTCATTTGAATATAGCTGTCTTTCTTGGGATTGTGACTCTTCCGAATGATTAAAGTAATTTAGAGAGGAGAGTAGTTGAGAGTAGACAATATTAATTTATGGATGAGTCATTGTGTTCAACAGCAGTCTGGAATCTAATGAGCTGATTCAAATTCATTTAAATCACTGAGGGAAAAATACTAATATTAAACCAAAATGGAGGAAGAGATGTGTAGAAAAGGATTGTTTTTTCTTTACCACAGTAGTCAGAATGTTTTCTTGGTGTACTCAAGAGAAGCAGGGGATTCACTAATACCCAAGGAGACATATGAATCCAGCATGAAAGTCTATTGATTGATTGATATTGTGTGTGTCTATTCAACAAAGTAAGCATAGGGGGGATTGTTGAAATAGAACTCAACATGTTTGAAGAATTTGTTCACATAAAAAAGGGTTACAATATTAGGCAGAGTATCTTGTGAGCTAAAGTCAAGAAATCAAGAAAGAAATACACCATAGCTCATGTATTTGGAAATACAGTAGAGTCTCACTTATCCAACACTCGCTTATGTAACATTCTGGATTATCCAACGCAGTCTACCTCCCTCCCAGATCCACAGCTGTTTCTCTAGGCAACAAGGACTGAACTTTTTACACATTTAATTTCCGACAATGTTGTTACTATTCATTCATTTTATGCAATTCTATCTTTATTTGTAGTCAATTTGTTAGTAGCCAATGTTTTTGTAGTCAATGTTTTCAATACATTGCGATGTTTTGGTGCTAAATTCATAAATACAGTAACTACTACATAACGTTACTGTGTATTGAGCTGCCTTTTCTGTCAATTTGTTGCAAAACATGATGTTTTGGTGCTTAATTTGTAAAATCATAATGTAAATTTGATGTTTAATAGGCTTTTCCTTAATCCCTTCTTATTATCCAACATATTCGCTTATCCAACGTTCTGCCGGCCTGTTTATGTTGGATAAGTGAGACTCTACTATAAGTTATAAGGGATATTGTTATTGGCTGGGGGATGATCATTCAAAAAGGACTGAAAGGGAAGATATATTAGAGTCCAAGGTATTTATGACAGAATACTTTTGAAGGCCTACATCTTCTAGCATGCATGATCAATGAGGGATTCTGACAGTTACCCCCACCCTTAAAGTAACCTATACAACATAGATGTGAATTCAATGCAATGATACCTGGAAATGATTTTGCTACTGCAGAAAACAGGATTGACCCAACCAATAGTTTGGTGGCCTCCTTAGGTAGAATATTTTGGATATTATGACAAGGCAGCAAATTGTTTCCTAATTACATTTATTATTACTACTTTTACTTTTAGGGAAGGGAACATGTACTTTTGGAACTTTCTGTCTTGTCTACCAAAATGATTTGGCTAGCTTTGATTACTATGCACTGATCCATGGAGAGAGGGCACATTCATGGAAAAGGAGAGAATGCTACTGGAACATGGCCATACAGCCCAAAAAATCCACAGCGACCCAGTGATTCCGGCCATAAAAGTCTTCGACAACACATTGACACATGTGTTGCTATAGCTCAAACAGGATAATGTCTTGAGTAAACCCTGGCAATGGGGCAGGAATGCACTTTCCATAGCCTTTGTTCCGCATCACTATAGTAATGGTTCCAGTCTGTATTAAAGCTGGAGGGAATTGTGCACTCCCCCTTTTGAGGCAAGAATTGGATCCAGGACCATCTGCATGACGGTAATGAAAACCATGGCTTCAGAGATTCTATTTCCTCCTTAGCTTGTTCTGCCAAAGTGCACCATCCTGTCCGTCTAATCCAATGACTACATACAATTAACTTTCGATGTAAGATTTCAGACCATGAATTTCCTGGAATGACTTGAGATTTTTTTTTAGCTACTTCATATGGCCCATCTAGCAGAGGGGTAAGCAGGCAACTATGGTAAGTTTGGGGACCAATTTTCTTCTTATGCCTTGGTCAGACCACACCTGGAATACTGTGTCCAATTCTGGGCACCGCAGTTGAAGGGAGATGTTGACAAGCTGGAAAGCGTCCAGAGGATGGCAACTAAAATGATCAAGGGTCTGGAGAACAAGCCCTATGAGGAGCGACTTAAAGAACTAGGCATTTTAGCCTGCAGAAGAGAAGGCTGAGAAGAGACATAATAGCCATGTACAAATACGTGAAGGGAAGTCATAGGGAGGAGGGAGCAAGCTTGTTTTCTGCTGCCCTGCAGACTAGGACACAAAACAATGGCTTCAAACTACAGGAAAGGAGATTCCACCTGAACATCAGGAAGAACTTCCTCACTGTGAGAAGGGCTGTTCGGCAGTGGAACTCTCTCCCCTGGACTGTGGTGGAGGCTCCTTCTTTGGAGGCTCTTAAGCAGAGGCTGGATGGTCATCTGTCGGGGGTGCTTTGAATGCGATTTCCTGCTTCTTGGCAGGGGGTTGGACTGGATGGCCCATAAGGTCTCTTCTAACTCTACGATTCTATGATTCTATGACTTGGCCATAAATGGCATGAAGGGTGAGCAGGAATGGCAGGGAATTGACAGAAGAGAGAGATGAACAGTATGCAAAAATACAGAGAGGTTATGGTTGGAAATTATTTTTCAGGATGCTTTTCTTCATCAAGGGCTTCCCAAAGGATCTTTGGTGCCTTCCTTTGAGTAAGCATGCCGTGAACCTTATCAATCAGCAAGATGAGGGTCCCTACAGCCAATGAGGGTGACATTTTCAATTTGTAAGTTGTGGGGTTTCTTCCTTATACACCCTTGCAGGCCCAAGAGACTTACATTTATCAATTAATTTAATTATGTTGTATTATTTACAGGGCCTTATCTTGAGTGCTTCATTTTATATCATTATTATTATTATTATTATTATTATTATTATTATTATTATTGACACAACAACATTGTATGACACAGCAAACAAGATAGATATGCTGGATTTCGTTTCACAAAACCACAAGTCGAACACTTCCCAAGTGTCTAGGACTGTGTGATGTATTTTCGGATGATGCGTGCAGATCCCAGCAGGGTGGCCTTTTGCAGTTGGCAGATCGTAATTTTTTCAATGTCTATTGTTTCAAAATGCCGGCTGAGATCTTTTGGCACGGCACCCAGTGTGCCCATCACCACCGGGACCACCATTATTATTATTATTATTATTATTCATTTCTATCCCGCTCTTCTCACCCCATAGGGGATTCAGAGAGGCATACAACATACATTTAGGCAAAAATTCAATACCTCATTATGCAAAGCAAATAAAAACATAAAATAGAAACAATAAACATATAAATACAATTTAAAACCATTAACATATTAAAACATAACACAACTTTTAGATACACCCTACTAGCCTACTAGCCTACTAGCCTACTAGCTTGCCTGCCCCTGCCCCTGCCCCTGCCCCTGCCTCTGCCGCTCCCTCCCTCCCTCCCTCCCTCCCTCCCTCCCTCCCATCAGGCTCTCTTGGATGGTGCTGGGTCGTTGTGGCATCATCCCAAATAATGGGTAGATAAATTGAGAGTCCAGCATTACTTGTTGTTCTGTTTCTGGGCTCAAGTTGCTAAATATCAGATTTGCAACAACACTGGATCTCTTTAAATAATAATAACAAGAAGTAGAATGCTTTCCCCTCATATACAACCTATCTTATCAATTCAGTTAGTGTCACCTGTGCACATGGATCCATATTCTTTGGCAGTCATTTGTCAGCAAGAAACAGTTTCAGGGCATTTCGCAGTTGTATGCCAGTGTTTATTTTCAGCCTTATCTTCAGCGAACATTTCATGCTAAAGAAATTAATTCCCTGCATCTGTCATTATGTGAACAATACAAAAGCCCCCATTGCAGAAGGCCATTATTCAGTACATTAGGCACCAATATGACAGCTTTCTTCATCTCATACTTGCACATGACAGTAAGTAACCTCTCATCAATCCTGGCATTGTTTGTTTTTCATTCTCTCCCCCTTTTTCTAACTGTATAGAATGTTGTATTAGGCAGGCAGGGCATGAATCTGATCTCTCTCCCTCCCTCCCTCCCTCCCTCCCTCCCTCCCTCCCTCCCTCTCTTACTCTCTGTAAGCAGAAGTCATGATCCCATTTTAAAGTTTGGCTTTTGCGTTTTCCGTTATGGCTGGTTGACTCTCGCATCTGACAGGCTGGAAGATTCAGATTCTTAGCCAATTAGGAGCAGGCTTCTTCTTCTAAGAAGAATAATCTTCCACCACGAGAACTAGGGGGATGAAGCTCATTCAGCCTGAGAGTCAAACTTGTCCTAGAATATCTACATAGAAGAAGGAATTTAAGCAAGTTTTTCTTTTTGCCTAGTTGAATAACAAGCAACACTTGTTGAAATTCTCTCTAACAACAACAACAACAATACCTCCTCTTTCTCCTTCCTCCCAACTTTGGCATATCAAGGTCCTGCTCCTTCTCCGGCCAAAAACATTTCCTGTCCTCCACAGATACTTGATCCGAGACTCTTTGGTTTCATTCATTGTGCACTTTTCAGATTGTGCTTACACAAACATTAAAGGTATAGGAATTTTCACTCTTGCCTTGTGGACTACAGATTACTCACACTCCTTCCCTTGCATAGATCATATATAAACACAAACATATCACAAACCTCCTATGTACCTCATTCAGGAACACTTACCATTTACTCATTTAACCCAGTGGTTCTCAACCTGTGGTCCCCAGATATTTTTGGCCTACAACTCCCAGAAATCCCAGCCAGTTTACCAGCTGTTAGGCTTTCTGAGAGTTGAAGGCCAAAAACATTTGGGGACCACAGATGAGAATCACTGAATTACCCCACCTATTCTGGTCGTCCCCTTTGTGCATGCGCACACTTGCACACTCTTACATTTCCTTACCCAACTGTTTCTTCATGAATTCTCCTCCAAAGCAGAGAGGCATTTCTTTCTAGTTGGTGCTCAGAACTTGTTGTGGTCCCCTTGCTCATTGTCATGGAGCCACTGACTACAAGATTACTGTTTAGTAGAGGTCAAAAGTATGGGGAGTTTGAAATCTAATTGATTGTGGGTTAGGTCCCATGAATTTGGATTGCTGTTATCCATTCTTTTTGTCTGTTCAAAATATTCATCTGAGAGACCTAAATATCACCACAAACAACTTGAATTCAAGCCAGAAGCATATTAGCAACTACTGCAATTTGTTTAAGACACCTATGATACATAAATTTGTAGGGTACTCCATTAGATAATCAAGCTGCAGCATTTTGCACTAGTGTTAACTTCTGAGTTATCTTCTAGGGAAGCCTCACGTGAAACAAATTACAGTTGTCCAGTTGGTCGACTAGCATTGCATGAACTGCCATAGTTGTGTTATCTATTAAAGGACATAGTTGGTGCAGTCTGTGGGTCACACTTTGACCATCCTTGGTCTAAACATACAGCTCTGTGGCCCGTTTCTGTTTGTGTTATCCCTTTGTATCCAAGGCCAACCTTGTTCTTAGGCACAGTGAAGCAACCATTTCATGTGGCAGATGCTTAGTAAGGGCAGTCTTTTTCCAAACCATTTTCTGTTCTTGGGGAAGAGAACTGTGTGTGTTGGCCTGTTGACAACAAATATGATGCCCTATTCTATTCCATTGCAAACATTGTCATAAGAGTGGAAAAAAATTTATGCTATCCAGGGATATGCCACCATCTTGTTTTCCCATGGCAGCAAAATATCTGTGGCAGGCCATATCAACAACACTTGTGATAGAATACAGCCCTGAGTCCCTTCGGGGAGATAGGGTGGAATAGAAATAAAATTTTATTAATTTATTTATTTATTAATTTAAAAATGGTCACACAGAAATAGAAACAGAAATAGTCCCTTGATGTTAGCCAAATGATGAGCCTGCTCTTCCTTGCTTCTTCTTTCCTATGTCACCTTTTTTGCGATAAACTTGGTTTACAATTTCATTGCCCTTTATTTATTTGTTTATTTATTTACATCACTTTTACCCCAGCCTTATCACCCATAGGGACTCAGGGCAGCTTACAACAATCGGCAATTTACATTGCCCAAAACACATTCAATAAAACAATAACAAAATCAATAAACATTACAACAATACCACATCAATTAAACACTCTATTAAACTCTATTAAAACATGAATTATAAAATTTTAAAATGCATATGTAGTTAGATTCGTCCACTGGCACCTTTCACATACACCTTGTGTCATGAAGACTTTTACAACAAAAGTTAAAATATCCTGCTCAGACTGAACAGAATATCCCACTTCTGACACCAAAAATGTTATGAATAACTTTTCAATAACTTTAAAGCATAGGTTCTTTTTATTGCAGTTTCAGTCTGAGAGGTATAGCAGAACTTTTATAGAACAACAAAGAACAACATTTAGACATACAAACACAGATTTTATGCAACTACATTGGATTCACAAACCTACAGTTACATTGGCTAAGAAACAAACAAGGGGGGGTTACATTTTCATTCTTCATTCACACACAACATGCATCCATCTTCATGCACACAAATATTACCATATTCTTTCTCCCTTCTTGGAGAAGCACCTGCTTAGGCCAGACCCAGCTTCCACTGCTGCCTGCCAAGACATAGTTCCAAAACGCCAAAACGCCAAAACTTCAAAAAGACCATGACTTCAAAATGCACTCCTTCCTCTTTCCCTGAGAAAAGGAGGCCCCAAACAGTGAACAGAATCCTTCTTTCCCAGAGCAGATCTGCCACTCCCAAGTACACCATCTCCACTGAGCATGGCGGGTGAACAGCGTCGCTGTCTGTCACACCTTCTGGATTGTCATAAGGTCACTTATATAGCAATATTTTGCTGATGATGTTGTCCCAAAGTTGTAAATGAATCATAGACGTCTTCTATCATGGAATATCCTCAGTTTCCTGGACCAGATGTTGATTCCTCTTGATTGGTGTTAGCAAACACAAGCAGTTCTGCCCCAAAAGTTCATCAAGTTAGCAAATGTTGACAGATGTTAACAGATGTAAACATTTCTCTTATCAGTCGCAGTTCTTATAACAGTTTGCCAGGCAGGTCAACTATTTCAGGTCTCATTAGCAGGTTTTAATTACAATTCCTGAGCAGGTAGTTAATGGTTTGCAGGCCTTCAAATTTCTAGCTCTCTTTCACTCTTCCATTCATACCACATATCATATATGCATATTTTGGTCACACTTGATTCGAGCCATATCACCTCAGATATTTACTCCTTGAACGCTTGAGCACATAGCCACATCTTCATTGCTTTCCTAAAATCTAGGACAGTCGGGGCTTGTCGAACACTACTGGGGAGGGCATTCCACAGCCGGGGAGCCACTACCGAAAAGGCCCTGTCCCTCGTTCCCACCAGCCGGACCTGCGAGGCAGGTGGGATCGAGAGCAGGGCCTCTCCAGATGATCTTAACAACCTAGTCAATGCAAAACAGTTTTCAAGATGCTCTGTGTGGGGACTTGATGTGGCAGAGAATGGAATCCCTCTTTGAATCCCACCGCTGCCACCAATTTATGTGGAGAACTGATGTGGCAGAGAATGGAATCCCCTTTGAATCCCACCGCTGCCACCAATTTATGTCAGGAGCTGAGGTGGTAGAGGATGGAATCCCTTTTAGAATCCCTCAGCTTTGCCACCAATATTGTACAGAGGTGAGGTGTCTGACAGGAATGTGTGTCAGAGATGGAACCCTTTTTAATCCCACACACACACACACACCGATACCACCACTTAATAAAGATGTTTTATAAGAGATGATGTTAATTAATTATTTGTTTGATTATCTTCTTCTTCGCTGCCACCAATGGAGACGTCAGGCAGATGGTACTGGTTCTTATAAGCTTTCTCTATTTGTTCCACTTCAGGTGTTGATGTTACTTAACTTAATATGAGAGTATGACAGAGGCTTGATTTGAATAAAATCAAAACAAGTTTATTGCAGGTACAGAGCTTGATGGTTTCAGATAACTTGGTAAAGGCACTTCGCTTAATGGTTACAACGGTTATGAGGTGGTTAAACTTTCAAAATACTTCTTTCTCTGGATTACACTAAACCCTGATCCTACTGGATCCCCTGGGATTAATGTTCTCTAATCCACAGACTCTACAACTGACCCTAGACAAATCACCTAACTTGCCTAGTCTGGCCCAACCTAAATCTGACTCAAATCTCTCTATTTAAGCCAGTCTGATTCTCCACACAAGAATCAGATCCTTCTCTATGACTAGAGAATCACCAACTGCTGGGTTTTAAAACATTCCCCTTTTCCTTTCCAAGAGGCGGTTGGCTCCGCCCCTGTTGCTATGGTAACCTGTTCTAGCATTCTAAGATGGCTACCTTCCCCCATACATATGGTCAACTGAAATACTCACCATTTTAAACTTTAGCCAAACCTGACTGTTTAAACAAAATTAAATACACATATCATCTATAAACAAAATACAATTATACACTTCTTCACACTCTGTTTGCCTAAATACAGATTTAGGCAAACAATTAGAACTCTCTCCCTTGCTTTATTGGAAAATAACATCTTCTTTCAAAATGCTGGGCATTAGATATTATGTAACTGCTGCACCTAAAAGGATTGCTATCCCTTCTCAGTCAGTAAGTTATTGAATACTTTTCTGGTGATTAAGTATCATAAACCTTTCAGTATTATAAAAACTTTTTGATTCTCCTTATGTTTTAAAGATGTGTTTGAAACACTAAACAGTAGGAGGGAGGAGACTGCCTGTGGGTTTTTTCTGTTTTGCATGGGGTTTTTTTTGTCTGTCTCGATTCCTTTATCTAGATCTTCAATCATTCTGAAAAATCCCAGTCTCCCTCTGAGGGCTATACCACTGCCCCTCAAATCTCCCAGCCTTGTTTTCAAAGGAAGATGCCCAAGGGTTTCACAGTGATTTTCACACTCTCCAGTTTAGCACAAAAGTGGAAGGTTTTTTAAAATAATAAAAAATGCCCTTTGTTTGTGTTTTTCTTTTTCACTCTCAGTCTGATATTTAGAGAGAACGAAAACAAGATTTTCACATTTGTTCTCATCAGTAGAACCTTAGAAATTGTTGTTTTTCATCTTGATATCATATAATGTAATAAAAATGTAGAATGTACTAGAACTATACTTATATCTGAAGTGGGCCATGGAGAAACAGAAAACAAAAAGAGAAGAGATCTTTGTGGAGTGAATGGTGAACAATTGAATGCTGAGCAATTTGAAGCAGACAAACAAAAGTATTTCTTTGCAGCATTATTAAACTTGACAATTCACTGTCATAGGATGTAGAGACAGTCACAGACGTAAGTGACACAAATGCATGGAGGATAAGGTTACTAGAGGCCAATAGCTATTTTGGCTATATGCTTCTAGTTGCAGGAGGAAAATATCAAAAGAAGAAATCTATTTCTCTTATGTACTTGAACCCATCAACAACAAATTGGCCCTGGAAAACATAGGAAGTTTGACATCCCAGAAGGAGCCCCAGGTAGCACAGTGGGTTAAAGTAGATCAATAAGTACCACTCCAGCAGGAAGGTAACGACGCTCCATGCATTCATGCAGGCCACATGACCTTGGAGGTGTCTACTGACAATGGCAGCTCTTCACCTTAGAAATAGAGATGAGCACTAACCCACAGAGTCAGACATGACTAGACTTAATGTCAGGGGAAAACCTTTATCTTTACCTACCTGACATCCTGGGACCTTAAAGGATCATCTACACAGACCAAAACCCCAAAATGGGTAAGAACTTGTTCCTGGGTGTCCACATGATGCTCAGGGCTTTCCTGCTCCAAAAGTAGTGTAAAATCAATTAATGTAGTTTTGCCCCATGTTAGGAAAAGTTGGACAATGCCCCAGAGATTCCTTAAACCAACCCCATACTTCAGCATAGTGTGAACAGCTGGATCTGTTTTGATTCAGAACTGGCCCCACTGTTCACATCGTCCAGTGCAGCGGTCTTGCTTTCCTGATTCTTCGTAACATGGGGAAAATGGGATGCCTCTTATCTGTGTTCTTGTTTGTCATTCTCTCTTTCCCCTCTTCCTTCTCCAAGTTGGACAGGTACCTTTGTGGACCTTGACAAAAGCTCGAAGCAATAGTTAGATGCTCTCTAGAACTCCATGACTGCCACTGCGGTGACAAAAACTGAAACCAATAAACCATTAGGGCTGAATTGGGTTCAACTTGACTGTATGGTCAGGACTCTGCCCTGTCACTGCAGTGGGATGAAGACAAGGGGTTTAGCCATCCCTGTGATTGAGAGATAGTATTTCTACTCTAGACCAGCTCCGCATTAAGTGGCCCATGTAGTAAAGCTCTGAGTCTGATTGAGCAGGCTTCTTTGTCAGCTCTTGAAAGCTATCCGACTCAAACAGGCTCACACAGGCAGCTTCGTGGAAACGCTTTATTGAGGACCTTCTTTTCAAGATGAAAACGAAGCTGAAACTGGCGTATTCCCACCAAACTCTGAGTATATCCGCCTTCTACCTTCCCCCCTCCCCACATTCACAAGTATCTGTTATATGATCCTTTTCCCAGGCTTGAAAAACCAGAGCTGGCCATAAAACCCATCCCTGGCCAGATGGTCCTTATCATTTAGATTATCTCCCCCCTCCCATTGCTCTAGCAGGACATGGAGAGTACAGTTGTTATGAATGCTGGGCTATCACATCCTGACATGACTCCCCCCCTCTGCGAAGACGACCCTCTGCGAAGACGACCCTGTGGAGAGATGTAGAAGAAGGGACAAACCAATGGCATCAACAACAACAAAAAATGGTTCACAGTTATGGTCCAGGTTTGTGGAGGAATCGACTGTGAAACAGTTTTGTCAGTCTCGGGGCCTTAACATATTCAGCCGCCACCCACTTAGGATATATGGTTCTTGAAGTCCACTGGACTAAGTAGGACAGTTTCTCACGAGTCCCCTTGGAGTCTAAAATGTCTTTGATTTCAAAATGGGTATACGCTCCCACCATGATGGGAATGGGGTCTGAATCTGACTTATTCCATTTGTGAGTGGTACATGCGGTTTCAGCAGGCTAACATGAAATACAGGGTGTACTTTACACCAACTATGAAGCAGCTGCAGTTTTACCGCCACCGGGTTCACCATGGCCGAGATAGGGAAAGGCCCAATGTATCTTAAGCTCAACTTCCGGGATGGTTGGGTGGATTTCAAGTGTTTGGTAGACAAATACACTAAGTCTCCCACTTTGTAGTCTGGTTGCTAGGCTTGCTCAAATAATTTGATTTCCCCTTTTGTCGTTAGTAATTTGTTAGGTTTGTCGCTTTTGAAGTGATATTCGACCTGGATTGTCCCATCGTGTGGATCCCGCCGTTTCGAACCGCGATAGGCCCTTTTTCTGATGTCATTTTTTTTTTGTTAGGAAAACAAGCTTTTGCAAATCACCCAAACTTGTTTAAGTGCACTGGGGCAACCTAGCGTGTTGTTTCCACCTTGTGGCCAATCAGAGAGCACGTTTAACTCAGGGGAGGGGCTTGTACGTCCTGAATGAAAAGAGGCTGCAGGGAGCCTCGTGGCTCATTTGCAATGGGGATCTGGAGTGGAGAGGGTGGTTGGGAGTGAGATTCCAGGCAGGCAGGCAGGCAAGATTTTAGTGCTGCGTCACAGCTTCCTTGGCTGAGCTAAAGAAGACCGGGAGAAAGGGTGGGTGGGTGAGGAGGAAAACGGGTGGGTGGGTGTTTGCGGAGGGTGTTTTTTCAAAGGGCCTGTGGGCTTTTTTTCCCCACCAGCTTGGCATTTGCCATTTGCCCACCAGCCCTGCAACTTTTCTGCTGTGCCATATTGCCTGGTGCAGGGTGGGCTTTTTTCTTTCGGACAAAGAGGAGTTCAGCAGCTTTTTGGGCGTTTGATTGGGAAACTTTTCTTTGCATAGGCGTTAAAGTGAGTTGCAAATAGAAGAAATCAAATTTTCCAATTTTCATTTTGCAAAGTCTGGCAAAACTCCCATAATCCACCAAAAAACAACTTGGGGAAAAGGGAGGCTGTATTTTTTTCCCCTCTTTCCTTTCAGTGCGCTGCTCATTGGGCTGGCAGCGACTCTCTTTCTCCTATCAACACTTGCAAAGTTTGGAAAATACAGGTATACCAATTTTTAAGTATAAGAATAAGAACAACAGTAATAGAAGGGTTTCTGGTAGTTTGACCCAGAACACGTTGCCAAACAAGAAACAACACATCTTTCCCCCAGTAACGCAATCCCTTCCTCCCTTCTGAAAGCTGAAAACACTCATGTTATCATGAAGCGTTCAGCTGAACGTGGGTCTGGTGGACCAAGTCCTGGTAGTGGTCAAGCCACAGCCCGGACGCTGTGGGGGGGGGGGCAAAAAATTTAGGGTGCATTCCATCCGTCCTGAACGCGCAACGATGGGAGTGGGTGGACTCGATGATGAAGCTGGCTGTTCGACTGTGGAAAGTTCACAGCCCTCCACCAGTTGTCTGTTGGAGCTGAGACAAGTGCACGAACAATGGAACATGGAGGTGTTGCCGTCCTGGAAGTACAGGTGGTGGATAGTGAGGATCTTGTAAACCCCACCCCTCCACCCGCTACTGACAGTGAGGAGGAGGAAGATGAGGTAGTAGTACCACCAAATCATAGACTTTCTCGTGCCGCTGTTATGGTGCCCACGACTCCTACCTCCCTGGGTGTCGGCACAGTGGCTATGGGAAGGCCAAGGTCATATATTTGGGACCATTTTAATGTCCACACTCAGCGTGCCAATTTGGCAGTTTGTAGACACTGTGGGGCAAATATCAGCAGAGGCAGAGACCCGAGACATCTTGTGACCTCGGGGTTGAGCTCTCACATGAAGCGGCACCATCCCTTGATATCGCTAGGAGGGGGAGCTGCAAGCCCTTGCAGTGGCAGCATAAGCACACAAAGTTCTCCTGGTTTAGAAGGTGGAAGGCAGACACAGTCCACTTAGAAGGATTGGGGCCTGCCATTAGCCAGGAAGAGAACGGTGGAAACATTACCCACACCCCACCAGATAACCCAAAGTGTGGGAGAGATGATGGCCCTTGATGACCATCCCTTCCGCATGCTTGAACAAGATGGCTTCGTTCGCCTTATGAAACGCCTGTGCCCCCGCTACAAAATCCCCTCCTGTCACACCTTTTCCCGAAAAGTTATTCCCGGATTGTATGAGGGCTGCAAGGAACGCATTATCCAGATGTTGCGGAGCGCCATGGGAGGACACATCCATTTTACCTCTGATATTTGGTCAAGCTTGGGAGGAGGCCATTCCTACCTCTCTCTCATGGCACATTGGTGGGAGAAAGAGGGCAGTATGGATACATCCCATCGTTGGGCACTCCTTGCTTTGGAGGTAGTTGATCGTGATCACAAGGAAGAGACCATCTGCAGCTATCTGGGAAACATGATGGGGGAGTGGATGCGGTGCAGGCCAGAAGAAATGAGGAGGGGGTTCATGGTGACTGACGCTGGTAAAAATATGATCAAAGCAGTTGAAAGTGCAGGGTTTTTGAATGTCACCTGTATGGCCCACTTGCTTCACAATACCATCAAGGAAGGCTTAAAGAGCTCGGAAGAGCAGCCGACCAGCACTGCAAACATCACCCTGCTGATCGAGCGCTGTAGAAAGATCGCGGGCTACTTCCACAGGAGCACCAAGGCAGCCCGGGAGCTGAGACAGAGACAGAGCCTGGAAGGGCTCCCGCAGCACAAGCTGCTCCAGGACATCTCTACCCGGTGGAATTCAACCTATAAGATGTTGGCACGCATGGTCGAGCAGCAGAAGGCGGTACACGGCATCTCCCTTTCCTTAGTTGCGCCTGTTAGCAAGCTTGTTCCAAGTAAGCAAGAGTGGGACACCATCTCCCAGCTGGTAGACGTCCTGAAGCCATTCAAAGATGCCACAGAGACCCTTTCAGAATCAAAAGCCCTTCTTAGCCAGGCGGCGCCCCTTGTCTTGGGGCTAAGGAGGCACCTTGAAATGCTTGGGGCCGGTCGAACACTGGACTCCCTGGCTGGCCCGCTGACATCGCCGGTCCAGGAGGTGGTGAGGAGGTTGTCCTTTGCTGTACGGAAACGCCTAGAGCCACTTCTTACCAGCAAGGTCCATATGCTGGCGGCCTTGTATGATCCACGGATAAAGTACACCGTCTGCCCAAAAGACTTTACCGTATGGAAGGCCCAGCTAGTTAACCTTGTGAGGGAGGTCTTTGCTGCCAGGGTGGGGGAAACGGGCACAGTGGCCCCTCTACCGGAGATGCCTGCCACCCCCAGCACTAGCGCAAGAGGCGAGAGTGACAGTCCCGGGGAACCGGCAGGGGGTTGCCGTAGGGTTACGGATCTCCAGCAGCGACAAGGAAACGCTTTCTTTGCAGAGACGGTGGCCATACTAGCCCGCTCGGAAGATTCCTCTTTGCTGGCTTCTGTGCAAAAGATAGACTCGGCCGAATGCTCGGTCAACAGGTACTTTGAGGAGCCTCCTGAGATAATTTCTTGTGATCCATTGGCCTACTGGGCTTCACGTGATCACATGTGGCCGGATCTGTCGCACGTAGCCCGGCAGTTTCTCAGCTGTCCGCCCACCAGTGTGCAGAGCGAAAGGGTCTTCAGCCTAGCGGGAGATGTAGTCACACCCCACCGCAGCTTGCTGGACCCACAAACAGTTGAGAAACTGGTCTTCTTGAAGGCCAACCTTCCTGTGTTGAATTTCCCCGATTTGGATTTTGACACTGACGCCTCCTAGAACAACAGTACTCCTTTGAGCAGCTCTGCTTCTGATTAACTTTGGCTAATTTTGGGGAGGGAGTAGCCAGTTTTCCCTATGTCCCACACCTCTCTCCTCTATCCTCCTAAGCTTTCCTTGATCTCATCCCTTCTGTCCTCGTCTTAATCATCACACACTGTTGCCCGCTTTTGTTTTTGGGTAAATCAATCCCTAGGGGCCGTTCCCCACAGTTCGTCTAGGTTTTGTCTCCCTTAATAATGATTCTGGCTGGGAAGAAGGATATTCAGGGGAACTTAGTCTATAAAAACCAAGGTAGGAAATGCATCCGCTTTGGGTACAGAACGGATTAAATTCAAATCTCGACCCTTTTTTTAAATTGTTTTTCAGGAAAGTACCATAATTGTAAGGTCTTATCCAGATCCTCGCAGTTACTCTACAGAAAGAACATTGTTCTAATCGATGTGGATCCTTCCGTAAGAAATTCAGGAAAGGAATACGGTAGAGTCTCACTTTACAGAGATAACGGTCCATCAGAATCTTTGTTGAGGAGAGATTGATGAGAAGCTAGCATCCAATTTGTAAATCATGATTTTACGAATGATAAATGAAAAGATGATGTAATGCTACTTCTTGGTAGAAAAAAGGACTTCAATAACACGCACCGATGTAAAGTTGTAATTAAACTGTAGCACCGCAATATCACGACATATTGAAAACATTTGCAACAGGTAATGGCTTTGATATACTATCACTGAGTCTTGGATGATGGAGACTACAGTACTGTTGGGTTGCATCTCTACCTCAAAGTCAACAACGGACTACCTCAAAATCAACAACGGACTACCTCACCTTGATAACTCGGAAGTGGCTGAGATTGTGACACTCAAAACAACCGTTTGCTTTGGGTTAATCGAGCAGCAGTATCCATCGACTTGGGGATGGTGAAGATTTAGCATTGAGTGAAGCAGTAAGCGATGTCACAAAAACATAAAACTTTGTAGAAGCGACGCAAAGGAGAGGAAAGGAAAAGCAAATAGAAGAGAAATTGCGAGGTCAGGGGGCCCTATTTTTTCTGCATTCCTGGTCGCAATGGGCAATAAATTGTCTGCTAAGGCCTTGGAGTGCTGGAGTGGTTGAACTGCCTTTTTGTCTGGCAGTAAAGCCTCTTCGGTTTGATCGAGTGGGGGTATACTTATTTTTCTTTCCCACGTAGGGGTGGGATGACATTTGGGCTTTTAGGACAGCCGTTACTGAGACCTTCCAGTAGTGTGGGTCTTTTCGGAGAGAAGTAACATGACAGAATTTCGCCTCAGGGCAGAGGCTAAGGTCATAAAAACAGAAAACTTTGTGGATGGGGCGGGCCAGTCTCTCTGGGATGCGTGCCGGCCAACTGTGGCCGGCAGAGGGTGGGGTCTTTGCTGCTGAGATAGACATAGATGTTTGGATCTTCTCGGAGAGAAGTAACATGACAGAATTTCGCCGCAGGGCAGAGGCTAAGGTCACAAAAACAGAAAACTTTGTGGGTGGGGTGGGCCAGTCTCTCTGGGATGCGTGCCAGCCAACTGTGGCCGGCGGAGGGTGGGGTCTTTGCTGCTGAGATAGACATAGAGGTTTGGATCTTCTCGGAGAGAAGTAACATGACAGAATTTCGCCGCAAGGCAGAGGCTAAGATCACAAAAACAGAAAACTTTGTGGGTGGGGCAGGCCAGTCTCTCTGGGATGCGTGACAACCAACTGTGGCCGGCGGAGGGTGGGGTCTTTGCTGCTGAGATAGACATAGAGGTTTGGATCTTCTCGGAGAGAAGTAACATGACAGAATTTCGCCGCAGGGCAGAGACTAAGGTCACAAAAACAAAAAACTTTGTGGGTGGGGCGGGCCAGTCTCTCTGGGATGCGTGCCGGCCAACTGTGGCCGGCGCAGGGTGGGGTCTTTGCTGCTGTTCGGATCCCCACGGTGATTTTTTCTTTCTGCTTTTTGCTGCCTCTTGGCCAATTGTGTCGAGATTCCCGCAATGCATCTCGCTTCTCTCCCAGCTGTCCTTCCGTCCAAGGCTGCAAAGCGGCTGCAGTCCTACCTTCCACTCCCCCTGCCAGTGCTTTTAATGGATCCAAACCCCCATGTCTATCTCTGCAGCTAAGCCCCCGCCCTACTGCTTTGGGGAAAGAGGCGGGGGTGGGAGCCGCCCCACGGTGGCCGGCTCCCCAGGGGAGTGGGATCCATGCCCCCATATGTCTATTTCCACAGTTAAGCCACCGCCCTGCTGCTTTGGGGAAAGGGGTGGGAGCCGGCCCACGGTGGCCGGCTCCCCAGGGGAGTGGGATTCAAACCCTCATGTCTATCTCCGCAGTTAAGCCCCCGCCTTGCTGCTTTGGGGAAAGGGGCGGGGGTGGGAGCTGGCCCACGGTGGCCCGCTCCCCAAGGGAGTGGGATCCAAGCCCCCATGTCTATCTCCGCAGTTAAGCCCCCGCCTTGCTGCTTTGGGGAAAGGGGCGGGGGTGGGAGCCAGCCCACGGTGGCCGGCTCCCCAGGGGAGTGGGATCCAAGCCCCCATTTTGCCATCAGGCGATAAATCAAACCAATGTCACACAAATCTTACATTTATTGGGAGGGGGAGGGGCTTGACCACTGTGGTATAATGGCCTCCAATCTGGATGCCTGAGGAAAGTCATTGCGCATTGTGGCAGCACAATGTGTCTCTTGGCCAATGGCCACCAATGTCCTAACATTTTGACAGATTTACGGGCACTGAAACAATGTTACACACAAGTAGAAGAAGGACTTTCACAGTGAAGGAACCCCTATTGAACAGGAAATAATTCAAAAGCAGGAACAGATTTTTGCAATTGTTAAATAAAGTTTTTTAATATGAACTATGAAATTGCGCAATAAATCTTAGGAAAGGGCAAACGCTCTGCAATTTAGCGAGCAAGCAGGGTGGATTGTGTTCTCCCACTGTACCAAATTTGATCAGTATAGCTGAAAAAATGAGTGCAGGAGAGCCCCATAAAAGCCCCCCCCTTTGGGCTGTTTTGGGCCACTGCGCATGCGCGTCCGCCATTAACGAATTACTTTTGAAACTAACGAATTTTCGTTAATTTCAAATTTTTTGTGGGCAAAATTCGGAAATGACATCAGAAACGAAACGCTACCCCCCCTACTTTTGAAACGAGTTTAGAATCAATTTTTTCGTGGATCGCTCAAGCCTAGTACTTATTATAGTCATTTTTAGGCCATTTTAGAGTAATGAGGTCTGAGGAAAAGAATAGAGTGCTATTTAATTCAAATCAACTTACAATTTTGATAATGCAGTTCACAAAAGGATAGTATTGCTATTATGTTTGTTTCTGAAATACTTTGTAGCTACACTTTTCTCCTTAATAATTAAACATTTTTTAAAAATTCTCACATGAAGCCATGTCTCATTTGCCAAGACAGGAAATCGTCTGCCTGAATCTATATAAGATGCTTTGGAGGAAAATCTCTTTACAAAGAAGAGATCCATGTTCTTCAACTTAGAGAAGGCAATTCTGGTTTTTTAATCAAATTAATTAAACTGGGTTTTGAAGAAAATCCAAAACCGAAGGCTTACAACAGACTTTGTACTTGCTAGAAAGCAAACATATCATATGACGAAAAAGGATTCCAGCTACAGCTAGTCATCCTGATAGAAATGCATTCACTGAAATGATTGAATAAACAAATCATGCCACTTAATGCATAAATGAAGATTGTGGCCTCTTATGTTAAATACAGGTGAGTATCCCTTATCCGAGATGCTTGGGACCAGAAATGTTATTTAGAAATACCCAAGTATACATATCTTGGAGGTGGGACTCAAGTCTAAACACATAATTTATTGATGCTTCATATACATCCTATACACATAGCCTAGAGGTGATTTTATACACAAAAATGTTTGTTAACTATGTTCATGAAACACCGACCTAACAGAAAGCAAAGATGTGATTATCTCCGTCACTAAGTAGACAATTTCAGATTCTGAAATAGGGATACTCCACCTTTATCATAAGTAATTCTGAAATAGGGATGCTTAACATTTATCATGAGGACTATATTACTGAAGGATGTGGCATTATCAATGCTTGTTCCATAAATCATGGTTATTCTTATAGTTAACTAGCTTGGGGGCCCAGCAGTGCCTGGGTTATTTGAGAATGGAACTGTTTGCCTTTGTTCCAAGTTTAGTCTCAATCCAGTGTCAGTTGGCTTCAGTTGGTATGGGTGAACTACAACTCCCATATGTAAGTCCACGGTCCATCCCCCTCCAAATAGTGCCAGGATGTAAAGTAGGTCATGGGGACTTGATGTGTCAAGTTTGGTCTTGATCAGACATTGGTGGGGATCGCAGTGGTCTGGGGAAGTGAGTACTGTAAATCCCATCATCCATGGTACATTGTTCCTCAAACTGCAGCAGGACATAAAGTGGGTGATATATTTGTCAAGTTTGATCTTGATCACTTATTGGTGTGGGTTGCAGTGGTCTGAGGAAGTGAGTGAAGGTACTATAAATCCCATCTTCCCTGGTCAGTTGTTCCCTCAAATGACAGGAGGACTTAAAGTGGGCCACATTGCACTTGTGTGTCAAGTTTGGTACAGTTTCATCATTCATGGGCATCACAGTGATCCGTGGGAGGTGAATTGGATGAAGGTACTGGAAATCCCATCATCCTTGGTACATTCTCCTGCAAACCACACCAGGAGATAAATTGTGTCACATTGCATCTGTGTGTCAAGTATGGTACAGTTTCATCTTTCATGGGTATCACAGTGGTCTGTGGGAGGTGAATCAGGTGAGGGTACTGCAAATCCCATCATCCATGGTCCATCCTGCACCAAACCGGATCAGGACATAAAGGGGGCCACATTGCACCTGTGTATCAAGTTTGGTACAGATTCGTCATTCATGGGAATCACAGTGGCCTGTGGGAGGTGAATTGGATGAAGGTACTGCAAATCCGATTGTCCTTGGTCCATCATCCCCCAAACTGCTGCAGCATATAAATTGTGTCATTTGGGATATATATGCCACATTTGGTTCAGTTCTGTCATTTGTAGCCATTGCTGAGGTCTCAAGAAGTGAGTCCCCATGGGTCTATCCTCCCCCAAACTGCCCCAGGACTTAAAGGGGTTCATGGGGGTTCTGTGTGTGAAGTTTGGTCCAGTTCTGTCACTGGTGGACATCGCAGTGGCCTGTGGGAATCATAGTGATTGAAAGTACTACATATCCCATCACCCATGGTCCATCATCCTGCAAACGGCACCAGGACATAAAGTGCATCATGGGGTAGGCTGTCTGGAATTGTGGGAGGTGGAGTCCAAAACACCTGGAGGGCCCAAGTTGGCCCATGCCTGGTGTAAAGGCTTTCATAGAATCCTAGAGTTAGAAGGGGCGCCCAAAGGCCATCTAGTCGAACTCGCTTCTCCCATAGAGGAAGACACCATCCAAGCCCTCCTGACAGATGGCCATCCAGTCATAAATATGATTGGGAGACAGATATTGAAAGGGGTCTCTGAAGGTCATCCAGTCCAGTCACGTCTGCCACAAAGGAAGACACCATCCAAGCCCTCCCGACAGAAGGTCATTCCAACCATACATACGATTGAGACATTTATTTATTTATTTATTTATGATATTTCTCCCCGCCTTTCTGCAATGGACTCAAAGTCGCTTGCAAGGCCATTAGGCTACGTGCTAACATCCACCATATAAATAAAACATAAAAGTAACGTCAAGCAATCTATATATATAAAAGAGTGATGGAATCGTGGCACCAAGCAAAGCAACGAAACTAAACATCCCCCAACCTAGAAATTTAACCGCACAATATAAAATCCATGCCTTAAGGTTGAAACAATGAAAGATCACTTCACGCACACAGAAAATCACACAAACCCACAACTCACCATCTGCGCTTGCTCAAAGAAGCCCTCCTCGAGCTTCCCGTCATGGCGCCCCATTCACTCACCCAACCCCTTTGACTACAGACTCCGTGTCATCTGCGCATGTGCAAAAACTGCCAATTCATGCTTCCCGCCATTCTGCCCAATTCACTCACCCAAGCCCCTTTGACTACGGATATCGCCATCTATGCAGCCGCAAAAAAGACCTCCTCGCTCGCCACCCAGATCACCCAGGGAAAGACCATCTGGGAGGGAAGGGAGGGAAGGGCTCAGCCAGCCAGATCGCCCTTCTGTTACCACCGCTGCCCTCTTCCCCCAGGCACATTTCCTCACGGAGGAAACCCAGCCAACAGCCAACTCAAGCCTCAAAGGAAAAAAAAAGGTTCCTCCAGAAACTTCTCTTTCTACCTCCTTTTTCTCCCCCCCCCCCGCCCCGCCAAACCTCAAAGGAAAAAAAAAATCTCTTCACAACACAACAAGGTATGGGGGACCCAGGGAAAGACAATCTGGGAGGGAAGGGAGGGAAGGGCTCACCAGCCAAATTGCCCTTCTGTTACCACTACTGCCCTCTTCCCCCAGGCACATTTCCTCACGGAGGAAACCCAGCCAATAGCCAACTCAAGCCTCAAAGAAAAAAAAGGCTCCTCCAGAAACTCCTCTTTCCACCTCCTTTCTCTCCGCTGTTACGGGTTTGTAGAAAAACAAACTGCGTGCAGTCCTGTCCAGACTTATCCAGTCCTTTGTTGTATCCACAATGAGCAAAAGAAAAACAAGCCACGAAAATGGAAGAGAAAATCAAAATTTACTCTTAAGTAGCAGAGTCAAAAATCATAATAAAACTTCCAGCAACAAAACTCACATAAAGTCTCTGGCATTAAATTCATGCATCTTCAAAAAATTCCTAAATTGTTTAAGACCTGTTCATGTTTCTGAACACTTAGTGGCTTTGTCAATATATCAGCCAGATTTAGAGATGTGTTACAATACATTAAGTCAATCTCACCATTCTTTACTGCATCTCTTACACAACTGTATTTTATATCGACATGCTTGCTTCTTTGTTTTACTCTGGCTTGTGTTGCCATCAAAATGCATGTTTGGTTATCTTCATATATTTTTGTAGGATCTTCAACAGGTATTTGCAAATCTTTCAATAATTGTTTTATCACACAGATTTCTGTATAAGCTAAGCTAAGAGCACCAAATTCAGCTTCACTGGAACTTAAAGCAACAAACCCCTGCTTTTTGGATTTCCAATCTATGACTGTATTAGAAAATTTAACTAAAACTCCAGTTGTTGATTTCCTATCTGCACTATTTCCAAAATCACTGTCTGCATATACTTCTAAAGATAGTGAGTCATCCGGACTTAAAACTAAACAAAAATCTTGAGTTTGTTTTAAATATCTTGCCACTCTCTTAAGTCCATTCCATGCTGAAATGGATGGATTGCTTGCATATCTACTTAAGAAATTTACAGCAAATGCTATGTCTGCTCTTGTGTAATTGCTTATGTATAACAACTGCCCAATAATGCTTTTATACAAAATCTTTTCTTCAAATGGTTCAGAATTTTCTACTTCATTTGTAAAACCTAAAATCATGGGTGACTGAACCCCTTTACAATCTTTCATGTTTAGCTTTTCCAAAATCTGCAATATTTTTCCTTTTTGACTCAACATAAAACCTTGTTCAGTTCTCATAATTTGTACTCCAAGGAAATACTGTATTGGACCAAGGTTTCTCAGTTTGAAATGTTTGCCTAGTTCTTCTGCAAACTGATCAATTTCTGATTGACTCTCAGCTGCAAAACATAAGTCATCTACATATACAAAAAGTATTTGATAATCGTGCTGTATATTTCTTATATACACACATGGGTCTGCTCGGCTTCTCTGAAAACCCATTTTGGTCAAAGCATCATTCAAACAATCATTCCAGGCAAGCCCCGCCTGTTTAAGACCATAAAGTGCCCGGTTTAATTTGAAAACTGTGTTGGTATTTCTGCACTTAGAACCTGGTGGAGGTATTATATATAAGTTTTCCTTTAAATTAGCATTCAGATATGCTGTGCTTATATCAAAATGATATGTTTTTAAATTTAGACACGCTGCAAGACTTAAAATTAATCTTACAGAACTGGGGCTCACAGTGGGTGAGTACACCTCTGTATAATCTATGTCCCTGATCTGTGTAAACCCTCTAGCTACAAGACGCGCTTTGTAGCGTACCTTACCATCAGAATCAATTTTCTGCTTGAAAACCCATCTTGTATCAATAGGATTACTTCCTTCTGGTAAAGTTGCAGGTTCATATACATTTAACCTTTCCATGCTTTTTAATTCTTCATTTATAGCCTCTAACCATTTTTCTTTCTCCCCTTGTGGCAAACTCTCTATTTCCTCAAAAGTCTGAGGTTCATGGTTGACCAAACATACTCTTACATTTTGAATTTTAAATCTATCAGGTTTCTTCCTGGTTCTTTCACTCCTTCTGAGACCTATGTCCTGGCTAGTACTTGGCATGGCATCTTGTTGCTCATTTACTTCTGGTCTTATATCTACTTCTTCAGGTTCACTTACTTCTATCTTGGGATGCCTAGTTCTGACTAGCTCAGGCTGAGTAACTTGACTACTTGAGAGTTGGTGACTAGCAGATGTTGGCTTTGCAATACTACTCTCACTCTTGTTTACCTTGCTCACGAGTTTTCTCATTTGAAATAGGAAGGAAAACTTCATGATTAGCATGTATTTTATCCCAGTTTTGGCTATGAGCAAAATTTGCAGATCTAGATATTACAATTGTACCATCTTTGTCTAAAAACCGCCAAGCTTTGGCTCCTTGAGCATACCCAACCATGGTTAACCTCCTGGCTTTATCTTGTCCTTTCTTTCTTATTGCTTTGGGTACAAAAACCCATGCCTGTGTTCCAAAAGTTCGTAAATGCCCTAATGGAGGTTTCTTACCATATAACATAAAATAAGGTGTGTTCTGAATAGGCTCACACCAGAGTCTGTTTATAAGATAACATGCAGTTAACATTCCTTCTCCCCAAAGATTTTGTGATAACCCTGATTCTTCTAACAATGAATCTTTCACTGTTTGTATTTTCCTCACAAATCTTTCTATTTTTTCCATTTTCTGCACTCTGATAAGCACATGTAAGTCGGTGCTTTATCCCTTCCTGCTTTACAAAATGTTCCAAATTGTGTGAGGTAAATTCTCCTCCTCTATCTGTTTGTAGAGCTTTTACTCCAGCTCCAAACTGCCTCTTAACATATGCTACCCAATTTTTAAAAATTTCAAAAACCTCACTCTTTTGTTTTAACAGAAAACTCCATGCAAAATTTGAATAATCATCTAAAATACACAAAACATAAATTGCTCCACCTTTACTTGGCTGAAAAGGACCAAATAAATCAGCATGCACTAATTGAAAAGCTTCTTCTGAGTTTCTTAAGCTTTTCTTACTAATTGGAGCTGACTGTGCTTTTGTTTTCTTACATACATTGCAATCCAGAAACTTCTTGCAATCTTTCAAATTAATGCCTTCACTGAAATCTTGCATTTTATATAATACTTTGAAACTTGGGTGACCTAGTGCTCTATGTAAATCATGAATGCAACCTTGATGTAATGGAGCATTCTTACTAATCACATTTACCTCATTTGTATTACCTCTTGGGGTTAAGACATACAAATCTCCCTGTAACACCCCAATTCTACATAACTTATTCCCTTTCAGAATCCTGACCTTGCCTCCAAAAAAGTTCACTGCATACCCTTCTTTATCTAGTTTCCCAACAGATAAAAGATTATAGTCAATTTCTGGAACTAAAAATACATTTCTTAATGTTCTCCCCAAATGTTTAACAAAAACTTCCCCTTGACCTTGAACTGGATAAAGCTTTCCATCTGCAAGGGTAACATTTGAGCATTCAGGATCTATAGGATTCTGAATTAAATTTTTGTTGTTCACTATGTGCTGTGAACACCCAGAGTCCACATAAAATATGTCCTCATCTGCTGGGCTTCTTTGGGACTTTACAATTCTTACATGCGATGAACCCCTCCTTTGGTTCACCTTCTTCCCTTGCTTCCCTTGTTGCTTTGGACAGCTTCTCTTTAAGTGGTTTGGAGACCCACAGTTGAAACACCTTTTCACCACACAGACTCTCTCTGTCTCTTCCTCGTGTGCAACTCCAGATGACTGCTTCTCCTGGGAACGTCCTGCTGTGTTTGCAGACTCCAGGCCACGATCTCTCCTTCTCTCCCAATCTGCCAAAAGTCTCGCACAAATGTATTGCAGGTTTAATTGTGATTGTGGGAGCGACTCTAGGGAATTCACTATTCCGTCAAAAGAATCATCCATTGAGGACAACACAATAAAACATTTGTTTGCCTCTGTAAGTTTAAAGTCTCTCTCCTCTAGCTGCAAAAACAAACTCTGCAATATCTGCAAATGGTCCTTGAGACTTTCATTTCTCTTCAGTCTCTTTCTATATAGTCGTCTCGCTAGTACAGCCACTGTTGCTGCTGAGTCTGAAGTATGCACCTCTCTCAGTCTTACCCAAATCGCATTGGCAGTAGGCAGGCTGCATATATGAACGAGCTGGTCATCGTCAACACCCAGGATAAGTGTTGCTTTGGCCCTTTCCTGTGCCCTTTGTTGCTCTGCTGTAGCTGGTTGTTGGACTGGGTTCTCTGTACATTCCCATAAGGATTCCCTCCTTAAATAACTTTCCATTCTTACTTTCCAAATGGAATAGTTATTGCCATTAAGCCTGGCCATTGGGAAAGCTGCAAGATTCACCCCAGGATCCATCTTCCTTGTTTGCAAGTAAATACAAAATGCAAAACAAAACAATTTCTTCTTGCTACAGTCTTTTGTGGATTACTTCTGGAACTGGTCTGAAAACTGGACCTGAGACTGGGCCCATAACCTGTTACGGGTTTGTAGAAAAACAAACTGCGTGAATCCTGTCCAGACTTATCCAGTCCTTTGTTGTATCCACAATGAGCAAAAGAAAAACAAGCCACGAAAATGGAAGAGAAAATCAAAATTTACTCTTAAGTAGCAGAGTCAAAACTCATAATAAAACTTCCAGCAACAAAACTCACATAAAGTCTCTGGCATTAAATTCATGCATCTTCATAGTAGGCTCTCAGCAAGCATTCAGTAAGTCCCCAGTAAGTCCCCAAAAGACATTACAAACATTCCCAGATATACCCCATTCAGGGAGTGGCTCAAACCTGTTAGCCCTGATTGTTCCAATTACTCAACCATGAGTTGTAATTGGCCAGGTGTTTTTCTCTTAACACACACATACACAAGTAGTGATCCCACAGAAACTTAGTCACATACATGCATATATAGTAATATCCGCCCCCCCCCCCAAACCTCAAAGGAAAAAAATCTCTTCAGAACACAACAAGGTAGGGGGGACCCAGCGAAAGACGATCTGGGAGGGAAGGGCTCAGCCAGCCAGATTGCCCTTCTCTTACCACCGTTGCCCTCTTCCCCCAGGCACATTTCCTCATGGAGGAAACCCAGCCAACAGCCAACTCAAGCCTCAAAGGAAAAAAAGGCTCCTCCAGAAACTCCTTTTTCCACCTCCTTTCAGATGGCCAGCCAGCCTCTCAATAATAATAATAATAATAATAAGAAGAAGATCATACAATCCTAAGGTTAGCAGATACCACTAAGGATCATCCAGTTCAACTTCCTTATATCATGCAGGAGGACACAATCCAAGCACTCCTGAGAGATGGCCATCCAATATCTGCACAATAATAATACACATCGAATCATACCATCAGACAGTTAGGAGACACCCCTAAAGGCTATCCAGTCCAACCCAATTCTGCCATGCAGGACACAATCCAAGCACTCCCAACAGATGTCCACCCAGCCTCTCAATACTACTACTACTAATAATAATAATAATAATAATAATAATAATAATAATAATAACAACATCATACAATCCTAACGTTTGGAGTGACCTCTAAGGATC